>NC_041392.1:162472582-162540409 GCF_002162155.2 Triticum dicoccoides
GCCGGCCCCATAGGTGTTCGTGGATCAGTTTCCCCAACATCTTTGGCGCGCCAGGTAGGGGGGCGTCGAGATTGCGTGAACCTGATCCAGCGTTCACACGAGCTAGATCTTCATTCCCTTCATCAACATGCCACCGAAGAAGAAGACTTCGGCGGCAGCCGCTCCGTCCACGTCACTTCCGCCACCGCTGGAGCAAACGGGTGGTGGAATGGACGCCGGCGGAAGAATGGACGTCGACGAGGATGCCTATGATGCTGCCAGGTCCAAGGACAAGGCTGCACAAACCTCGGCGACTGTACATGTTCCGCGCCACTCTCAGGAGGCGCAAGACCAACAGCGTCATGGCACTCGCAGTGCCATACACATGGTAGGCCAAGACCAAGCTGGTGGATCTCGGGGCGCTCAAGACCAGCATGCACGCCAGCGTGCTGGCACGAGCGGGGCACGGTCGCCTGGACGGGATACTGCTCCTTCTAACATAGTTAGAAGTCCGAGCACGTCCCGCTCCTCGCGCCGTCCGCCACTGCCACCCACCACTCCAGCAGAAGCTTTGGCGCGAGCTCAACTACTCCTAGATTACCCTCCGACGTCGGACAAGATCGACGAATGGAGGGCCACCATTCAGAGTCTCATCGGCTATGCCTACGGCGACACTCCACGGCGGCCGAGCGCGTCGCCGCCGCGGCAGGGTTGCCGGGCGCGAGCCGGTGGTGACGAAACGGGTGGAGGTGCAACTACCATGCAATCACCACCCCGAAGGCCAAGATCGCCAACTCGCCGGATCCACCTCGACAGCGACTCCACCGCATCGTCGGATCCACGAGCTCGTCACGATTAGCGCCAAGTTCTTCATGATCGACAACAAGAAGATGCTCGAACTCGAATCGAGCGCCGAAGAGAAGCGCGACATCAATCCGACAAGCGCGCTGGGCCCCCTGTTGACATGCATGCGCCAGGGGAACCAGGCGATCTGCTGTACGCAATAGGTTCCCCTGCGTTCACTCGTGAGCTGCGGCAAGTCCAGTGGCCCAGCACGAAGAACTTCAAGCCAGACGTACCGGAGAAGTACGATGGCAAGACGCATCCGTCGGAATTCCTCAGCGTCTACACCATTGCGGTGCAGGCTGCCGGGGGACGGGATGACAAGATCCTTGCCAACTACTTCCCGTTGGTGCTCAAGCCCAACGTCAGATCCTGGCTCATGCACTTGCCGGACAACTCCATATCCTCTTGGGCTGATCTGTGCCATCAGTTTGTCGGCGCCTTCACAGGCGGACACAAGCCTCATGGCCAGGAGAGTGATCTTCATCTGCTCGCCCAGAAGGAAGGAGAGCCCCTGCGCAAGTACATTCAGAGATTCAGCAGTGCGCGGCATAACATCCCAGACGTCCACCCTACCGCGGTGATCAGCGCGTTCCATCAGAACGTGCGAAACCGCGGGATGCGGGAGGAAATGGCGATGTGCAAGATCAGGGACGTCAGTGAGTTATATGCACTGGCCGACAAGTGTGCACGTGCTGAGGAAGGGAGGAGACTCCCCGGAGAGAATGTAGGAGCGGGAGGATCTGACAGTGAAGATGCTGCCCCGGCAAGGAAAAACCGGCGGCGGAACAACAGGAAGAGGAAAGGCAAAGAGGTGCTAGTTGTTGAGCAGTCCGGCAATGGTGGTGGCGCCAAGAAAGCCAAAGCTGGTGACTCCGGCAAGGAGGTTGCCGTGGCGGTGGCGGTCGCCGACAAGGAGGACGGCACCAACAAGCAGTATTGCAAGATCCACCGCACCAAGGGCCATGATTTCCAGAGCTGCAAGAAAGTCGAGCAGCTTGTTGAGCAACAGAAAGTTGAATACGAGCGGCGCGACAAGGAGAAGGCCCAGGAAGGTGCTGGGGGATCCGGCAAGAAACGTCCCGGCCAAGGAGGACGCCGCGGCAAGGCCAAGCAGCAGCAAGAAGACAGACCTCCTCGCGGCCGCGACAAGGATGAAGATGACGACGACGATGAAGACATGGATGATGAGGAGACTGATGAGCAGGAGTTCCAGAAAGCCACAGAGGTCCTGTGCGTTGACGGTGGTGCTTCTCTGCATACCTCGCACCGTAAGCTCAAGCAGTGGGTGCGGGAAGTTAATGCAGCAGAACCACCCGTCGAGTCATGCAAGCCTCTGAAATGGTCCAGCACGCCTATCATCTTTGATATTGAGGACCACCCTGATCGCATAACTGCGGTCGGGTGCTTGCCGATGCTGGTTTCACCAACAATCCACAACCTCAAGGTCACTAAGATGCTAGTTCACGGCGGGGCCGGCTTGAACCTGATCTCCTCCGCGGTGCTCCAGAAACTCCAGATCCCTGATAGCGAGCTCGAAGAGACCGGTACATTTCAAGGAATCAACCCGGGAAGGAGCAAGCCGAAGGGAAAGATCACGTTGCCGGTAACATTTGGCAGCGAGCTGAACTTCAAGATTGAGAGGGTCACGTTTGATGTTGCTGACCTTCCATTACCTTACAATGGAATCCTTGGCCGTCCAGCACTCGCCAAGTTCATGGCAGCCTCTCACTACGCGTACAACGTACTGAAAATGCCAGGCCCGATAAGTGTCATCTCTATCCCTGGCGACAAGAAGGATGCTCTTATCTGTGTCGACAAGATCTACCGGGAAGCAGCAGCCGCAGCAGAACGCAAGACACTTGCCGCTGAAGCTCCCGGGGGGAAGAAGAAGACCAAGTCCGGCAAGAGCTCTGATGCCCACTCCGGCAAGCGCACCTCTTCGGAGTGCTGCGCTACCGTCGAGGACGCACCATCGAGCTCCACCGGCAAGTGTAAGAAGGCAATGGCAGCTCCACCTGAGACCAAGAAGGTGTCCGCCAAGGAGGACGGCACTGGTGGTACCTTCACCATCAGCGCCACTCTTGACCCCAAATAGGAAAGCGCGCTCGTTGCTTTCCTGCGGGCGAATGTCGACGTGTTTGCGTGGCAACCGTCTGATATCCCCGGTGTTCCCAAGAAAGTAATTGAGCACCACCTTGCCGTCTGTCCTCATGCGCGGCCCGTCAAGCAGAAAGTCAGGAAACAGGCAGTGGAGCGCCAAGAATTCATCGCAGGAGAAATCAAGAAGTTGGAAGCAGCAGGCCTTGTCAGAGGAGTGCTCCATCCCACGTGGTTGGCCAATCCTGTTGTCGTGCGCAAGGCTAACGGGAAATGGAGGCTTTGTATTGACTTCACTGATGTTAATAGCTTGTCCCAAAGACCCATTTCCCTTGCCGCGCATTGACCAGATTGTTGACTCCACAGCCGGATGTGATTTGCTTTCATTTCTTGATGCATACTCAGGATACCATCAGATCTTCATGGCAGAAGAGGATGAAGAGAAAACTGCATTTATCACCCCGTGTGGCACGTACTGCTTCGTACGGATGCCTTTCGGTTTGAAGAATGCTGGTTCAACATTCGCAAGGGTACTCCACCACGCTTTTGAGCCGCAGATGCACAGAAATGTGGAAGCCTACATGGATGACATAGTGGTCAAGAGCAAGAACAGGGCGACCCTGATTCAAGATTTAGACGAGATATTTGCAAATCTGCGCAAGATCAACCTCAAGCTTAACCCCGAGAGGTGCGTGTTTGGAGTCCCTTCCGGCAAGCTTCTCGGGTTCTTCGTGTCTCAGCGGGGAATTGAAGCCAATCCCGACAAGATCAAGGCCATTGAGCAGATCGAAGCACCAAAGCGCGTCAAGGATGTACGAAGGCTTGCCGGTTGCGTGGCTGCTCTCAGCAGGTTTATCTCTAGATCTGCTGAGCGCGCCCTGCCATTTTTCAAAATTTTGAAAAAGGCAGGTCCTATAAAATGGACTCCGGAGGCGGAGGCTGCGCTGCAAGACTTGAAGAGATACCTGTCCTCCACTCCAACACTTGTCGCACCTAAGCCGCAAGAGAAGTTGTTGCTATATATAGCGGCAACCAATCAAGTGGTTAGTGCTGCGTTAGTGGCGGAGAGGGAGGCAGATGATGAGCCAGCAACCACGGCAGATGCATCCAGCGGCAAGCAGGGGGCTTCGCCGACAAGCTCTGGTCCCGACAGAGATGGATCTGCGCAGGAGCATGATAAGATGCAGAAGAGAATGGTGTAGCGTCTAGTTTACTTTGTCAGTTCCCTTCTACAGGGGGCTAGATCAAGGTACTCTGGTGTGCAGAAGTTGCTTTTACTTCCAGAAAGTCGCGCCATTACTTCCAAGAACATGAGATCACAGTCGTCACTCGCTTTCCGCTGAAGAGGATACTGCAAAATCCAGAAGCAACAGGCAGGATTGTCGAGTGGGCGCTGGAACTGTCAAGCTTTGGCCTCAAGTTTGAGACCACTTCAACTATCCAAAGCAGAGCATTGGCAGAGTTCATAGCAGAATGGACGCCAACACCAGATGAAGAAATTCCAGAGACGAGCATCCCCGTCAAAGAGGCAAGCAAAGAGTGGCTGATGTATTTTGATGGTGCCTTCTCGCTGCAAGGTGCCGGTGCAGGCGTGCTGCTTGTCGCGCCCACCGGAGAGCACCTCAAGTACGTAGTCCAGATGCACTTTCCCAAGGAGCAAGCAACCAACAATACTGCAGAGTATGAAGGATTGCTTGCCGGTCTCAGAATCACAGCAGACCTTGGGATCAAGAAGCTCATTGTCAGGGGTGACTCACAGCTTGTCGTTCGCCAAGTGAACAAGAACTACCAGAGTCCACTGATGGAAGCATATGTTGATGAAGTGAGGAAGCTAGAAGAGCACTTTGACGGCCTACAGATGGAGCATATCCCAAGAGCTCAGAATGACATTGCTGATGGCCTGTCAAAGTGCGCCGCACTAAAGTTACCTGTGGAACCAGGGATCTTTGTGCTCAAGTTGACTCAACCATCCGTAACACCATCAACTGGACAAAACAAGAAGAGGAAGTTGGTTTCTGGTGACTACTTTCCGGCAGAGCTCCCCGAAGCCGCCGCCAAGAAAATCCCCAAGATCAACACCAAGGATGCTAAGGGGCAGTCTGCTCCGGCAAGCCTTATGGTTTGTTCCGTTGAAGCAGACGCTCCCGACAAGTTTTGCTCCGGCAAGCTTGCCAGGGAACACCAAGCTCCGGCAGGGCCGCAAGTCCTTGCCGTAGAAGCGGATGTTCCCGCAGTAGCAGATGTGCCTTTAGTCCTTGTTGTCGAGCCACAAGCTCCAGCATGGGCACAGCAGATTGTCCATTTCCTTCAGACAGGATAACTTCCCGAAGAGCAAGAAGAAGCGGAAAAAGTAGTCCGGCAGTCAAGTATGTACCAGTTTGTCGATAGCATACTGTACAGAAGAACACTCAACGGTGTGAAATTTAAGTGTATTTGCCGGGAAGACGGACAAAAGCTGTTGGCAGAGATACATGGAGGCATACGTGGCCACCACATTGGCGCAAGAGCACTTGTCGGCAAAGCTTTCCGGCAAGGTTTCTTTTGGCCGATAGCCCTCCAGGATGCAACTGCACAAGTAACCAAGTGTGAAGCGTGCCAGTTCCATTCCATACAGATACACCAGCCAGCTCAAGCTCTCTAGACGATCCCTTTATCCTGGACATTTTCGGTCTGGGGGCTCGATATCCTCGGCCCTTTCCCCAGAGCTATCGGGGGCTTTGAGTACTTGTCCGTCGCAATCGACAAGTTCACAAAGTGGCCGGAAGTGCAGCCAGTGAGGAAGGTGATAGCACAGTCAGCAGTCAAGTTCTTCAGGTCAATTGTTTGCCGTTTCGGGATCCGTAACAGGATCATCACCGACAACGGCACGCAATTCACGAGCCGCACCTTCATGCAGTACGTCCAAGACCTTGGCGCCAAGGTCTGCTTCGCTTGTGTTGCTCATCCGAGAAGCAACGGTCAAGCAGAGAGGGCAAATGCTGAAGTGCTGCGCAGGCTCAAGACCAGGACTTTCGACAGGCTGCACAAGTGCGGAAGAAACTGGATCGAGGAGCTGCCGGTGGTTCTTTGGTCGATCAGAACGACGCCAAATCGAGCCACTGGCTAGACGCCTTTCGCTCTAGTCTATGGAGCAGAGGCAGTTCTCCCCACAGAACTCGTATACGGATCGCCTCGAGTGCTCGCTTATGATGAGCTTGAGCAAGAACAGCTGCGACAAGACGACGCGCTGCTCCTTGAGGAAGATCGTCTTCAGGCTGCTGTATGAGCTGCTCGATACCAACAAGCTTTGCGCCGCTACCATAGCCGCAAAGTTAAGGCCAGAAGCTTCGAGGAAGGCGACCTTGTTCTTCGGCGCGTTCAGTCCGCCAAGAATTCCAACAAGTTGACGCTGAAGTGGGAAGGCCCTTATCGGGTGAAACGAGTCACAAGGCCCGGCACTGTCCGCCTTGAGACCGAAGATGGCATTCCGGTGAGCAACTCCTGGAACATAGAACATCTTCGTAAGTTTTTCCCGTAGGGCGCGGTTGCCGGAACCCGTTCCGGCAACCACCTTTTGTACAAGTCTTGCCGCTGTTGCATGTAATCCTTTGTACAAAGCCGGGCGCAGATCCTGTGCATAAATAAAACCCCATGTGCTCCGCACAAGTTGTCCATTTCATGCATTAGTTTCTTTCTTGCATGCGTTATCTGACACTTTGTGCAGCACCTACATCCGGTAAGCAATAACGAGCCAAAGGGCTCCATATCATTATTTCTCTTCTATCTTTTTTTTCTCTCAACAAAGGAAAAGAAGGTTCCCTCGCACACAAGTTTGCTGGGGGGAAGGAGAAGATTGTGGTATGGACCAGGCGTCGTTCAAGCAAAGTTTTGCCTTGCCGGGAAGCAAACAACAGAAGAGCTAAGTTGCCAAAGTTTGAGTAATCAGTTTTTAAATTTTTGAGTTATCTTCCCCGAACGACCCTGCTTTGTATGGAAAACCTGTGCGCGGAGGAACCAACTCGTGGCTAGTTGCGCCCTTGCTTTGTTTCGAGTCCGCTCAACAACTTAAGTGTGCTGCATCTAGTCGCGACAAGGTTTCTTGTCGGAAGCTGCGCCGCCAGCAGGCTGCTGACATTCCGCACTCAGCGCTCGCGGCTCGGGTGCCTGCGCCGACAAGTTCCCTAGAAGCGTAGGGTAAAAACATACAAAGGAAGGAATCTAGTAGAGGAAATAACATAGCAACTGATAACAGAAATAAAGTTATATTACAAGATAACTTGTCGCAGCTCTAACAGACTGTTTTCATAACATGATTAGCAGCGACAAGGAGAAAAGAAGAAATGGGCAGCCTAGTCTACGCGATCGCCCTCAACCCTCTTGATCTCGCTCACCTTGTCCACAATGGGTGCGACAAGGGCCTTGAGTGTGTCCCGATCGGCGTCTGGCGGCAAGGACTTGAGGACGTTGGTGAAGCTGAGGCCTGGATTGCGGAAGGCCACCTTCATCAGCACCTTCTGGAGAACCCCGGCGCAGATTTTGCGCGACTCGTCGGCCAGCTGCTTTGGGATCCTCTCCCGGAGCCGCTGGAGTGCCGTCGCCACGCCCTTGAAGAACAGGCTGAGCTTGGCGCTGGATTGGAGATTCTCGTCGGAGGGATACCCAAAGTACTCCATCCCTAGCTGCGCCAGCTCCTCGTCGATGATTGCGGCAATATTCACCAGACCCTCGGTCCAATGCTCCATAGTATCTCTGAATGAGTTCTGGATAACTGCGATGCTCTCCAGCAGCGCCTTGTCAGCCTTGACATTCTCCGACAAGGTCTTCTCCCGCTCCTTGGCGGCCTCCAGTGTTTGCGTCAGCGTGGCCAGCTTCAACTCTAGGTCTGCATTGGAATCCTTGGCGGCGCTGAGCTCCTTGCCCCTCTCAGCGAGAAGACCTTGCAGCTCACCATGGGCGGCAACATCCTTCTCACGCTCACGCTTGAGCGCGGCAAGCTCCTCGCCGCTATTCCCGATGTTGGCCTCCAGTTGCGCCACCTTCTCCTCCAGCTCTTTCTTGGCGGCCTCTGCGGTTGCGGCAGCGTCCTTTGCTTCCTTGAGCGCCCCGCCAAGTGCTTGCTCGCGCTCGGTGAGCTCCTCCTCGTAGCTGTTGAGGTTGGCCTTCCGCTGCACCAATTCGCCTTCTCGCGCGGACTGCTTCTCGGCGGCCAGCCTTTGTTCCTCCTCAGCTTCGGCCTTCTCGAGAAGGAAGGCCGTGCGCTCCTCGGCGAGTCGCTCCCGCTCCTGTGCCAGGGACCGGAGAGCTTCTTGATTGTGGCCCCGGAGCTCCTCCGCGCGCTTCTCCATATCAACTCCCGCCTTCGCGACAAGCGCTTCCCGGGAAGCCAGCTTGGCTTGCCGTGCGCGGTAGAGTGACAACAGCTTCCGCAGCAGCTGCTCCTCCTCAGGCTTGACACTGCTGCTGCTGGGCGCGTCGACCAACGACAGTCCAGCGGAGGCGAGCACCTCCTCATCGAAAGTTTCCCCCTCGACCGGCGCCCTGGAGCTCGACGCCCAGGGTAGCTTGATGAAGATATCGTCGCCGGCCTTCAAGTAGGTGCCGGGCTGGGGCTCCTCGGAGCCCGGCTCCACAGCAGCGGCAGAGGGTCGGCGGTCGGTGCAGCGCTTGACACTCCTGCGGCCTCAGGGTCGTCAGTGCGATCGCCCGACCCTTCGCCAGCTTCTGCGGCGGCAGCCTTGGCGGCCTCCTCGCCGGCGGTCTCATCAGCACCGACCCCTTCTTTGTTGGCGGCGGCGTCGTCAGTGCTGCCATGCGCGCCTTCCTCGCCGGCGCCCTCTATCGCCATTGGCTCAGAAGCAGATGGGTCTGAAGAACGAAGAAGGGAGAAAAATCAATCAAAAATCCAAGAGAAGAAAATGAGAAGAAGAAGAACCCAAGGGAAAGTTTTTGACAAGTGAATTACCTATGCCAAGATCTACAGTTGCGGTCTTGGCCGCCGCAGGATCGACGGTGCTGCCCCTTGCCGGAGAATTCTCCCTTGCCGGAGAGCGCTCCCTTGCCGGGGATTCCTCCCTTGGCGGCGTAGTCGAAGCAGATGGAACTTCGGGATCAGCTTCCGGGCGCTCCTGATATGGCTGCTCTGCTCCTACACAAATCAACAAGCAAGATATCAACAAAGGAAAAAGCACTCATGCGCGCCTGACAGCAGAAAGCTAACTATGAACTTATGTTGGGGGTTGCACTGGGGGCTGCTTTGAGGAGTGGTTGCCAGGTCCATCAAGGTGGTCTCGGACCCACCCCCTGCTGACACGGTGGGGTCATCTTCGATGACAATCACCGCGGCCTTGGCCCTCTTCGCCGCTCTCTGGGCCAGCGTCCTGAAAAGAAAGGAGTTCAGATTGAAGCAAGTCAGATACAAGATAAAAACAACAAGATTGAAAAATTACAAGAGCACCAAAGAAACTTACTCTTCTTCCTCCTCGTCGGAGCTGAGCACGGAAAGATCAAAGTCCGGCTCCCCTCCGGTGCGGCGAGGCGGAGAAGTAGGATCCCTTGCCCGCTTGGCGGGGGCGGTGGCGGCGGCCCGGGAAGATCCCGCTCCAGTTGCCGCTGCTGCGTGAGGCGCTCCCGCGGCAACATTGCTTGCCGCGGTAGAGCGTGTCGCACGGCTCAGCGGCTGTTGACCCGGCTGCCGCCCCGCTACGTCCGCGGCCCTGCGAAGACGCCTTCTTGGCGGGGCCGGGGGCTCCGCCTGCGGCAAGCTTTCTGAAGGCTCGAGCTCTTCCTCGCCGGCCTCGCTCGGCTCAGCTTCAGAGCCGGCAGGCTCTTCCTCGCCAATGAACTCCGCGCGCTCGGCGAGGTTTGCCGCCTCTGCCGCCTCTGCCACCTCCGCCTCCTCCACAGTGAACCCGAACGCGCCAGCGGCAGCTGCGGCCGCAACCTCTTCCGCCCTAGTGGCGATGCGCTGCAGCTCCTCGTCAGTGGTTTCACGGGTGAGGCTCTTCTGCTCGTCAGCTCGTACCGGCACTTCTTCCAGATTGTCGAAGAATGCTTGCACGACGTCATCCGCAGGCTCTTGCCAAGTTGGAACGATTCCGTGTGAATCGCACAACGGCATCACGGCGCGGATCCGGTCAAGCGAAGAATTATTGCACAATGGAACGACGCCCCTCGCCAGCGTGAATGGGTGCTGGGGATCGTGTTTGAACAACTCCAGGAGCATTGCATCCAGCTCCAAGACGGTGAAGTTGTAGTTGAGGCCCGGCCGTAGCCTCATGATGTCCGCCGAGTTCTTGAATTCCCAGGCGGGCCTCCCCCTCTCCTGCAGGGGGGGCGATGCGGCAGCGGGGGAAATCTCCGCCTACAGCGCCTACAGTGAGCCCGGCAAGCCTGAGGCGAAGGATCCTAGTAATGGCGATCTTCAGCCTCTCGTCTTCCGGGGCCACATTGCTCCAGTCATTGCCGCGCACTATTGGAGCTTGGCGCATGGCGGTGAAGGGCTGCGGATTCTCCTCGACGATCCAGCACCACTCCGTTCTCCACTCCTCCCACTTGCTGCGGAGCTCACCCTCCAAGTATGCCTCCTTCTTGCCGACTCTCGAGATCCAGGCGATCCCTCCGGCAAGCGGCTCTCCTCTCTCTACCCGAGGCATGAAAAAGTGGTGGAAAAGGGCAACATTGGGGTGGACTCCGACAAAGTTTTCGCACAAATGTGCGAAAAGTGCCATGGTCAGAACGGCGTTGGGGGTGAAATCAAGGAGGCGGAGGCCGTAGGTGTTCATGATATCACAGAAGAACTCCGAGACGGGCAGGCAGAGCCCACAATAGAAGAACAGCGCGAAGAATGGGTACCCGTTTGGAGCCAGTTCCGAAGCAGCGGCCGGGAGTACCCTCGTGCGTGGATGCACACGCGTCTCCGTCGCCCAAAAGAGGTAGAAGTACTCCCTCAGCTCCTTCGCGCCGAGCTCGGGGAGAAGATCGCCCGCTCCTTCCGCAGCGCCGCGAGCCGCTGCGCCTCGGCCGACTTCACGCCCTTTCCCTTGTCGGCTTTCGGAGCCATGGCGGAGGTGGTGGGGGAGGTCGATGGTGTTGGTGATGCTAGTGGCAATGGGGGGCGGAGCGCTGCTCTCTCGACTTCGAGAAGAAGGGGGGGGAGCGGCGGAGGTTCGTGAAGATGGAGTAGTAGCAACCAGCGAGGGGGAACAAACTGCCCCTGTTTCCTCTCCTTATAAAGAGGGACGGGGCGGACATTTCACCCTTCCGAATAAAGAACCACCCACGATCTCTCCCACGACGCTGCATTCGACGCGTGCCGTTAGGGGAGAGCGCGGTGGATACGGAGCGAGATTCGGCGTGGCCCAGTCCGCGTGTGCCCGTGCCCCATCTTGGGCCTGGCCCAACGGCGCTCGGCACTATGTCTGGCCCAGGCCCAGGGGCTCCTGTCGGTGTACTAGAATAGGGATACCCTAGTACCCCAAACTTGTGCACGGGTAGTTGCAGCACCCCGCGGCAAGGCTTGCCGGGCGAACGCCAAGATCCTCCGTGGTTCCCTTGGAGCCATTCAAGAACAAAGTATTTAAGCTCAGGAGACAAGGCCCCGGCAAGAGGAGCTTGCCGGGAAGGCCAACCAAGGCACTCCAAGGAACTTGCCGTGACGCGCCACGCGCTCCGGCAAGGCAACAAGGCCCCGGCAAGAGGAGCTTGCCGGCAAGACCAACCAAGGTACCTCGAGGCCCGGTGAGCGACAAGCTTCCGGACTCGACAAGATAACAGCAGCGGCAAGGCGCTTGCCGCGGCAGGCGGCCACTCTGTGCCCACGCTCCAGCGCATCCACCAACGTGTCGCCCTGGGGGCCTCTCCAGGCGCGCGTGGCAGGAGGTTGTGTAGCCAGTGGTGCGCAGTGGCATGCGAAGCTGACAAGATCGCCATCGTGGCGAACGGTGGCGCCCCTAACGGTCCTTTTCTGCATTGTTTGGGCGACTCAGACGGGCATTTAATGCCCTTGTCCCCTGCCGTCAGGGTTAGGTAGGGTGCACTGTACAAGTAACTGTACCAACCACCTCACTTTTTACATTTGTACCCTTCTCTGCGTTGCCACCTGTCGGTGACCCCTTTAGCGTATAAAAGGAGGCCCATGCGCAACGTAGAGGGGGTTCGGGAGGTTCGACTAGTTCAGAACCTAGAAAAACACTACGCTCCCTCTCTGGAGTAAGAACACAAGATAATCAAACAAGCAGCAGTAGGAGTGTTATCTCTCCGGAGAGCTCCGAAGCTGGGTAAACTGCTCGTGTGCTTCGCCTCGATCTGCTCTTCGTGTGATCTCCGCCCCCCGCCGAACCGAAAGGGGCTCGGTCCGCCGGCCCCATAGGTGTTCGTGGATCAGTTTCCCCGACACCATGATAGAAATGATCTCCAATCTTAACATAAACAACAGGCATGCCAACAACCTTCTTATTATTATTATCTAACTTATCCCATTCATTTCTAAAAAATAGCAATTCTAGATGCTTCCTCACATAAATATATGACATGTCCATCAATATTATCAACCAATAAATCCTTAACTATTGCGATTTGAGGTTCTACTTTAATGTATTCATAGTGTTTATGTGTCTTAATATTACTCTTATGAACCATAGTTGTATCCTTCGCACGTTCCATAATCCTAACAGAGAAAGGAGCTTTCTCAATGTAAGCACTAGGCACAATAGGATTAGCGGTATACGCAAGTGTTTCAGTTTTAGCACTAATGGCTTCTTCAAAAAATCATTAATGGGTGGCCAAAATTTAAACCACTTTAATTCAGTAAGATCAACATGAGCAGCAAGGGATTTACAAAATGTAGCTACTATCTCATAATCAAGTCCATATTTTGCACTAAGCTTATGAAAAACATATGTTTCTACAAAAGACTTAGTGCATTCATAATCAAACTTTATACCTAAATTGCTACCTTTATCGATCTCCCAATCTTCAGAGTTGCATTTTATCTATCAATAAGATCCCATTTGAATTCAATACTCCTTTTTCACGAAGTAACCAGTAGAAGAAGAATCGAGCATTGTTATATCATTATGAGAAAGTCGGGCATAAAAATTCAGATTAATCATCTCGAGAGGGAGCTCATGATTGGGGCATTTTAACATCATTTGCTGGACCCTCCCCCAAGCTTGAGCAATACTTTTTCCTTCACGAGGCCAAAAATAATATATACTATTCCGATCACGATAAACCAAGTGCATAGGATACATTTTTTGATGGATTTCCAATTTCAGTCGGTTCTAGTCCCATGTTTCAGGATCGTCCAATAGCCTATAGCATTCCAAAGATTTTTTTTCTCCAAAGATAAAGGGAACATCTGCTTCCTAACATTATTTGTTGATAGACCTGCAAGCTTACACAATCCACATAGTTCATCCATATAAATTAAGTGCATATAAAGATGTTTTGTTCCATCTCCTGCATAGCGATTAGCATGCAATTTTTCCATAATAGCAAAAGGGATTTCATAATAAATTTTTTTAGTAGGTTGTGGAGCGGCTCTTACCACTTGCGCTTGAGGTGAAGATACCATGAACAAGCCCCTCAAAAGAGTACCTTCCTTAGTAACAAGTAGAGATAAAATTCAGCATGTAATATAAATGTTTCCTTACGATATTCCTCTTACCAAAAGCGCTTCACTCCCTGGCAATGGTGCCAGAAAAGAATCTTCATGACCCACAAGTATAGGGGATCAGTTATAGTCCTTTCGATAAGTAGGAATGTCGAACCCAACCAGGAGCAGAAGGAATCAATAAGCAGTTTTCAAGAAGGTAGTCTCTGCAAGTGTTGTAAGATAGTTGTGACAGATAGTTCGATAGTAAGATAATTCATATCAAGTAATAAGTAACAATACTAACAAGGTGCAGCAAGGTGTCCCAAATCTTTTTTATTGCAAAGGACAAGTTGGAACTACTTCTTATAATGAGAAAAGTGTTCCCGAGGACACATGGGAATCTCATGTAGTTAAGTTCATCTCGATTCGCTAACTCACGTTCACTACTTTCATAGGTTGCTATGTGGGAGGACCAGTGCTAGGGTGCTATTTCTTACTTGAAAAAATAGTCCACTTATGATTAACCCCTCTCGCAAGCACCCACAACTACGAAAGAAGAATCAAGATAAATCTAACAATAGCATGAAACATATGGATCCAAATCAGCCCTTACAAAGTAGCGCATAAACTAGGGTTTAAGATTCCATCACTCCCGCAACACCTCATTTAATTTCTAATCCCACAATCCCTTCCCCTAGGCCCAAACATGGTAATGTGTCATGCAGTCGGCGTTCATATGACCACTAGAGGAAGAACAACATAACGCATCATACAAATATTGAACGAAACCCAACTTCACATGATTACTTATAAAAGGCTTCTCCCACATCCTCAAGAACAAATGAAACTACTCACAAATTATATTCATGTTCACGATTAGAGGAGAATAATATATGATTAACAATCTGAACATATGATCTTCCACCAAATAACCAACTAGCATCAACTACAAGATGTAATCAACACTACTAGAAATCCATAGGTATCAATATGAGGTTTTGAGACAAAGATTGGAAACAGGAGATGAACTAGGGTTTGAGATGAGACGGTGCTGGTGAAGATCTTGATGGAGATGAGTCCTCCCATGATGAGAGGAACTTTGGTGATGACGATGGCTTTGGATTCCCCCTACTAGAGGGATGTATCCCCAGAGGAGTCGATCCGCCAGAGAGCAAAGTGCTCCTGCCTAGGTTCCGCCTCAAGACGGCGGAGCTTCATCCTGAAAGTCTTCTATAAAATTTTTTTCTAGGGAAAATGGCTTCATATAGCAGGACATGGGCCACAGAGACCCTGGTGGGTCCCCACAGGTGCATATTCCTTCCAGTATTTTTCATATATTCCACAATAAATCTCCATCAATTTTCAGGTCATTTGGACATCCGGAGAATAGCTATCTCTGTTGTAGCTCTTTTCAGGTCTAGAATTTTAGCTATTGGCAATCTTCCTCTTGTGATAGAACTTCCAAGTTAAGAGGAAAAGGCATTAGAATTGCATAAAAAAGTGGAATATAACTTTAAAACAATAGAAATAATTCTAGGAAAATATGTTGAAAAATGGACGTATCAGCTACCGGAGAAATACCTTAATTATGAATGCATGATAGGGCATGATTTTATTAACATAGGTACTCCACTTAACTGTTATAACCAGGTGTTCAACTAGGTTACACATTCCATCGTAACTCCGCATGCCCCTTCTTTTTTGATATTTATGTGAGAGGACATCACCAACTATACGAAAGAGTTGGCGGGAGCATAGAAGGTTCACACTTCGGACGCCCAACTTCCATAGCCGACTTAGTCCTGCCTAAACCTGAGGGATTCTTCACAAGGGAGTTACCAAGTTAGGCCAAAAGCCTAAGCTTGGCGGAGTACGTTTCTCACCAACATTTCATTCATGTTATCACATTCATTACACTTTTCGGTGTTTGTCATTTTCTTTGTATATCCATGTTCGCTTTTATTTGTTTTCTTTTGTGTGTATAGGAAAATATGAAAATTCCGAAAATACTTCTCGCTTCTTTTTTATTTTCTTTCCTTGGTTGCTAGTTCATTGTATTAAAAGAAAACTAAAAAAATATTTATCATTTTATCCTTTGATGTTTGTTCAGAGCTCTTCAGTGTAAATATTTTCTTGCTTTTATTTTTTGTTTCTTCTTTCGTTTTCTTCAAAAAAAAACTAAAAACTCCAAGAATATTTCGGTGCATTTATTTGAACTCTTCTTGTTTCCTATTTTTTTAGAAAATAAAAAAAGTATTTCTCTAGTTTCTCTTTTGCCTCTTATTTGTTGCTTCTTTTTGCCCTTTACTTCTTCGTCGTTCCTTTGAATTCTCTTGCATCTCGTCGAGTCTTGTTTCAAAAGGAGAAGACATCTAGAATAATTTCTAGTTGGCTCTTATGTGTTTTATTGTTGATCTAATGAAAGACTAAACATTTCCTTGTCTTCTCCTATGTATATAGTCCTTGCAGATTTTAGCTTAGTCCATAGCACACTTGCGCTATGTCATATTTTCCAGATCCTTATGTCGTGCATGTGAAATGCAATAATGACGATGATTGGATGAAGTGATCATGGTGAAGATAAGCTAGTACGAACTCTACTTCACTACAAGAAATATGTCACTGGATGGTCATTGTTTTTCATTTGTGACCTCTTTGTGACCAAAATTAGTTGGTCAAAAGCTGGTTGTCTTAAATGAAAATTAACGACATTTTTTGTGAAATGGTCATAGAAGGCATTGACCAAATAAAAAGGTCGTTGGTTCTACGACCAATTATTTTTGTCACTGGCAACATACCCACACCACGTCAGATCCAAAGTGGCAAGCTGACTTGGCAAAATTGCGGCCAAATGAATTGGTCGTTGATTAGAGTCAGCCCAGTCCAGTTTGATGCTTTACATGGGCCGAGCCCAACAATTCCGCCTTTTTATATTTTTTCCTCTCAATTTTGGTCAACTACATGGGCCAAGCCCAACACCTTTTTTATTTTCTAGGCCACAACCTTTATAGTCCACTTTTTTGGGCCTCACGCTTTTTACATTTAATTTTGAAGATGGTCCCACTTGTCAACTTTCTACTGTTGTTTTGTCATTTCAAAATAGGTCCCACTAGTGAAATGGACCCCAATTCTCAAAAATGTTGTTTAGGTCCAACACATCAGTTATCATTTGTGCAATTACCAATGATTTGATTCAAACATAGCCTATAAAGCATAATATTTCATACAACAACCAAAAAAGTACATTACAATCATGCACAGTACAAATTTGGTATTTAGCTATAAAAATACAACTAAATATACACATAACTAGCTCCACTGAGCTAGAACACATTGTTGGGTGTGGGTTTTCTTCGGGATTCTTCTTTCTGGAGCTCAACTTTTGAAGAATGAAGGCCAGTATCTGCGGGCTATAAATCAGAAAAGTTAGCAACATAATCAAGTGAAGCCATGCACATAACTTTCTCCTAACAGCGAAAAATTGTTGCAGAATTTGAGATCTAGTTAGAAACCATGCATATAACATTCGCATAACAGCAAAACTGAGATATATTTGTAAAGGCCAAATGATAAGTACCAACCTAGTGCCAGATAACAAGAAACTATTTCAAGTTATTCTGATTTCCTAATGCGTGTGTCGCATGATACATGCATTAAGCATTAGGATGAGTAGATACCTGACTTTGTGTAGATGCTATGGATGGGGCTGCAGTAGAACATCTGGTCCGCAACAACGTTGACACTGGACGTTGTCGGTACTTGTCCATTTAGAAGTTTGTCATGCGCTCGTACCGTCGCCGGTGAGCAAGACCTAGCCAGAAAGGATTTCATAATTCTAAAATAACATTAACAACAAAAAAGCTAAAAAAAGGTGCTTTAAGATAGTGAACCAATGAATATCACTTATGTTTAGTGCCTTACATGACAATGGCTGGATTACTACAGTTGCTGAAGCCACACAAAGGTGATCATGTAACATAGAGTCGGGAATTCTATGCTTATTATTAAGAAAAAAGGTTACAAGTTAAGCCTCTATTTAACAGCCTTTGTTTAACAATATGTCTAAGGAAATCAACTATGCATTTGGTGAGTGTCGTGGGGGAACACGATCACCTATGGTGCCGTCGGCCCCTTGTGGTTCGGCGAGGGGGGGGGAGATCACGTTGCACAAGCAGCAGAGGCCATGAAACAACGCGACAATGGTGACACTGGTGGTTTTTACCCAAGTCCGGGACACTGAGAAGTGTAAAACCCGGCCTACTCCTGCTTTGGTGGATTGGATGAGGGAACACGACAAGCACGCAACGCTCAAACCCGGCAAGGTCGCCTCGGGGAGAGCAGCTATGTGCGTACAAGTGTGCAAGGGTCCGAATCCTTTGCTAGGTTGCCTTAGACCTCCTTTTATAGCTTAGGGGTGACCATGGTGGCAAAATAGTCTTTATCTAATGATTAGTTAGCTAACAGTGCTATCATACTTAATTCTGGCAGTTAGGACAAAAGGCATTAAATGCACTGCTAGGTTTCATGATGAGGATGGATCCCGGCCAGCCTGCCGTGCCGCTTAACCATCTTCTGACTATCTGCTTGACACGCCTCTGGCCGGTAGTCATATGAGGGTAATCTGTCTTCCAAATGGCTGCCACGTGCTTAGTGGAAGCCCCTTAATCACTTGGGGACTCAACACTGCATTGATAAATGATTTGCATTGTGTTGCGGTGGAGCGGTGGTGCCTTTGGCGGACCCGACAAGCTTGCCTAGGAAATCATGGACTTGTCCTAGGGGCGGCCTCGACCCGGCCAGGCTCTCCTGCCCAGATGGGGAGGCCTTCCCAAGGTGATGCTCTTTTGTCTTGTTTGTCTTATTCTTCTTGATCCGCTCCTTGATCTCATGAAGGGCGGCTTCTTTGACTTGGCCTTGCTTCATATGTTGATGTAGCTATCTGATGCCAACACTGAAGGAAATATGCCCTAGAGGCAATAATAAAGTTGTTATTTATATTTCCTTATATCATGATAAATGTTTATTATTCATGCTAGAATTGTATTAACCGAAAACTTAGTACATGTGTAAATACATAGAGGAACAGAGTGTCCCTTGTATGCCTCTACTTGACTAGCTCGTTAATCAAAGACGATTAAGTTTCCTAGCCATAGACATGTGTTGTCATTTGATGAACGGGATCACATCATTAGAGAATGATGTGATGGACAAGACCCATCCGTTAGCTTAGCATAATGATCGTTTAATTTTTATGCTATTGCTTTCTTCATGACTTATACATGTTCCTCAGACTATGAGATTATGCAACTCCCGAATACCAGAGGAACACCTTGTAACTGGGTGATTATAAAGATGCTCTACATGTGTCTTCGATGGTGGTTGTTGAGTTGGCATAGATCGAGATTAGGATTTGTCACTCCGTGTATCACAGAGATATCTCTGGGCCCTCTCAGTAATGCACATCACTATGATCCTTGCAAGCAATGTGACTAATGAGTTAGTCACGGGATGATGCATTACAGAACGAGTAAAGAGACTTGACGGTGATGATATTGAACTAGGTATGATGATACCGACGATCGAATCTCGGGCAAGTAAAATACCGATGATAGAGGGAACAACGTATGTTGTTATGTGATACATCCATTTTGCATCATGTTTTCTTACTATTATTTATAAAAAAATATCCATAATAATGCTTTTGGAGTAATTCCAATGCCTTTTCTCTCATAATTTACAAGGAACACACCAAGAGGGAGAATTCTGGCAGCTGGAAATCTGGACCTGGAAAAGCTAGTCAGGCCACCTATTCTGCACAACTCCAAATGAGCTGAAACTTTACGGAGAATTTTTATGAATTAATTTAGGAATGTTGGAGCCAATATACACCAGAGGGGGGCCACCAGGTGGGCACAACCCACCTGGGCGCGCCAGGCCCCCCAGGCGTGGCCTGGTGGGTTGTGGCCTCCTCGGCCCACCTCTGGTGCCCATCTTCTAGTATATAAGTGGTTTTGACCTAGAAAAAATAAAAGGAGGACTTTCGGGACGAAGTGCCGCCGCCTCGAGGCGGAACATGGGCAGGAGCACTTTTGCCCTCCGGTAGAGCGATTCTGTCGGGGGAACATCCCTCCTGGAGGGGGAAATCATCGTCATCACCATCACCAACAACTCTCCCATCTTGGGGAGGGCAATCTCCATCAACATCTTCACCAGCACCATCTCATCTCAAACCCTAGTTCATCTCTTGTATTCAATCTCGTTACCGGAACTATAGATTGTTGCTAGGGGGTGACTAGTAGTGTGGATTACATCTTGTAGTTGATTACTATATGGTTTATTTGGTGGAAATTATATGTTCAGATTCAATATGCTATTTAATACCCCTCTGATCTTGAGCATGATTATTACTTGTGAGTAGTTACTTTTGTTCTTGAGGTCACGGGAGAAATCATGTTGCAAGTAATCATGTGTATTTTGTTCTTAGTGGTGTCATGTGAATGTCGACTACATGACACTTCACCATACTTAGGCCTATGGGAATGCATTGTGGAGTAGTAAATAGATGGTGGGTTGCGAGAGCGACAGAAACTTAAACCCCAGTTTATGCACTATTCCATAAGGGACCGATTGGATCCTAGAGTTTAATGCTATGGCTAGAATTTATTCTTAATACTTTTCTTGTAGTTGTGGATGCTTGCGAGAGGGTTAATCATAAGTAGGAGGTTTTTTCAAGTAAACAGCACCTAAGCACCGATCCACCGACATATCAAAATATCAAAGTAGCCAACACAAATCAGACCAACATGATGAAAGTAACTAGATGAAATTCCTATGTACCCTCAAGAACGCTTTCCTTATTATAAGAGACTGTTTTGGCCTGTCCTTTGCCTCAAAAGGATTGGGCTACCTTGCTGCATACTTGTTACTATTATCATTACTTGCTCGTCACAAATTATCTTGCTATCAAACAACTCGCTACTTACAATTTCAGCACTTGCAGACATTACCTTACTGAAAACTACTTGTCATTTCCTTCTGCTCCTCGTTGGCTTCCACACTCTTACTTATCGAAAAGAGCTACAATTGATCCCCAATACTTGTGGGTCATCTAGGCTATATTCTGGTGCCATTGCCGGGGAGTGAAGCACCTTTGGTAAGTGGAATTCTGTAAGGGAACATTTATATAGTGTTCTAAAATTTATTGTCACTTGTTATTATGGAAAGCAATCCTTTGAGGGGTTTGTTCGGGGTATCTTCACCTCGTCCGGAACCACAATTAGCCACCCCTCAACCTAATGCACCTACTGAAAATATTGAATATGCAAATTCCTTCAGGTATGATAGAACAACTGCTAGCTAATCCTTATGGAGGAGATGGAACTGAACATCATGATATGCACTTGATATAGGGAACAAATTTGTGGATTGTTTAAGCTTGCGGGATTACCTGGAGATGAGGTGATGAGAAAGGTTTTCCCTTTATCTTTGAAGGGAAAAGCATTTGCATGGTATAGGCTATGCGATGCTATTGGATCATGGAATTGGAATCGTTTAAATTGGAGTTCCACCAAAAAAATTATCCTATGCATCTAGTTCATCGTGATCGGAATTATATATACAATTTTTGGCCTCATGAAGGAGAAAGTATCGCTCTAGCTTGGGGGAGGCTTAAGTAAATGTTATATTCATGCCCCAATCATGAGCTCTCAAGAGAAATTATTATCGAGAATTTTTATGCTCGGCTTTCTCGTAATGATCAAACCATGCTTGATACTTCTTATGTTGGTTCATTTATGAAGAAGACTATTGAATTCCGGTGGGATCTTCTGGAAAGAATTAAACGCAACTCTGAAGATTGGGAACTCGACGAAGGTAAAGAGTCGGGTATTAAGCTTTTCAAAAGTTTAGCACTAAATATGGACTTGACTCTGAGATAGTAGCCTCCTTTGGTGAATCATTTGCTACTCATATTGAACTCCCTAAAGAGAAGTGGTTTAAATATCACCCACTTATTAACACTGGTGCGCGTCAGTCCTAAACAAATGGTTTTATACCCCTTTCCGCGAGGCATTTGGAACCGTCGCCAAATGAGTGTGTGCGATAGGGTGTCCTTCCCACACGACCCAGAAATCATCGGGGATAGGCCCTCTTGGGACCCAGGCTGGGCCGTGTGCGATCGGGCGAGGCATGTAAACCCAATCATTTCCGTAGGTATGTACATCCCACACGGTGAATCCCAGAAATCATTTCCGTAGGTATGTACATCCCACAAAGTGAATCCCAGAAATCATTTCCGTTGGTATGTACATCCCACAGTGTGAATCCAAGGAATACGTTTTCGTTCTTATGTACATCCCACATAGTCAATCCAGGGAAAATGTTTCTATTCGGATGTACATCCCACATGGTTTTATGTATACGATCGTGTGTGAAAGGTGTAACTATCACACACGCTCTGCCTTGGTTAACTGTTTGCTTTCGTTAACTACATCACACATGATTTGATGTAGAAAACTATGTGGCATTGGGCTATCCATCGCAAGGGCTTTTACTGCTAGAACAATTTGCAAAGGTCCATGACCGTCTGTTCTAGTTTTATTTTTTCCTGTAATTTATTATTCTAATTGGAAATTTTGAAATATGAAACGTGCAATTCAAATTCTCAGCACAATGGTTCAACAATGAATCCATAAATAAAATTGCCAGTACAATATGTTTAGTAATTACAGGATTAGGCATCAATTAACTATTATGAACCGCAGTATTTAAAGGCGGTAAAGGTGAAGAGACAAGTGTAAGTCATTTTGAGTGCCGATGGTGTCGAAGACGCGGAATGCCCATAATGTGCCTTCATGCATGCCATAGGCACGAACCACTTTTGTCCAACCCCTTGTGACGGTCGCCCACCCATCCTTCACCACCTTCAGGAAGACTTCTAGAGCACTATCATGGTAGCATGAATTATATACTTTAACCTTAGTTGCCTCCACTCTGGTCATGTAGTTTGCAAGGTAATAATTAGTAAATAGCTTCAGAAATCACTGAAAAGAGAAAAATATCAGATACTGAGGTCTAATAGAGTAACTTGATGTGGGATGGGGAAAAGGCAACGCATTACTTACCATCCTAAAGTTCAATGTTGTCTTCGACAAAGTGTAAATAAGAGCTTAATTCTAATCACCCGTTTCTTTCGCCTAAAAATCTTTCTTAGTTTCCTCACTTGATGCTTGTTCATGAATATTTCATTTCCCCATACGCAAAAGGGAACGAAGCGTGGATCAGTACCCCTCATATATGTACCTACAAGCAACTAGTAAATGTTAGAAGCTAAAGTGAGATTGCACAAATGATGTAAAATACAACTACCTATGTTCCTAAGTACAACTATTTTTTTAGATTTCAATATGAACTACATACGGATGTATATAGAATTATAGATATAATTTAGATTAGAATCTAGATTCACTCATTTTGCTCCTTATGTAGTCTATATTGGAATCTCTAAAAAATACTTATATTTAGGAATATCTGGTGTATAAGACATGGGATGCAGCTAACCTCGACGGCAAACAACAGCATCGCCCATTGTAGCCATGCGTAAGTACATGGAAATCCAATGTTAACTACAACAGGGTTAACATCCACCAAAAATAGCAACTGGTAAAAAAATAGCACCATCTGTAGTGATATCTTCATTTCGAAAGAGTAGCACGGTAGCAAAGGGACAGATAAAAAATGGATACAACTGTTAATTGCAACAGGCTTAACAACATCCTAATTCATGGTTTGTAAGTTTGTAGCCATTGAAATACAACTCTTCAAAAATGGATACAACTGTTAATTGCAACAGGCTTAATGGCCATTGAAACCGGTACTGATAAAAATGCAATTGGCGGAGTTAAACATCATAGGGCAAACACTGCCAGAGTAGATAATGGCCCAGTTGTTTATAAAAAGGTAGGGAAAATAGCTCAAACGTGATAGGCATGTTTTCTACAATATGCTTAATACATCGACAGTACAAAACATAGCCATTAATTGCAAATTGTATTGGTAAGTGAGGGAGTCCTGGATTAGGGGGTGTTCGGGTAGCCGGACTATACCTTCGGCCGGACTCCTGGACTATGAAGATACAAGATTGAAGACTTCGTCCCGTGTCCGGATGGGACTTTCCTTGGCGTGGAAGGCAAGCTTGGCGATGCGGATATTCAAGATCTCCTACCATTGTAACCGACTCTGTGTAACCCTAACCCTATCCGGTGTCTATATAAACCGGAGGGTTGTAGTCCGTAGGCAATCAACTCCATACACAACAATCATACCATAGGCTAGCTTCTAGGGTTTAGCCTCCTTGATCTTGTGGTAGATCTACTCTTGTACTACCCATATCATCAATATTAATCAAGCAGGAGTAGGGTATTACCTCCATCGAGAGGGCCCGAACCTGGGTAAGACAAAGTGTTCCCTGCCTCCTGTTACCATCCGGTCTAGACGCACAGTTCGGGACCCCCTACCCGAGATCCGCCGGTTTTGACACCGACATTGGTGCTTTCATTCAGAGTTCCTCTGTGTTGTCGCCTTTAGGCCCGATGGCTCCTTTGATCATTGACGACGATGCGGTCCAGGGTGAGATTTTTCTCCCCGGACAGATCTTCGTCTTCGGCGGCTTCGCACTGCGGGCCAATTCACTTGGCCACCTGGAGCAGATCGAAAGCTACGCCCCTGGCCATCAAGTCAGGTTTGGAAGCCTAAACTACATGGCAGACATCCGCGGAGATTTGATCTTCGATGGATTCGAGCCACAGCCAAGCGCGCCGCACTGTCTCGTGGGGCATGATCTAGCTCTGTCGCCGAACAGTACCCTGGAGGCCACAAACGCACCGGCTCTGACCCTTAATTCAGAGCCAGCTGCGCGAATCGAGGGTGAGCGGTTGGACATCACCTCGGGGGCTGTAATCTCAAAGGCGATCAAGCCAAACGCCAGCCCCGCACTCTGCACGGCCTGTGACTCCAAGGAGCCGGATTCCTCTCCAAACTCCGAACCCCTCGCGTCCCTGCCGATCGAACCCGATTGGGCGCCAATAATGGAGTTCACCGCCGCGGACATCTTTCAGCACTCGCCCTTCGGCGACATCCTGAATTCTCTAAAGTCTCTCTCTTTATCAGGAGAGCCCTGGCCGGATTACGGTCAGCGAGGATGGGATACAGACAATGAAGAAATTCAAAGCCCACCCACCACCCACTTGGTAGCCACTGTTGACAATTTAAACGATGTGCTCAACTACGACTCTGGAGACATCGACAGCATGGATGACGATGCAGGAGATACCAACAAACCAACGCCCATAGGGCATTGGACAGCCACCTCATCCCACGATGTGTACATGGTGGATACCCCTAAAAGAAGCAACAACGAGGAAAAAGGGGATGGGACGGGAGATCGACCCCCCGAAAAGCAATCAAAGCGTCGGTGTAAATGTAGACCCAAGCCCCGCCTCGACAAAAACCCAGCCATAGAGCAGGACGAGCCGGTAGACGACGAGCAGGCCTTAGAGCAACCGTCCGAACAGGGAAACACGGATAGAGAAACCGAACATCCCTCCTCTGGTGAAAACGGCATTCCAGACAACCTCACGCCGAATAAACCTATGGAGCAGAAGAATCTCCACGAGAGACTCGTTGCAACTGCACGCAGCCTAAAAAAAGCAGAAGCGGAAGCTAAAAACAGCGGAAGATGCACTCCGAATTAGATGGAGCAAAGTAATCAATACCACAGATAAGTACGGCGGCAGTCGCCGCACTAAAAGCTATCTGAAAAGAAAGCTACTGCCTGAATTCAACGAAGAGGCCCTAGATCCCTCGCATTCAAAAAATGAAAAAGCCACACAGTCGGATAGACGACCCCATAAAGCGGCAAGCGACGCCACACCTAAATCGGCATGCGACCCACTTAAGGATTCGCATAATGGCCCAGTCAGGTCCATTTATGGGCCAAGAAAGCAAGCTCTGGTAAGCAATGCTACGAAGCCATCATCAGAATCTGGCACACCCAAATACAGGGGCGCCGCACACCCCCTATGTTTCACCGATGAGGTCCTGGACTATGAATTCCCAGAGCGATTCAAACCTGTAAACATAGAGGCATATGATGGAACAACAGACCCCGGAGTTTGGATCGAGGATTATATCCTCCACATACACATGGCTAGAGGAGATGATCTCCACGCCATAAAATATCTACCCCTTAATCTTAAAGGGCCAGCCCGGCATTGGCTTAAAAGCCTTTCAAAAAACACAATTGTAAGCTGGGAAGAGCTCGAGGATGCTTTGCGAGCAAAGTTGATGCAGACGATCTTAGTCACATAACTCAACAACCCGGAGAATCAGCCCGGCAGTTCTGGAATAGATTCCTCACTAAAAAGAATTAGATAGTCGATTGTCCGGATGCCGAAGCCTTAGCAGCTTTTAGGCATAATGTCCGAGACGAATGGCTCGCCAGACACCTCAGCCAAGAAAATCCAAGAACAATGGCCGCACTAACAAGTCTCATGACCCGCTTTTGTGCAGGGGAGGACAGCTGGTTGGCAAGGTGCAGCCCCAGCAACCCAAGTACATCCGAAACTAGGGATGGAAACGTAAAACCGCGACGCAACAAGGACCGTCGCTGGACTAAGGACAAAAATCCGAAGAGCACGGTAGTCAATGCCGGATTCAAAGGCTCACGACAAAATCAGGAAAAATCGCCCCCCCAGGATAACAGGGACGATCCATCCAACGTAAATAAAATCCTGGACAGGATATGTCAGATACACAGTACTCCCCGGAAGCCTGCTAACCATACCCACAGAGATTGTTGGGTTTTCAAACAATCCGGCAGACTCAATGTCGAACACAAGGGGCTCGACACACCAAGCGAAGACGAGGACGAACCCCAAAAGCAGAGCACCAGGAAACAAAAGAACTTCCCACAAGAAGTAAAAATAGTGAAATCACTTCACATAACAAAATGTGCGGCGCCCGTAAAGGTACGCACCACACGGCCCATCCCCAAAGGGTCCCGCCACTGGTTGTCAAAACCGATCATCTTCGATCAGCTAGATTATTCTAGGAATATCAAGAATGTAGGCTGGACTGCCTTGATACTCGATCCAATAATTGGCTGACTCCAGTTTTCAAATGTCCTTATGGACGGCGACAGTGGACTAAACCTGATATATCAGGATACAATCCAGCACATGGGGCTAAACCCAGCAAGAATCCATCGCAGCAGAACCTCCTTTCAAGGGGTAATACCTGGTCCGGACACCCATTGTACGGGTTTTCTCCGGCTCACAGTCACATTCGGCTCTGCCGATAACCTCTGTCGCGAAAAGCTGACCTTCCATATCGTCCCGTTCTCAAGTCGCTATCAAGCACTACTAGGACGCGAAGCTTTCGCTCGCTTTAACGCAATACCGCATTAAGTATCTCTTACGCTCAATATGCCCGGTCCATGAGGAATCATATCTTTGAAGGGGAAGCACTAAAGTGCGCCTCCCCAAGTGGAGGACTGTGCGGCCGCATTAACAGCCCCACAGAAAAATGGCCTCACCGGCCAATAAACTTCAAAATAGGTCATTCAAGACCATGAACACGGATAGACGAGTTCGGTGCAAAATCATCATTGATGCAGGCCTAGAAGCCATATACCCCCACACTAGGGGCTCCACGCATATACAATAAGAGACAATAAAGCTCAATCTCATATATCTTACTTTATACTTGCTTATTCTAAACTTTGTCGGCACGTCCCGTTTTTCAACTCAGTTCCTCTCTTTTACAGATGAATGTCGTGCAGCGCCCGTCCAGGATACGGCACAACGGAGACACAGGCGCAGACGTGCAGTAGGGACCCGTCCTAAAGGATTCTTTTTAGATTAAGACCCTGCATAAACCTTTTTTACTGTCTCTTGTTGCTACACATCCCCTGGTTTTTTCTTACTAATATAACCAAGGAGGAGGCTGGCGTCTTGGCATGTGGCCACGTCAGAATTTTCGCGCGTACCTGGACACTAGGGGCTTTTTTAATAAAGAGTTTTGTTTCGACCGCACTCATAAAGACCGAACACCTTAGGGAGTGTTCGCCGTCGCGAGTTTGGCATTATATGCATCAGCTCCGAATCATGTCTTTGGTCAAATGTTGGGTTGCCCGGCTCCTGAGTTCGGCTACCTTACATTCCGCTCTATCGACTAAGGTAGCACCAAGAGAACAACTGCATTGTGCCCCGGTTCGGCCAGGGCGAGCACCTTAGTAGATAAAGCCGAAAACTGACTGTCATGATGTAGCGTGAGACTGGTCAGCCACTCGATGACCTATCGGAATCTATCGGATTCCTCCGGTTTAATGAAGGGCCGCTTCCCGGTCAGGCACATACGCGCCCCGAATTCGGACGAGCGCAGTTTCCACCAAGGAGCTACCTAAAGAGTCTCATTATCAAACTCCTATGGCTAAGTGAAAGTGTTAAAGCATTATAGTCCGGTTGCCTGGCCCGCTGCGCAATCACCTCCTTTGTAGGACCAAGACGTTGGGTTAAGTGTGAAAATGCGTCTTCTGCGAGCACCCCCGCACTATGTGCGTGGGGGCTGAAGCCAACGACTGCCATCTTTCCGATTCTGTACATATATATATATATATATATATATATATATATATATATATATATATATATATATATATATATATATATATATATATATATATATATCTTAAAACGGCCGCATAGAAGGTGTTCACAATACTTGAAGGCACAAGTATAAAAACGGCCACTACAGTTTATCAAAATACTACTTTTCAATTACATATGCTATCATAACATAGCATCTTTCGAGCATTGCGTCTCTATTAAACGAGCGCCTTCAAGGACTTCCTGAAAATAGTGCTCGGAAGGTACTCGGCTTTTGTCCGAATCTCGGGACGCAACAACGGTGGTCTCCATCTCTTCCCAGTATGTCTTAACACGGGCAAGAGGCATCCTTGCACCCTCTATGCATGCTGACCTCTTCATTGCATTAATACGCGGCACCGTGTCAAGGAATTGCTGCACCAAGCTGAAATAACTCTTCGGCTCCGATCTCCCAGGCCATAGATGACCCATGACGTACTTCATGGCGAGTCCGGACAATCTATTCAGCTCAGCCCATTGAGCCAGGCGATCGTCCACTGCCAGTGGACGCTCTGGATTGTGGAACTGTGACCAGAAAAGCTTTTCCACTTCGCGATCTTTTAGATCTCGAAAGTGTTTGGTCGCATCAGCAGCACTTGCTGCCAAATCCAGATAGGTGTCCTCGACACTCCACATCCGGTCCAATGGAGCAAACTTCGGATCACAAAACTTCCTCTGTAGCATAAAGGGCTTTCCAGCCGCAATCTGTTCAGCCTGACACAGCTCCTCCTTCGCAGCTCTCATCGCAGAGCGAGCATCCTTGGCATCGGCAACGGCCTTCTCTAAATCCGTCTGTCTCGCCCGGTCTTCTTTCTCAAGAAGTTTGCAACGGTCTGCAGCGCTCTTTAACTTCTCGGCCATCTCTTCTTTGCTTCGGCAGTGAGCAGCCTGGTCGACTCTCAACTCTTCAAGGGCCCTAAGATTCTCCATGGCGGTCGTACCATCTGCGTCAAGCACACACATTGTAAGACACTTGCATGAATCTCCTCTTATCTGATGCTGCCCGTAGAATTAAATACCTTGAGCCTCATCAAGCCGCTTGTTGACAAGCGCGATGTCGGCATCTGCCACGTCCAGTTGCCGCTTTAGTTTGGCCACATCATCCGTTCGGCTTGATTCCGGACACCTCGCCACCTACATTCAAAGGCGACATCTTAGACTTGGGATTATGATCCTCTGCGTGCCGTCATTTCTTTACACCGCGCAGAGCCTTACGGGCTACTATCTACACAGGGCGCATCTTACTTATGCGCAACTGACAAAAGTGTACATTATCTAACGTACCTCAAAACTCGTCAGTAAACTTTTGACGGCCTCATGCAATCTACTTTCTGCGGAGGAAATCCTTTCAATCACCATGCCCATCAATGCACGGTGCTCTTCTAAGGTAGAAGCTCGCCCCAGCAGAATCTTTAGTTCCTCCGGCCGAGCACCAGACAGTGCCGGACTTGTCCTATGGCCTCTTTCGAAGGCCGGACGCGGAGAGCCTCGGGGGGCCACATAGCTATCTTCCGCCCCTGCCGGATTCGGAGAAACCCTCCGCGACGACACCTCAGGGTCGCCCGCCTCGTTGGGCGGCACGGCAGGGGGAGGCGTTCCACTCTCCATCATCTTCGGAAGAAGATCCCCCGAAGACGAGCTCTCTGCGAAGGGCTGAGGTCCGATCTACAAGGTAAAATTTCGGTTAATCTTCTTAGATATAAAATCAAGGATTTCTCTCATCCCTCAAAAGGAAAATCTTTTCTCCACTTACGGCTCGCTGGAGGGCTGATCCCCTTGAGGGCGTAGTCCGGCCAAGGAACTCCCTGGCGTCGGACCCTCTAACGAGGATTTTCTCCCCCGTTTTGAGGCCATGGTTTCCGGGTTGTCAGAGGCGGCTCTCTTCTTCCCCTTAGGAGAGGAATTGTCGGTTCCTTCCTTCGGAGCAGCCTCCTTCGAGGAGGCCATAGCTTCCTTGTCTTCCCCCTCCAAAGGCATTATCTCCAGCACCCCGATCAACACAGGATCCGGCCTGGTTTCAGGAAGGGGAGCCAGACACCTGATCAGCTTTGCCTTCATTATCCACTCCTGTTTAAAAGGACGGCTCTTTTAGGGTCAAGTTTATGACAATTATGCGGATAGAAGGTCTGGGCACAGGGTTGCTTACTTGAGTATCCGGGCGATGGCAGCTTAGGCATGCGTCCTCGGTTAAATTCGGACACATCTCTTGTGATCCGAAGAACATTCTATACATCTCCGCGGGCGTTGCGCCCATAAAATTCTGGAGAGCTCGCGGTCCCTCTAGATTAAACTCCCACAGGCAAAGGGGGCGACGTTTGCCGGGCAATATTCGGCGAATCAGCATGACCTGCGTCACCTTGACCAAACTGAGGTCTCCTTCCAAGAGATCCTTAATTCGGCCCTGTAACAGGGGCACGTCTTTGGGCAAACCCCAATCTAATCCTTTGTTGACCCATGACGCTAGCCGTGATGGGGGACCCAAGCGAAAGTCAGGAGGCGCCGCCCACTAGGCGCTCCTGGGAGCGGTGATATAGAACCATTCTCGTTGCCACAAGCCGAGCTCTTCTTGAAAGGAGCCCTCGGGCCATGGAGCATCAGCATTCTTACTTATGACAGCACCTCCGCACTCTGCTTGCCGCCCCTCGATCATCTTCGGCTCCAATCCAAATGTCTTGAGCCATAATCCAAAGTGAGGAGTAACACGGAGGAACGCTTCGCACACAATGATGAATGAGGAAATATGGAGGATGGACTCCGGAGCTAAGTCATGAAATTCCAGCCCGTAGTAAAACAGTAGCCCCCTCACGAAGGGATCCATCGGGAAGCCTAACCCCCGAAGGAAGTGAGACATGAACACTACGCTTTCATCGGGCTGGGGACTGGGAATAGCCTGCCCTTGAGCAGGCAACCTATGTGGAAATTCGGCGGTCAAGAACTTAGCCTCTCTCAACTTTAGCACGTCCTCCTCCGTGCATCCATCGGCCTTGAAGGTCGGAACCGGACATTGTCGAAGGTCCGAAGCGCCTGGAATCTGGAGCCTGGGGTTTTGGAACTCGAGGCGATGGGCGAACTCGTTTGAGATTGGAAAAAGGAGTAAGGCCTTGGTCTCTTTATAAGAGGTTGAATACCAGGAGCCCTCCCCATAACCGTTTGGGACTCGCCTTTAATCGAGAAATCATGCTAACAGGCACGATTGGGTTACCCACGTCTGTATTGATGAGAATCTCGTAAGTAAAGGGGACATGATCTCTCCTTTGACAAGACGTGACAAGGAAACCGCCTCGCAAAACATGCTGAGGTGGAAAAGTAAAAACGATTCATGTAAAGGACTTGGCTGTAGTGTGATGGCGCACTGCAGAATACGTCAGCAGATTTGATTTGTGGTAATATTATTCTCTCTATGGCAATATGTGGAAACTTATTTTGCAGAACCGGACACTACTCTTGGTGTTTACAAATCTTCTATGAAGGACTTGGAGGAGGAACCCGCCTTGCAATGCCGAAGACAATTTGCGCGCCGGACTCGTCGTCATTGAAGCCTGGTTCAGGGGCTACTGAGGGAGTCCTGGATTAGGGGGTGTTCGGGTAGCCGGACTATACCTTCGGCCGGACTCCTGGACTATGAAGATACAAGATTGAAGACTTCGTCCCGTGTCCGGATGGGACTTTCCTTGGCGTGGAAGGCAAGCTTGGCGATGCGGATATTCAAGATCTCCTAACATTGTAACCGACTCTGTGTAACCCTAACCCTATCCGGTGTCTATATAAACTGGAGGGTTGTAGTCCATAGGCAGTCAACTCCATACACAACAATCATACCATAGGCTAGCTTCTAGGGTTTAGCCTCCTTGATCTCGTGGTAGATCTACTCTTTGTACTACCCATATCATCAATATTAATCAAGCAGGAGTAGGGTATTACCTCCATCGAGAGGGCCCGAACCTGGGTAAAACAAAGTGTTCCCTGCCTCCTGTTACCATCCGGTCTAGGCGCACAGTTCGGGACCCCCTACCCGAGATCCGCCGGTTTTGACACCGACAGTAAGATTGAACTGGTGGGTACATACTTGGTAAGTCCTGAGAGGTAGTTGCTGGGGCACTTCATCTTGGCTAGTGCCCGCCCAAAATCAGTGACGACAGAGGTGAGCTGTTCCTCCGGGTCGAAGCGTGGATCAGTGCCACTGACATGTGTACCTACAGGCAACCAGTAAATGGTAGAAGTTAAACTGCAAATGCACAAATGATGTGAAATACTATAAGACATGGGATGCAGCTAACATTGACGGCAAACATGTTAAGTAAAACAGAGTTAGCATCCACCAAAAAAAGGAAATAGGGCAGCATCTCTAGTATATCTTCATTGCGGAGAATAGCATGGTAGCAAATGGACAAATTACAAAATGGATACAACTGTTAATTGCAACAGGCTTAACAACATCCTAAGTCATGTTTTGTAAGTTTGTAGCCATTGAAATGCAACTGTTTAATATTGGATTCAACTGTTAATTGCAACAGGCACTGGTGTGCGTCGGTCCTAAACAAACGGTCTTTTACCCCTTTCCACGACGGCATTTGGAACCGTCGCCAAGTTAGTGTGGGCGATAGGGGGGTCCTTCCCACACGACCCAGAAACCGTTGGGGATATGCCCTCCTGGCACACAAGCTCGGCAAAATGAGGTCGTGTGCGACCGACGAGCACTCAAATACAGAAATACATACAGTAGTGCTCAAAAAAATACAATTATATAGGCAAAATCATTTCTGCTCGTAAGTACATCCCACATAGTCAGTCACCACCAAACCTTTCCATTCGTATATACATCCCACACCGTCACTACAAGGAAAACGTTTGCGCAAGGTGGCGTAATGCAAAGAGTTTTGAAGAGAATGTCGTGTGTTATTGTTCATTTATCCAACACGGTTTATTCCTAGAAACTGTGTGCATTGCCTTAGGTCATCACCCATGGTGTTTTCTCATTAACCATTTGCAATAAGAAAACCCAATTAGCAAGGTAATTGGTCAATTAGAGGGCTAATTGGCCTATATTAATAATCCATTTACTAATCTAATTGACATTCATATGAAGCACATAATATATTCCATTTCCATATTAAGGAAGCAGGATTTCATAATTGAAATACATGGGAGTACAACATGATATAGCTTCAGCACTCAGCTACCCCATTACACAACTGCACCAGCAACAAGTTTCACATGCAACATCTAGAACCTTCCAAAATTAGCATCATAGACGGTACATAGAGAGATGCATCTCATCTAGAAAACTTCTGAAGTGGAAGGCGAATATTGAGCCTTCATTCATGTTGAAGGTCTTTGCAACTTTAGGCCAGTGCCTGTGGATGATTGATCGTCCATCCTTCAACCTTTTCAGGAACACTTCAATATTGAACCGTGGGTGTTGTATGAAAACTTTCCTCGCATCCTGACCATAGAGGTGCTTTGAGAGGTAATCATCAGTGAACCCTGAAAACAAGGATGTGCATAAATATCTTCTCTATATTGGAAACGGGGCAAAGGAATAAATAAAGGCAAGGTATAATAGTTAGTACCATCTTGTAAACCTCAGTGCTTCCCATTGTTTCCTTGCAACACATATAAGGTAGTCAGTCATCAGGTTAAGTAAGGGTTCGCATGCTATCCGTAAAATATGTTGATGAAAAATAAGCACATTGCAGATTCATCAGATTAATTCAAACCACATGGAAAACCCATTTATCGAAACCAAGCATGATTAAGAACTAGGAAATGTAGCACTTGTATATGTTTCTCATGTATTAAGTGTAGCAAAATTTGATTTATTCCTCACATGGTATACAATAAGAGAATGCAGCCACAGCAATTGAACATCGCATTGCAGAATTGAACCAAGCAGTTAACTAAACACCACAACAAATGAACCAAGCAGTTAACTAAACATCAATTGCACAATATAAGATACTCCTAATAGAAAATCAGACATTTAACCAAACCAAGCATGCCTAACAACTTGGAAATATAGCAATTGTATTTGTTTCTCATGTATTTAGTACAGCCAAATTCGATTTATTCCACACATGGTATACAATAAGAGAATGCAGCCACAACAATTGAACATCGCATTGAAGAATTGAACCAAGCAGTTCACTAAACACCACAACAAATGAACCAAACGTTAACTGAGCACCACATTGCACAATATTACATACTCCTAATAGAAGATCAAATAGTTAACCAAACCAAGCATGCTTAACAACTTGGAAATATAGCAATTGTATTTGTTTCTCTTCTATTTAGTACAGCCAAATTCGATTTATTCCTCACATGGTATACAATAAGAGAATGCGGCCACAATAATTGAACATCGCATTGCAGAATTGAACCAAGCAGTTAACTAAAGACCACAACAAGTGAACCAAGCCACAACAAATGAACCAAGCAGTTAACTAAACATCAATTGAACAATATAACATACTCCTAATTGAAGATCAGACAGTTAACCAAACCAAGAATACTTAACAACTTGGAAATATTGCACCCTGAAGAATTGAACATCACATTTGCATAATTGAACCAAGCAGTTAATTGAACACCACATTGCAAGACATATAGAACATATACACTATAGCAGAAGATTGCATGTTGAAAGTAGATAGCACAATTCACTAGAATTTGTTAAGGAAAGGCAGTAGCTAGCAAACTGAGCATGGGTCCTTATAGTGAGCTAATAAGACAAGCTACTCATCATTGTCGGAGCTATTAATGACGATTGGCTGCTTGGACATGGAAGAGGGCGAGGCCTCCTCATTGTGGGTGCCCTTGTTGTAGTGGTGAGTTGCCTGAGCCACTCCGGGAACCAACCTGCTGGCTTTTGATATGGGGTAAGCATGTGCACGCTGAGAAAACACCTCGTAGTCATTGTCGAAGGCACCGACGATGGCCCGGAGAAAACGCCACAAACTGTCGTTTAAAGCATCCAGCCGCATCGTGGCGTCGACGCACGAGGCTTTAACGGTGGCCATGATGGCGAGGTGCTCCTCCAAGATCTAGGGGTTGGCACGAATGGCAGCCATTGCGACCTCATCCGCGCGTGCGGCTGTGATTTGCTTCTCCGCTGCCAAATGCTCCTTGAGGTCTTGGCTATACTGCGTGCATCATGGCTTAGGCCGGCGCTTATTTGGTGGAGGGGTCGGTGATTTGGGTGGAAGGTGTCGCACTTGTGCTGGCGGTCGGGGCATGTGGGTTGTGGAACGAGGAGGAGGATGGGGTCGGGTGTGGATTACCTGCCTGGATAGGCCAGGCCGAGTAGCATGATGGAGGCTCGCCGGCAAGGAGGCGGCGGCACTGCAAGCAAGGAGTGAAGGTTTTAACTTGGAAAGGAAGGCGGAAAGGGGGGAAATGTGGCTTTTGGTAAGGGGGAGGGCCGGGGAGGTAGATATTTCCGCAGAAGCCAAAAATTTGGAATCGCTTCAGCCAAAAAACTGGCGCGCAAAGTGTCATCAGACACGGTCCGTTATTCTAACACGGTCCGAAGATAAATTGTGCTGCATCTCACACGGTTGGTTATAATAAAATGTGTGGTATCTACATGATTTTTCGTCTTGATTTGAATTACATAATGGGGTCACAGCAGCCATGGACGGTGTTTGAATTGCCAGACCTTTTATCTGCAGTGATCATAAAATAATTGGAATTATTCAGGGTTCATTTGGACATTTTTATGCATTAAGTGAGTTTTCAATGCATTTATGTGCATAATCAAATTTGAACTACATGCACATGCTCCTGTGCATATAAATTGGTTGAAAAATTAAATCTTTGTCCTTGGGTGCATGCTTAGGCCCCATTCAAGAAATGGGAATGAATGTCAAACACCCTGCCATCGTCACTCGGCCACAAACATTAAGATACCTGGTTTTTAAATTCTAGTAAATCCAAAACTCGTCTGAAATTCATGCAACTTGTTATGCTAAAATGGAGCGGCAACAACATGGCGTGGTAAAGTTTTTGTCCCATTTGGGACAGGTTTGGGTATATGCTTCTCACAAACCAGTGCTTCTCACAACAAGCATGATGGTTTCGGTAGCGAATGCCCCAACTTTGGGGACGAAATGATATCCATTGCCTCTAATTGCTTTCAAAAAAATTCTCGTGTCAACATAGAACAACAGGACTGTTGTGTTATTTTTTGTGATTTTTCGGGGTTCGTTTGGACATTTTTATGCATTAAGTGAGTTTTCAATGCATTTATGAGCATAATTCAAATTTGAACTACATGCCCATGCTCTGGTGCATATAAATTGGTTGAAAAATCAAATATTTGTCCTTGGGTGCATGCTTAGGTCCCATGCAAGAAATCAGAATGAATGTCAAGCACTGTGCCACCGTCACTCGGCCGCAAACATTGAGATACCTAGTTTTTAAATTCTAGTAATTCCAAAACTCGTCTGAAATTCATGAAACTTGGCATGCTATCATGGAGCGGCATCAACATGTCGTGGTAAAGTTTTTGTCCCATTTGGGGCAGGTTTGGGTATATCCTTGTCACAAACCAGAGCTTCTCACAACAAGCATGATGGTTTCGGTAGGGAACACCCCAACTTTGGGGGCGAAACGATGTCCATTGCCTCTAATTGCTTTCATATTTTTTCTCATGTCAACATAGAACAACAGGAGTGTTGTGTCATTTTTTGTGATTTTTCGGGGTTCGTTTGGACATTTTTATGCATTAAGTGAGTTTTCAATGCATTTATGTGCATAATTCAAATTTGAACTACATGCACATGCTCCAGTGCATATAAATTGGTTGAAAAATCAAATATTTGGTCCTTGGGTGTATGCTTAGGTCCCTTGCAAGAAATGGGAATAAATGTCAAGCACCATGCTACCGTCACTCGGCCGCAAACATTGAGATACCTAATTTTTAAATTCTAGTAAATCCAAAACTCGTCTGAAATTCCTGAGACTTGGCATGCTATCATGGAGCGGCATCAACATGCCGTGGTAAAGTTTTTTTTCCCATTTCGGGCAGGTTTGGGTATATGCTTCTCACAAACTAGAGCTTCTCACAACAAGCATGATGGTTTCGGTAGGTGTCGTGGTTTTGTCACGGCAGATGCCCTAGAGAAAGGACTTAGTCGTGGACCCATCGCGACGGGTTAGCTTGAAGGGGTTAAAGCGCACACAAGGACGCAAGAGAGTTTATACTAGTTCGTCCCCTTCGATGAAGGTAAAAGCCTACGTCTAGTTGTGATGGAATTGTTGGGGTTTCGATGACTAGGGAACAAACAAGCTTCGCCTATGTCTCGAGTTGTTGTCTCTCCTCTGAACCGCTGCCGGGTCGTCCCTTTATATACTCGGGTGACGCCCGTCGGTTCACAGATTCCCAATACCGGCTCATAGATGTGTCCGGTTTGGTCTCTACTTATTCCTAACTTACAATACAAGCTACATACCAACGCTGGTTTACGGCTACAGGCCTTAAGCCGACCATGGGCCTTGAGCTCTCATCTGCCTTCTTGGGCTTTAACATAATTAACTACTGATGAAGTTAACCCGGCCCAGATAGGCCGGTTACCGCCCAGTAGTAATATCCCCAACATTAGGCCCCAGATTGATTTGAACAGGTTCATGTCAATCCTTAGCAAAAAATCTTCACCTTCAACATCTTCTTGTAATTTGTTGAACCGCCGTGATGTCATCTTCTCTGGTTGTTGTAAACCGGGGTGACATCACCTGTTGTAAATAACCTTATCCATGATACCCCCTTTTTGTTTTTTGTTTAATAGGTCTCCGACAATTAAGGCGACAGCTTCATTTCCAAACCCATGGTCCCTTGATTTTCGCGCCTGACTCCTGTCCCTTGCCTTATAAATAGGACCGAAGGGTCATTTATTTTTTCCCTTCGTGCCCTTCCGCTTCATCTTCCTCGCGTCGTCCAGCTTCGGAGCTCCGCCGCCGTCGACGACCTCTGCTCCAACCTTGGCCGCTGCATCACCCTGACTGCACCAGAGCATCGCGACGACCTTCTGTTTCTTCCTCGGCTCCGGTGAGTTCTTCATCTTTTCCTCCATAGATCCGTTCTAGGGTTTCCAAGTTCTTCAGAGTTCATCGTCTGCTTCGTACTCATATGATAGATCCTAGATGAACCTGTGAACCTGTGCTCTATGTAGCAGTAGTTCTTAGCATCCGCCTTTACTCATATGCCTCAAGACCGTAGCTCTACTTGTATCTCTACCCATTGATTCGGTACTGTTTCTTTTTGAACCTTGAATATTTTCCTTCTTTTCTGAACTTGCTTCAGATCCGTTGTTGTAGAGAAATCTTGTGAAATTTGTTTCTGTATACTTATCTATCTGCAATCTCAACTGTTTCAATGCTTAGATCCGGCGGTTTAACTTTATAGAAAAATTGCCAAACCGGTATCTACCATTAGTCCCCTTGTTGAACCGCCTGATGTTGTTGCTTCATAAAACTCCGGTTTAGATAGAGTTGTCTCCGGTTTAATATTGTACATACCAGTGAACTTTTAATCAATGTATTTTTGAACCGGGATCTTCTACCTTGTAGCTTCCATCATGGCCAAGCAAGTGTATGAGTGCAATTGGGTTCCTTCTCGCGTCACAGAGGCTGAACTGGACGATTTAGTCCTGATTGGCGCTTTAGGCAGCAAAGATACCATCCATTGGAGGGATCCTGGCAAAGAATGCCCTCCCACACCTCGAGAAGGAGATGTTGTTGTGTTCGTAGATCACTTAGCCCAGGGCTTTAAGCCGCCCGGTTCTAAATTTTACCGGGATGTTTTAGCCGATTTCCAGCTCCATCCACAAGATACTGGCCCCAACTATGTTACAAATATGTGTCACTTCCAAGTGCTCTGTGAAGCGTTCTTTCAAGAGGAGCCCAGAGTGGAATTATTCAGAGACCTTTTCCATCTAAACCGTCATACTGAGTTTACTGACGGCTCCAATACGGAGTTGGGTGGCATGGCGATTCAGAAGAGGAAAGAGGTCACATACCCTCACGCCAAACTGCGTAGCCACCCCAAAGAATGGAATCAGACATGGTTCTACTTCAAAGACACCTCCCCTGCTGGTGAGAATCCCTTGCCTGGCTTTCGACCGGAGCGGCTCAGCAACACACACCCTTTTCCACAAAGATTGACTGCACAGGAGAGAAGTAAATATGCTCCTCAGCTGTCGAAGCTCAGAGCCTTTATGGCCAAAGGTTTAACAAGGGTTGATCTTGCTCGCTGTTGGATATCATGGAGCGTACTGCCCCTTAGTCAGCACTCCGGTTTGATGTGCGAGTATACTGACAGTGTTGATAACCCACTGCGACATTCAACACTCCAGCTCTCCGGTGAAGAAATCACAGAGGCTGTGCATAAGATACTGAATGAACCAGAACACGTCTGCGCTAGAACTGGCCTGCTTCCCTTCTATGCCACCAACAAACCGCCAGCTGTAAGACTTTGATTTTTCTCTTTTGCTGAATCTGTTATTGATATGTCTGGTCGTTGTTTTTAATATCAGTGTCTGCATAATCAGGGCGATGATCCGTTTTGGAGCAAAAAACTGCCGCAAGAGAAACCAGAAAAACCAGACAAACCAGAAAGAGCAACCCGGCAAAAGACTAAAGCTGTGAAGAAGACTGCCCACAGGAAAAGAACCACTGCATCTTCTAATCCGGCTCCTGATGATGAGGTGGATAATCCGGACTTTGAGGTAGAACTTGACTCACTTGGTTTATTTTTCATGCGTCTTATTGATGATGATATTTGTCAGGATTATGCCGAAGCCAGCCACGCGGATGTTGCAGAGGTGATTATTCTCTCTTCCGATTCAGAAACTTTGCCTTCACAAAAAATCCGTCAGGCAAACCGGAAAGTTAAATTTTCTCATCCTCTTGCTTATTTGGATCCTAAACTTCTTATGAAGACCCAACAACACGAAGCTCGTTGCACCACCCTGCACAGTGGCCAGGTAGTTACCTCCGCCGGTTTACCGAACAGTCCGGTTCGTAAACGCCATTCAGAGGTCTCTAATTTGCTTGTCAGTGCTTGTCCTAAAGCGGGCTGCCTTCGTCAACCTCTTAATCCGTCCGACTCGGATTACCAGGTTACTTCCCACTCATCTTCTGGTGAGTCATCGGCTACTCAGCTCCCACCGCTCAAAACGGTGCTTGGGTTAGCTATACTTATTGTGATGTTTGCAGTACATTGCCTTAGAACATATGCTGTATTTGATTTTTGTTATTCTTCTCAGGGCCAAACCTAGGCCAAGCAAGAAGGCCCGCCTGGACAAAGCGGCCGAAGAAGATGTCGTTCTTGAAGCAGACAAGACACCCAATGCTGAAGCGGCTATTCCTGAGGATATTCCCAACGATCCATCACAGCAAGATGATGATCTTATTGCTGAAGAGAGACCTACTGATACCTCAGGTCCTATCCATCAGCCCACAGGCTCCATCCGGATTGAAAGCTCCACCGGTCCAGCAAAACCTACTGACAAGCCAACAGCTCCAGTGCAAACCGGCGGTACCAAGGATGATGAGGTTGTTATTACTGGCACTGGCCATACTGAGCCAAGCAATCCTGTCGCTTTATCCAAACATTCTGCCAAGGAAGAATTTGCTGCCTTTGGCAAAGGCAAGTGGAACACTGATCTGACGACTTACGCTGCTCTGAACGCTCAAGATATCCATTCTGGCTATCTGAACAGGCTGTATACCAGCCGTGACTATGAAGCCGGTCTGGTTAATATGATGAAAGATAAATATGAGGTAACTTCCATATGCTCCTTCCTGCTTGTATGCTTCCATTCTTGCTGACTCTCCTAGCCCCCAAGGGCCGGTTTGAAATATTCTTTCAAACCGGGACTTAATAATATAAATCTTGATGCTTTGAAATTTGCTGATGTAGCCCCCAAGGGCCGGTTCAACTTAGCGTAGTTAAACATGTACTTTAAGTAATTGAAACTGCCGCATCAGAATATATATGATCAAATAGCCGTTAGCCCCCAAGTGCCAAGTTGAATACTTGTATTGATCTTGGGACTTTGTAAGCAATTGAAAGATGAAGATCGAATATGCATTAGCCCCCAAGTGCTAAGCGCATAACTTGTTATGTGGTTGGTACTTGAATCCTTCTATCGATTTGTTGAAACATATATCTGTATGCATGCAGGCGGAGCTGAAGATGAAAGAAAACCAAGTCATCGATCTTCAAGAAAATCTGAAAACCCAACAGGATGAAACCTCCAAAGCAAAAGAGGAATTGGCTAGTGATTTAAGTGCCATGGAACAACTTAAGGAGAACTTCAAGAAGAAACGGGCGGATTGGGCCACTGAAAAGTCCGCTTTGATCAAACGAGCGGAGGATGTCGAGGCTGCACTAAAACCAGTGACAGATGAACTAACCAGCATAAAGCGGCATGTTCATGCCATGACAACTGCTATATTTGGTAAGCCAGCTTGCCTTCTGAATTGGCTCTGCCTTCTTATAGAGTCGCCGGTTTACTAACCCTTTATGGTATTTCAGGGACACGCATTGGTCACTTGGGGTCAGATGTGCGGAAGAAATTAAAAGCCGCCTATACATTGGTTGAACAATTGTATACTGGTGCCTAGCGGATCATCTGTACCGCGTCTCATAATAAACCGACGCCCACTTTGATTGAAGATACCCTGATGAAACTTTCAGTGCTTCCTGCCCGGGTTGAAGAGCTGAAGAAATCTGCTGCTCGAACCGGTGCAATCAATGCCTTAATCCGGGAAAAAGCCGGGGTGCCGGATTTTGATCCTATTGAAGCGGCTCAGGGCTATCCCAGCTTGAAGGAAGACGGGTCAGAATTTGGTGAAACGGATCTGCGAGCAATAAACCGGGAGGTACGTCCACTAGCTTGTCCATTGGCTGAGGAAGCAGACTTGTCTCGTTATCAAGCGCAATATGACAGTCAGAACAAGCGAATAGCTGCACCAATCCATGAATCATAAAATCTGATCCCTCCAATCCGTAAGCATACTTACGCTCCCGATATTGACCCGTCATTGCTGATCCATGATGAAGCTGTTTTTCAAGCATTAATGGGAATCGACTGGACAACTGTGGATTTCCAGCCACTGGGTAGAGAAACGGAAGCTGAAGCGGCGCAGGATGACCCACAACCATCAGGCCAGGCTAGTGACCAAGCTTGAACCGGAAGCCGGTTTTAAAACTGCCTCTCCTTTGTGAAAAACAATTATATTATTATGGGCACCATGTTGCCTTGTAATAGGCTAGCTAATACCTTTGATGTTGATATGCCTTCGTGCATAATTTGTTCTTCTTGTGGTAATGAACTTTCCAAAACACTTTCTGAAATGATAAATTCGTCAAGTGCCACCGCGGTTGTACCGTCAGGCGGAATATGATGTCTGTATATATGAAATCAAAACATCCAAAACAAAATTTGAAGTATATGATAAAAATTTTGAGATACATAATACCTGCCATCGTTGAGCGTGAAGTTGGCTTGGCCAATCTTGAAGTGGAGTTTTGCAAACTCACACTGTTGGAGGAGATAACAGCTCCTGTATATATATATGACGCTGGTTTACCATGTAAACCGTGCCGGGTTATAATAAACACCGTGTTACTCCATAAGAGGATGTTAACAACAAGGATCAAACCGGACAAATAGTCTCTGGATTGACGTGAACTGTGTTCCGTCAATTGATTGGTTAAAAAAAACTTTGTCAGTTTAAAAAAACACAATGAAAAGCAAAAAAAAAACCTTCAAAGAAAAGTGTGAAGCAAAAGCCAAATAAGGTTTATTTAAGCTGATCAAGTGGCGTTACCATGGCCAAACACGACCAAGCTCCCGTTAGGTGTAACTATGGTTCTAGTCAGCCAGGTCCCCAAATGAAATCGTGGCATCTATGCCGACCAAATGGCATGGTCATGGTTCGGGTTCGACCAAGCCCCCTAGTGATTCTGTGGCCATAGGCCGATCAAGAGGCATGACTGGTTCAGACATGACCAAGTCCCCAAGTGATCTGGTGGCTCTCGCCTATCAAGAGGCATGGTATTGGTTCGGACACGACCAATCCTCCAAGTGATATAACACGATGCTTTTAGCAAAGCAAACTCAAGGGGTAAACTGGAGGCCGCTTTAGAGCAACTCCGTGTAACCTCACATGATGTAAAAAACAGATACCCCACTTTAGCTGAGGTTCCGGTTTATTATATTTAATCATAATATATACATTGTCGTAATATGTACATAAGTATAGCCAATGGCTTAGGTATAGTAAGGCCGAAGATGAGCTATATTCCACGGCCTGTTAGTCTCCTCCTCTGATGTACGTGAGTCCTTATGCTCTCAAATATCGATCAGATAATACGACCCGTTGTGCAGATTCTTGCTGACCATGAAAGGCCCCTCCCAAGGTGGGATAGCTTATGCATATCAGTCTGATCTTGGATGAGCCGAAGCACCAAATCTTCTTCCTGAAAGGTTCTGGTTCTGACCCGGCGACTGTGATAACGACAAAGATCCTGCTGGTAAATCACCGATCGGGCGGCTGCGATGTCACGCTCTTCATCCAACCGGTCCAAAGCATCTTGCCGTGCTGTCTTGTTGTCCACTTCAACATAAGCTGTGACACGAGGTGAATCATGACGGATATCACTGGGGAGAACCGCCTCCGCTCCATAAACCATGAAGAACGTTGTGTATCCTGTTAATCTGTTGGGTGTTGTATTGTTGCTCCATAACACAGATGGTAATTCTTCTACCCAACAACCCGGCGTTCTCTGCAAAGGAACCATGAGTCGGCGCTTGATGCCTCTCAAGATCTCTTGATTAGCTCTTTCTGCTTGACCATTGGACTGTGGATGTGCCACTGATGAAACGTCGAGCCGGATGTGCTCCCGTTCACAGAACTCCTTCATAGCACCTTTGGACAAGTTGGTACCATTATCTGTGATAATACTGTGTGGAAAGCCAAACCGGAAAATCACCTTTTTGATGAACTGAACCGCCGTGGCCGCATCACACTTGCTAACAGGTTCTTCCTCCACCCACTTTGTAAACTTGTCAACCGCCACCAGGAGGTGGGTCTTCTTATCTTTCGACCTTTTGAAAGGTCCAACCATATCCAGCCCCCAAGTCGCAAACGGCCAAGTAATTGGAATCATTCTCAATTCTTGAGCCGGTACATGAGCACGCCTTGAAAACCTTTGTTAACCATCACATCGTCTGACCAGATCCTCCGCATCAGCATGAGCAGTTAACCAATAAAACCATGGCGAAACACTTTAGCCACCAGAGACATTGAACCGGCATGGTGACCACAATATCCTTCGTGGATCTCACGCAAAATTTCACGGCCTTCTTCCGGAGACACGCAGCGTTGAAAAGCTCCTGATATACTGCAATGATGCAACTCGCCGTTTATGATAGCCATGGATTTTGATCGCCGGATTATCTGCCGGGCTAGAATCTCATCCTCTGGCAACTCACCCCGGTTCTTGTATGCCAGGTAAGGAAGTGTCCAATCTGGAATAACATGAAGAGCCGCCACCAATTGAGCCTCTGGATCAGGTATAGCCAAATCCTCTTCACCAGGGATCTTGACCGACGAGTTGTGTAGCACATCCAAAAAAACATTGGGTGGGACCGGTTTGCGCTGAGAGCCAGCCGGCTTAAAGCGTCTGCCGCTTCATTTTTCCGCCGGTCCACGTGGTCCACCTGATAGCCTTTGAAATAACCTGCGACAGTATCCACCTCACGACGATATGCTGCCATGAGTGGGTCCTTGGAGTCCCAAGTGCCAGACACTTGCTGAGCCACAAGGTCCGAGTCACCGAAGCACTTAACTCGACTTAGATTCATCTCCTTAGCCATCTGGAGAGCATGGAGCAAGGCTTCATACTCAGCTGCATTGTTAGTACAAGGGAACATTAAACAGAGAACATAACAAAACTTATCACCTCGTGGGGAAGTTAATACGACTCCAGCCCCCGAGCCTTCCAACTGCCTGGGTTCGTCAAAATGGATGGTCCAATACGTATGATCCGGCTTTTCTTCAGGTTCTTGCATTTCCGTCCAATCATTGATGAAATCAACAAGTGCTTGAGACTTAACCGCTGTCCGAGGCACATACTTCAAACCGTACGGCCCCAGCTCTTTGGCCCACTTTGCAATCCAGCCAGTTACTTCCCGGTTCTGGATGATATCTCCCAAAGGAGCAGAACTGACCATCGTAATTGAGTGCCCTTGGAAATATTGTTTCAGCTTCCGGCTTGCCATAAAAACTCCATACACCAGCTTCTGCCAATGCGGATACCTTTGCTTGGACTCAATGAGCACCTCGCTGATATAATAGACCGGACGTTGGACCAGATGCACCTTACCTGCCTCCTTTTGCTCCACCACAATAGCTACGCTGACTGCCCGAACATTAGCAGCAACATATAGCAGTAACGGCTCCTTGTCAACGGGAGCGGCGAGCATAGGAGGATTGGCCAATTGCCGCTTTAAGTCCTCAAATGCTTCATCAGCAGCAGAACTCCAGACAAACTGATCCGTCTTTTTCAACATCTGATACAAAGGGATTTCCTTCTCACCTAGGCGACTGATAAACCGGCTTAGCGTAGCAATCCGGCCTGCCAGGCGCTGAACATCATTGATACACTTCGGTTCAGCCAGGGAGGTGATAGCCGCGATCTTCTCCGGATTAGCCTCAATTCCCCTGTTGGACACTAGAAAACCCAATAGCTTTCCCGCCGGTACACCAAAGACACACTTGTCCGGATTAAGCATCATCTTGTATGTTCTCAGGTTATCAGAGGTTTCCTTGAAATCATCAATCAGAGTCTCCTTCTCCCTTGATTTAACCACGATATCATCCACGTAAGCATGTACATTACGGCCAATCTGCTTGTGAAGACAATTTTGTACACACCATTGCTAAGTTGCCTGGGCACTCTTGAGCCCGAAGGGCATAGACACATAGCAGAAGGCTCCAAAGGGAGTTATAAATGTTGTCTTCTCCTGGTCCTTAACTGCCATTTTGATCTGATGATGGCCAGAATACGCATCCAAAAAACTTAAACGCTCACAACCCGCCGTAGCATCTATAATTTGATCAATACGGGGGAGGGCAAAAGGATCTGCTAGACAAGCTTTATTAAGATCTGTGTAATCCACACACATGCGCCCGGTGCCATTTTTCTTGAGGACCAGCACCGGATTGGCAAGCCACTCGGGGTGAAAAACTTCAACAATAAAGCCAACTGCTAAGAGTCTGGCTACCTCTTCTCCAATCGCCTTGCGTCTTTCTTCGTTAAACCGGCGGAGGAACTGTTTCACCGGTTTATATTTAGGATCCACATTAAGTGTGTGCTCAGTGAGTTGCCTCGGTACACCTGGTATGTCGGAGGGCTTCCATGCAAAAATGTCCCGATTCTCACGGATGAACTCGATGAGCACGCTTTCCTATTTCGGATCCAAGTTGGCACTGATGCTGAACTGCTTGGATGAATCGCCAGGTACGAAGTCAACAAGCTTAGTTTCTACTGCCGATTTGAACTTCAGGGCCGGATCATGCTCCGTAGTTGGCTTTTTCAATGGAGTCATGTCCGCCGGATCAACATTGTCCTTATAGTACTTCAACTCCTCGGTGGCATAAACCGACTCTGCATAATCCGCATCTCCTTCCTCGCATTCCAAAGCAATTTTGCGGCTTCCGTGAACCGTTATTGTCCCCTTGTGACCCGGCATCTTGAGCTGCAAATACACATAACAGGGCCGAGCCATAAACTTGGCGTATGCCGGTCGCCCAAACAGGGCATGATATGGACTTTGGATTTTCACCACTTCAAACGTCAATGTCTCCTACCTGGAATCATGATCATCCCCAAAGGCCACTTCCAGAGCTATCTTACCAATAGGATATGCTGATCTGCCAGGCACTACACCGTGGAATACTGTATTAGACGGTTTGAGATTCTTATCTGTTAGTCCCATACGACGGAAGGACTCATAGTACAGGATGTTAATGCTGCTCCCTCCATCCATGAGCACCTTGGTGAACTCATAACCTCCCACTTGAGGCGCCACCACCAGAGCCAATTGACCCGGATTATCGACCTGGGGTGGGTGATCCTCTCTGCTCCATATGATTGGCTGTTCAGACCAACGTAGATAACGGGGTACGGCCGGTTCAACAGAATTGACTGCCCGCCTCTGAACCTTCCGGTCTCACTTGTCCAAGCTCGTGGTAAAGACATGGTACTGCCCACTACTCAACTGCTTTGGGTTGCTCTGGTAACCTGACTGTTGCTGCTGTTGGTTGTAACCACCCTGGTTGTTCTGACTATTTTGACCATTATGTCCGCCCAGATTACCATTAAATCCTGAACCGGAACTTCCTCCACCGTAACCCGGCCCGGACCCTGAGCCACCGCCAGATTCGTGATCATACCGAAAATTATTAGAATTCTTGAACTCCTGCATAATAAAGCAATCCTTCCAAAGGTGGTTCGCTGGCTCCTCCTTCGTCCCATGTCTTGGACAGGGCTGGCTTAGCAGATAGTTTAGGCGGTTTGGGTTAGGGTTGGGTGCTCCATTACGATTTTTTGGCCTACCCTTGCGTCCCTGGCCATTGTTCTGTGCGTTGGTATTAGCCAAAAAGTCCATGTTACCATCCGCTTTACGCTTGCCTCCTCCACCATTGCCTACCCAGTGATGTTGCTGACCTTTGGAGCTGCTGTTCTTCTTCCCTTTCCCTGTCTTGTCATCATCAGATTCGGGATCCTTGGTACTATCAGAATCGACATATTTCACCAAAGCGGCCATGAGGGTCCCCATGTCGGTGCAATGACGCTTCATCCGTCCCAATTTCAACTTCAGGGGCCCAAACCGGCAGTTGCCTTCTAGGGTTAATACTGCGGTGTCAGCGTTGATGCGGTCTCAGGAGTGCAACACTTGTGAAACCCGGCGCACACAATGAGTCGTTGATTCTCCTTCCTCCTGGACGCATGCCGCTAAGTCTACTATCGACATAGGCTGTTTACAGGTATCCTTGAAATTGCTGATAAACCGGGCTCGTAATTGGGCCCATGAACTGATAGAATTAGCTGGCAAGAGTTTTAACCAAGTACAGGCCGTTCCTTCAAGCATCATGGTGAAGTATTTTGCACACGCCGTGTCATCCACATCAAGCAATTCCATGGCCATTTCATAGCACTCCACCCATGTCTCTGGAGGTTGATCCGCCGTGTAATTTGGTACCTTGCGCGGGCCATTGAAATCCTTGGGCAGGCGCACGTTGCGTAAAGCGGGGATAAGGCAAGGCACCCCCAAAGAACTAGAAGTAACACCAGGTTCGATCGAGACGGTTGGACGAACCAGCGTGAGCTGCCGAGCCTGATGTTGTGCGGCTAACTCGGCCTCCCTACGCGCTCGGGCCCGGTTCACCACTTCCTGAGTGTCATAAGCACCACCCGTCGGGTTGTTGCCACGGGGTGCTCCACGTCATTCATTACTCGACACTACTGGTTCATCCATATGTCTGCTATAGCTCCGGCTTGGACGAGGGGTCGAGTGGATCCGGTCGCAGCTGTATGAGTACGCTTCCTGTTGGGCCAAAGCTGTCCTCAGAAGTTCCTTGACCCGTCGTGTCTCTACTGCCTGTTGCGAGACACCTTCAATTGGAATGGCCTCCAGCCGTGCAGCAGCGGCAACAAGATTGTCCATTGGGTTGGAGTAGTGACCCGGAGGTGTTAAAGCATCCTGAGGTATAATGTTGTTTTGACAAGGCGGGTCCATCTGACGAGGCTGAACTGGTGCACCAGTCCCAGGGGCTTCTGCCTGGTTCCCCTCCAGCGGATTGCCAGCTCTTGGTCCTGTAGTGTTGAAAAGGTGTCTGGCCTCGAAAACCGGAGGTAAGCGGGATCGGTGCTTCCTCCTCATGACTTCATGCGACGCGCTCTGGTCCAACATAAGCCTGTAGGCCTGTGCGTCTATAGCGGCCCGCTCTGCAGCCATCCTGGCGTCCTCAGCCGCCAGATCCGCCTTGGCCTGGGTGATCTATTCCTTTATCTTTGCAATCTCCGTGTTGTGAACGTCCTGATCTGGCGGATTAACTTCCGCCATAAGCAGCCAACGCATCAAATATGTCTGATAGAACCTGAGCCGGCGGGCGCACAGGGCCTCCTGCCCCGGCAGCCGTCGCCGCTGCTGAACCAGAGATCGTTGCTGCGGCTGTCGAAGAACGAAGCGCTGCTTGTGTTTCGTTCATGAATATTCCAACCCGGTTGGGTAGATCCGAGGGGTCCGGAATACTGTCGCCATCGGAACAGCTCCCAATCCGGCCATCTTGTAGCTGATAAAGAGATTCGGTTTCTCCGGTCGAAGATTCGTCACCGGAACAAATGACAGTCGCCCCGCAAAATTCCGATCCGTCCTCGTAACTTCCTCCATGGATGACTCCCACGAAGGCACACTTCACGGCCGGTTTAACCCGGGCGGATTGCGCACGCTGATCCGTCTCGATGAGGTCGGTGCAGATGTCCGGCCCAGGGCCCGGTCCACCGATCTTGCCAATGAAATGTGAATGCTACCAAAGGGGACCTGGTACCCGTACTCAATTGAGCCGGCCTTGGGGCCCCAGCCTGCGTCGTCAATGTAGAGCTTGCCGCGATGACTCTTAGTCATCTGGCCTACAGCGTAGCCCTCGAGTCCTTCAAAGCGGCCCTCCAAGAACCGGAAACCATCGTGCGATGGCCCCACGGTGGGCGCCAACTGTCGTGGTTTTGTCACGGCAGATGTCCTAGAGAAAGGACTTAGTCGTGGAGCCATCATGACGGGCTAGCTTGAAGGGGTTAAAGGGGACACAAGGACGCAAGAGAGTTTATACTAGTTCGGCCCCTTCAATGAAGGTAAAAGCCTACGTCTAGTTGTGATGGAATTGATGGGGTTTCGATGACTAGGGAGCAAACAAGCTTCTCCTATGTCTCGAGTTGTTGTCTCTCCTCTGAACCGCTGCCGGGTCGTCCCCTTATATACTTGGGTGACGCCCGTCGGTTCACAGATTCCCAATACCGGCTCATAGATGTGTCCGGTTTGGTCTCTACTTATTCCTAACTTACAATACAAGCTACATACCAACGCCGGTTTATGGCTACAGGCCTTAAACCGACCATGGGCCTTGAGCTCTCATCTGCCTTCTTGGGCTTTAACATAATTAACTACTTATGAAGTTAACCCGGCCCAGATAGGCCGGTTTACGCCCAGTAGTAATATCCCCAACAGTAGGGAACGACCCAACTTTGGGGGCGAAACAATATCCATTGCCTCTAATTACTTTCAATTTTTTCTCGTGACGACATAGAACAACATGAGTGTTGTGTTATTTTTTCTGATTTTTCGGCGTTCGTTTGGACATTTTTATGCATTAAGTGAGTGTTCAATGCATTTATGTGCATAATTCAAATTTGAACTACATGCACATGCTCCGGTGCATATAAATTGGTTGAAAAATCATATCTTTGGTACTTGGGTGCATGCTTAGGTCCCATGCAAGAAATGGGAATGAATGTCAAACACCGTGCCACCGTCACTCGGCCGCAAACATTGAGATACCTGGTTTTTAAATCCTAGTAAATCTGAAAGTCTTCTGAAATTCATGAAACTTGGCATGCTATCATGGAGCGGCATCAAGATGGCGTAGTAAAGTTTTTTTCCATTTCAGGCAGGTTTGGGTATATGCTTCTCACAACCAGAGCTTCTCACAACAAGCATGATGGTTTCGGTAGGGAACGCCCCAACTTTGGGGCCGAAACGATATCCATTGCCTCAAATTGCTTTCAAATTTTTTCTCGTGTCAACATAGAACAACAGGAGTGTTGTGTTATTTTTTGTGATTTTTCAGGGTTTGTTTGGACATTTTTATGCATTAAGTAAGTTCTCAATGCATTTATGTGCATAATTCAAATTTGAACTACATGCACATGCTTTGGTGCATATAAATTGGTTGAAAAATAAAATCTTTGGTCCTTGGGTGCATGCTTAGGTCTCATGCAAGAAATGGGAATGAATGTCAAGCACCATGCCACCGTCACTCGTCCGCAAACATTGAGATACCTGGTTTTTTAATTCTAGTAAATCCAAAACTCGTCTGAAATTCATGAAACTTGGCATGCTACCATGGAGCGGCATCAACATGCCGTGGTAAAGTTTTTGTCCCATTTGGGGCAGGATTGGGTATATGCTTCTCACAAACCAAAGCTTCTCACAAGAAGCATGATGGTTTCAGATAGAACACCCGTATGCAAAGTGAGAGCAGGATTTGTGCATCTCTTGAACACAAACGGTTCTTTTGGATGACCCGTGTGAATCACTAGCGGCATGGCATAGTACTATTCGATTTGACAGCAGGCGGCGCAATTCCCGATACGGCTTTAATGCAGACGAGGGAGAGGGTAGCGGTTCCCGAAATGTTGAACGACCAATGATGCATCTTCCTTCAATTAGCATCGTGTGAATGCATGAGGGAAGTAATGCTAGGACCGGGAAAAGAGGCAGCATGATGTGAATGCAACGCAGTTTGCACTCATATAAAGGCGCCCCTCCATTCCAATGGATCTACCACATCGTACGCACCTAAGCATTTGCCTAAGTACCTACACTAATAAGTGCAAACTTCCCACTCCAGACCCATGGCGGCGATGCGCACGAGCAGCCAGCGGCTGTGCCAGATGGTCCATGACACCGGCCTGCGGCATGGCACCGTGGATCGTCTCCATACGGTGTTGGCGACCGGCTGGTGGTTGGCCACCATCGACGCCAGCTACGACTCTCAGTTGGACCAGATGATTGTTCGCAGCACCAACAGGTTCACTATCGTCAAGAAGCTCGCAAACGACATCACTGTACTCCGCCAGCCCGCGTGCCCAGGCTTCTCTTTCCTGCCACCCTAATCGGCCTCCATGGTCGGAAACTCTTTGAAGCACTGGTAGCCCTGCGACTGCCCGCCGACGGCATGAAGAATGTCCACCTGGAGGTCGTGCTCGCCGCGAGGCGCCTCGCCCTGCAAGAAACCGTCGACCTACACATCCATGTGTACGAACGAATCATGTACATAGGTATCTACAAGGCCGGTGAGGAAGCTATGATGTTGGCCTTCTTTAGCCGGCTGGAAGCCTTGTATGCCTTAGTTCAGAAGCACCTGACCTCACCACAAAAGCCGCCGCTCCTTAGCCGCTGGTCGGTGGCCCGGCCAGCGCACTGAGTTGAGGAGGAGGAGGTCATACGTTGATGGATGCATCTTTCTTCTTGCCTCCTGTAACCACCACTACGATCGCATCATCGTGGCCTTAATTCTTATTTTACTATTGCATTCTCGTTCCAGTCAATACAGACGTGTGCGATCCCTTTGCTCAATACAAACATGTCTGTTCCAGTCCTATTTTGATTGGCTTGAATGAAGGTCTATCCCGCCATTAGGAGCCGCAGCGCGCTGTGCTCGTCGTTAGGCGCCACGGCGTGCTCTGCTCGTGTCCGTTGGCGCTCGCTACTCATGTCCGTTGGCATGCTCTGCTCGCGTCCGTCGGCGCGCTCAGCTTGTGGACAGCTTTTCCTTGCGTGTTCAACTGCTATATGCATACACACACACACACACACACACACACACACATATATATATATATATATATATATATATATATATATGGTTGCTCGCCATTGAGGCGACCGCGGAGCACTCTGCTCGTGTCCCTCCGTGCGTGCTCTACCAACGGTTGGGCGTGCGCACAATCACGTTGGGGGCCTCGTATGCATGCAGTTGAGCCGCACACCTTGCCACGTGATGCAGTTACGTGTGGCACGCTGGAGTTACGCGCTGCAAATTAGAACTGCCATCAGGGCCTGCCGATATTCCTGGCCGTCTGGCTTCCCCTTTAATTCCAGCGGCCATTATAACCTTAATCTCTTCAACATTTCGATCATGCCCCACCACACAACAAGCACACCCATGACTACACATAGAGAGGGGATGTCCAGCAGAGCTCCAATGGAGTTAGGCGAGCATAGAGTGGAGACCCACGCGAGGGAGACGGATCTCTCGGTGGTGTACACCATCGACCCGGCCGTGGTGGACGACTACATCAACAGAGTTCAGTAGTTGCTTGCTGGAGACAAGTACAAGGTTGTCGGCATCGACCTCCAGTACACCGCTGGTCGTCCCGACATAGATCAAAAGGTTGTCGTCGCCCAGTTGTGCGTGCGCCATCATGTCCTCATCTACCACTACTTCATATCCACAGAGCCTTGCGACCGTTTCAACAGGTTTGTCAACAGCACCAACTACAAGTTCGCCACGGTGGATACCAAAGGTGATGTAAAAGTGCTTAGTGTTACGGGCTTGGCCTGCAAGAAACTTGTCAAAATCTGTGACCACTACAGGGTCTGGGGCAGCACGAAGCATGACTCCCAGAAAAGATGAAGCAGGATGCCCAGAGAACAAGTCATGTATCCTGGCACGGGGCCTGTATGCGGAAATTGGATGAACCTCACCTCAGGTTTGTGGCCAAGAGCTTGTACACATGCTACAAGATGCACAGGCGGATCGTTGACATGAGGAAGTGCCTCCTTACCCAAATCGACGAGCCCGGATCGAGCCACAAGAAGAGCAAGCAGCGTCACAAGAAGTAGATGATGATAAGATGATTGTTTATGCTAGTTAATCATGCATCTAATATATAATTTACTTTTTTGGTGTGTGGAAATGTCATGTGTGTAGTAGCCACTTGTGTAATTATGCATGTAATAGTTTACTTTGGTGTGTGCAAATGCCATGGTTGTAGTAGCCACCTATGTAAGTGGATGTTTAATTTGGTTATGCAAGCATGTCCTTATAAGTGTGTGTGTGTGTGCGTGTGTGTGTGTGTATTGTTCTGGATGCAATCCCATCACACAACACACACGTCTTATTAGCAGCAACTGTCTGTGTTCTTATCGGTCTACACACACATTTCTGATTACAGACATGTTTGCCGCGTATCACACACATCTTGTTAAGTTGAACCATTTCTGTTCTCATGACTCAACGCAAACAGTTCATTCGAATGAACCACATGTCATATATCACACACACCTTTGATCTGGCTGACCGTTTCTTTTGTGTTGCCTAATCACAAACAGTTCATCCGAGTGAACTGTATGTTGTGTATCACACATGCCTCCATCTGGTTGCCCGTTTATTTTGTTTTTCCTCATCGCAAACAATTCATTGAACTGAACCATATGCCCTTCATCGCACACACAACTAAAACCTGAACCGTGTTTGATGCATCCATCATCGCAAACATTTTACACATTTCTGACGATTTTCATATAGCACCGTTTGCGATTATGGCATCACACACAGTTTCTCGAAGGGTCTCTGATCATAGTGTCGCATTAGCAGCATCCTGCAGTAGTGAGGCTTAATAGACATTGAAACCGGTACTGATAAAAATGCAGTTGGCATAGTTAAACATCACAAGGCAGGTGCTGCCAGAGAAGGAATGGCCCAGAAGTCTATAAAAAGGTAGGGAAAGTAGCAAAAATGTGTTAGGCATGTTTACTAGAACATGCTTAATACATCGACCGTACAGAACATAGCCATTAATTGCAACTGGTATTGGTAAGATTGAACTGGTGAGTACATACTTGGTAAGTTCTGACAGGTAGTTGTTGGGGCACTTCATCTTGGTCAGAGCTCGCCCAAAGTCAGCGACGGCAGAGGCGAGCTGTTCCTCCGGGTCGAAGCGTGGATCAGTGCCACTGACATGTGTACCTACAGGCAACCAGTAAATGGGTAGAAGTTAAACTGCAACTGCACAAATTATGTGAAATATTGTAAGACATGGAATGCAGCTCAGCTCAATGGCACAAAAGCATCGGCCGTTATGACCCTTGCGTAAGTACATGGGCAGGCATGTTAAGTGCAACAGGGTTAGCATCCACTAAAAATAGCAAATGGGCAGCACCTCTAGTGATATCCTGAGTCATGTATTGTAAGTTTGTTGCTGGTATTGGTGAAATTGAGCTGGACACTGTAATATTTGAACATCACACAGTGTGTAGTACTGAAATAAACAAGGCACGAACATGCTTAATACATCAACCATACAAATCATAGCCGTTGCAAGTGGTATTGGTAAGATTTAGCTGGTCAGATCTTACATGTTAAGTCCTAGGGGGTATTCCCTGGGGGACTTCATCTGGGACAGAGCCTGCACCATGTCGGCGGAGGCAAGGTGTTCCTCTGGGTCAACACGCACAATGACCATCGCGCCATGGACTGCCATCAGCTCCTGGCGGGGGGGATTTGGAGGCTTGAGGATGTTTCGCAGGCGCCATTTAAGCAATCAGGCCGGGGACGTGATAGAGATCGGTGGGTTACCTGACTGGATCCGAGCAGAACGTAGATGTGGTTGAAGTTGTGGTTGCGGCGGCGGCGGTTTGAGATGCCGGTAGGGGGAGGCACGAGGGAGGGGGGATACTGAGGGGAAGGGGATGTGGTTGGAGGAATAAATTCTGAAATCGCGCGCCTAATGAAAATTTTGGTGCGAAATTTGAAACTTGGGCGAGGGAAACACACAACGCAGACGAAGCGCGTAAAATCCTCGTGTGCGAGAAAAAAGAAAGTTGGCAGATCCCGTCTCCAAAAAATGTACACGTGTACTTGATTTTTTTGGTCAATGGTACGCCTGGTTTATTAGGAAATATCGCACAGGTAACTGACTTATGGGTCATTAACGCAAAAAACGCAGACGGGTACGGCATAGAAACTGTGTGTTTTGTGATCTTCTAATGATTAACGCAAAAAAACGCACACAGGTACACATGCTAATCAACGCTCAAAGGGCTCAAAGGATGCTCTTACCGACATTGTACGTTAATACTTTAAACTTAAAGCACTACTGGTGATTTTCTCTAATACTACAAACTTAAACTACTTCTCACATGCTGGCATTAGGGCATGCTGGCCAGACGCCGGCGTTCTCCTTCCCGGCCTTGTAGGCGGTAGCCCACCATGCTTCGATCTCCGCCAAGCACTCCTCACCACGGCGTGCGGCCTCTTCTTTCTTGCGGCGACGGGACTCTCTTTTCTTGACGGCTTTCTGCCTTGTCCACTCCTTCTGTGCGGCTTTGGCCGCCTCTAGATCCACCACCCATTCGTCCATGGCAGCCTCAAAGTCCGCCCATGTAACTGTCTGGCCGCCAGCGGCGATGAACTCGGTTGTTCCTTCTGCTTATATAGAGAAACCACCTTTTCCTATTAGGATAAAGGAGCATGCTAAAGTTTCAACTGTGGTTAACAAAAGCTATGTTAGAACACCTAAACCTGATGAACAAATTAGGGTAGAACCTAATTTTGCTATGGTTAAAGATCTCTTGGAGGAAGATATAGATGGAAATATTATTTACTTTTGTGCAGAAGCTGCTAGAATTGCTAAACCCGAAAAAAAAAGATAAAAATAGACCAGTTGTTGGCCTGCCTATCATTTCATTTAAAATAGGAGATCACTATTATCATGGTTTATGTGACATGGGTGCTAGTGTGAGTACTATCCCTTACACTTTGTATCAGGAAATTAGGAAAGACATACCACCTACAGAGTTAGAAGACATAGATGTTACTATTGAACTTCAAATAGAGACACCATATCACCTTGTGGGATTATTAGAGATGTTTAAGTCTTGTGTGGGAAAATAAAATATCCTACTGATTTTCTTGTTCTTGGTTCCCCACAAGACGACTTCTGTCCCATTATCTTTGATTTACCTTCCTTGAACATAGTTAATGCTAAGATAGATTGTAAGAAATAAACTGTGGGTGTTAGCTTTGGTGATGAGTCTCGTGAGTTTAATTTTTCCAAGTTTAGTAGAAATCATCATGAAAAAGAATTGCCTAGTAAGAATTAATTGGTCTTGCTTCCATTGCTGTGCCACCTACTGATCCTTTAGAACAATACCTACTAGACCATGAGAATGATTTGCGTATGCATGAAAGAAATGAAATAGATAAGATTTTCTTTGAACAACATCCTCTGCTTAAGCACAATTTGCCTATTGAAACTCTGGGAGGTCCTCCTCCACCTAAAGGTGATCCCGTGTTTGAATTAAAACAATTGCCAGACACTTTGAAATATGCTTATCTTGATGAAAAGAAGATATATCCTGTTATTATTAGTGCTAACCTTTCAGAACATGAAGAGGAAAGATTATTGAAAGTTCTAAGGAAGCACCGAGCTGCTATTGGATATACTCTTGATGATTTAAAGGGCATTAGTCCCACTCTTTGTTAGCACAAAATTAATATGGAACCTGATGCTAAACCAGTTGTTGATCACCAACGTCGGTTGAATCTGAAGATGAAAAAGGTGGTAAGCACGGAAATATTAAAACTTCTAGAAGCAGGTATAATTTATCCTATAGCTGATAGTAGATGGGTAAGTCAAGTTCATTGTGTTCCTAAGAAAGGAGGTATTACTGTTGTTCCTAATGATAAGAATGAACTCATTCCACAAAGAATTGTTACAGGCTATAGAATGGTAATTGATTTTAGAAAATTACATGATGCTACTAGAAAGGATCATTACCTTTTGCCTTTTATTGATCAAATGCTTGAAAGATTATCTAGGCACACACACACTTTTGCTTTCTAGATGGATATTCTGGCTTTTCACAAATACATGTTTCTCAACCTGATCAAGAAAAGACCACATTTACTTGTCCATTTGGAACCTATGCTTATAGACGTATGCCTTTTGGTTTACCTAATGCACCTGCCACCTTTCAAAGATGTATGGCTGCTATATTCTCTGACTTTTGTGAAAAGATTGTTGAGGTTTTTATGGATGACTTTTCTGTTTATGGGAAGTCCTTTGATGACTGTTTAAGCAATCTTGAGCCAGTTTTGCAGAGATATGAACAAACAAATCTTGTCTTGAATTGGGAGAAGTGCCACTTTATGGTTAATGAAGGCATTGTCTTGGTCATAAAATTTCTAAAAGAAGTATTGAAGTGGACCAAGCTAAGGTTGATGCTTTTGAGAAAATTCCATGTCCTAAGGACATCAAAAGTATTCATAGTTTCCCAGGTTATGCTGGTTTCTATAGGAGGTTTATTAAAGACTTCTCTAAAATTTCTAGGCCTCTCACTAGTCTTTTGCAAAAGGATGTTCCTTTCGTTTTTTATGATGATTGTTTACAAACCTTTGAAACACTCAAGAAAGCCTTAATATCTGCACCTATTGTTCAACCAACTGATTGGAACTTTCCTTTTGAAATTATGTGTGATGCTAGTGATTATGTTGTTGGTGATGTTCTAGGACAAAAAGTTGATAAGAAATTGAATGTTATCCATTACGCGAGTAAAACTCTAGACAGTGCTCAAAGAAAGTAGGCTACTACTAAAAAGAATTCTTAGTAGTTGTGTTTGCTTGTGATAAATTTACACCTTATATTGTTGATTCCAAAGTAACTATTCACACAGACCATGCTGGTATTAAATATCTTATGGAAAAGAAAGATGCTAAACCTAGACTTATTCGTTGGGTTCTCTTGTTACAAAATTTGATTTAGATATCATTGATAGAAAAGGAGCTGAGAACCCCGTAGCTGATAATTTGTCTAGGCTTGAAAATGTGCTTGATGACCCACTTCCTATTGATGATAGTTTTCCTGATGAGCACTTAGCTGCAATAAATGTTGCTAATAGTACTCCTTGGTATGTTGACTATGCTAATTACATTGTAGCTAAATATTTACCACCTAGCTTTACATACCAACAAAAGAAAAAGTTCTTCTATGGTTTAAGACATTACTTTTGGGAAGACCCACATCTTTATAAAGAAGGAGTAGATGGTATTATTAGACGTTGTGTACCTGAGCATGAACAGGGACAAATCCTATGGAAATGTCACTCTGAGGCTTATAGAGGGCATCATGCTAGAGATAGAAATGCTCACAAAGTATTGCAATCTGGATTTTATTCGCCTACTCTCTTCAAGGATGCCCATAAGTCTGTCTCTTCTTGTGATGAATGTCAAAGAATAGGTAATATCGGTAAGCATCAAGAAATGCCTATGAATTATTTACTTGTTGTTGAACCTTTTGATGTTTTGGGATTTGATTACATGGGACCTTTTCGTTCCTCTAATAGGTACACACATATTTTGGTTGCTGTTGATTATGTTACTAAATGGGTATAAGCTATTCCAACTAGTAGTGCTGATCACAACACCTCAATTAAAATGCTTAAGGAAGTTATGTTCCCAAGGTTTAGAGTCCCTAGATATTTAATGACTGATGGTGGTTCACACTTTATTCATGGTGCTTTCCGTACAATGCTTGCCAAGTATGATATTAACCATAGAATTGTATCACCCTATCATCCTCAGTCTAGTGGTCAAGTTGAACTTAGCAATAGAGAAATAAAATTAAGTTTGCAAAAAACTGTCAACAGGTCCACGAAGAATTGGTCTAAGAAATTAGATGATGCACTTCGGGCCTATAGAACAGCTTATAAAAATCCTATGGGTATGTCTCCTTCTAAAATGATTTATGGAAAAGCTTGTCATTTACCTCTTGAGCTAGAACTTAAAGCATATTGGGCAGTTAAAGAACTCAATTATGATTTCAAACTTGCTGGTGAAAAGAGGTTATTTGATATAAGATCATTAGATGAATGGAGAACCCAAGCATATGAAAATACAAAGTTATTCAAAGAAAATTTTAAAATATGGCATGACAAAAGAATTCAAAAGCATGAGTTTAAAGTTGGAGAATATGTTCTTTTGTACAACTCTTGTTTTAGATTTTTTGCAGGAAAGCTTCTCTTAGAATGGGAAGGCCCCTTTGTCATCAAGGAGGTTTACCGGTCTCGAGCCATCAATAAATAATTTCTAAGGCACTAACCCGAAGGTTGTCAATGGGAAACAAATAAAGCATTATATATCAGGTACGCCTATTAATGTTGAAAGTAATATTATCCAAACTTTGACAAAGGAAGAACACATAAAAGAGTCCTTCCAGAACACTCCAGAATCGTGAAAATAAGGAGGTACGTGATACGGTAAGTAAACGGACTCCAAAAAATCTACAAAAATATTTTTCATCAGTTTTGGAATATTTCAGAATTTTGGAAATAAAGAAACTTCCAGGAAGCATACCCTGGTGGGCACAAGACACCAGGGCGCACCAGGCTTGCCAGGCGCGCCCAGGTGGGTTGTGCCCACCTGGGACACCTCCCGTACTCCGTTTTTCTAACCATATATTTGTCCCGCAAGATAAAAAATCTATATATACTTCCTGAACTTGTTGATCACCGTATTGCGAAGAAATCTTGTGTTCTCTTTTTCCTTGTTGTTTTTTGGTAGGTTCCATCTACCATGGCCTCGTCAAGCTCCTCCGAGGACAAGATCTCTCCTTCATCACCACCATCATCTCCTTCACCACCAAATGTAGAATTGAGTATCAGGTATGGGCACTCCCCTTGGCTTCCGCCAAGCTTGGGGGAGGTGCCACGGTATCGTATCATTCCACTATCTTTTTTCTTTTATTCATCTTGGTTCAATCTTTTGCTTTCAGATGAAATACAGTTTAGTTCGATCCTTTATTCTTTTGAGAGTTTGCTTAGCCATGTATCCTTGTAATCGTGTGCAAGTTATATAATGAAGTTAGTTTTAGTTTTTGCTTTCTCTACTTTCATGTTGCAAATGAAGAAAAGAAATAAGGATTACTGGAAAAAGAGGTGTACGATTAGATGGATTCAATTTGGTAACGAGAATTCCAAGTTCTTCCAAACCATTGCCACCGAACGCTTCAGAAGAAACTGCATTAGTTCGCTCAAAACCTCTGTTGGAGTGGAAATCACTGACCATGCAGGGAAACCTTGCCGAAGGAGGATGTGGATTTCTCGGATCTCATTGCACCATTCACTCATAAAGAAATTGATGATGTGGTGTCTGAAATGCCACCTGATCGGGCCCCTGGCCCTGATGGCTTTAATGGATCCTTCTTAGAAGCATGCTGGCCAATCATTAAAAATGATTTCTATCTTCTTTGTGATGAGTTTCATCAAGGCGGCTGAGGGAGTCCTGGATTAGGGGGTGTCCGGATGGCCGGACTCCTGGACTATGAAGATACAAGATTGAAGACTTTGTCCCGTGTCCGGAAGGGACTTTCCTTGGCGTGGAAGGCAAGCTTGGCGATACGGATAAGTAGATCTCCTACCATTGTAACCGAGTTTGTGTAACCCTAACCCTCTCGTGGTAGATCTACTCTTGTACTACCCATATCATCAATATTAATCAAGCAGGACGTAGGGTTTTACCTCCATCAAGGGGGCCCGAACCTGGGTAAAACTTCGTGTCCCTTGCCTCCTATTACCATCCGGCCTAGACGCACAGTTCGGGACCCCCTACCCGAGATCCGCTAGTTTTGACACCGACATTGGTGCTTTCATTGAGGGTTCCTCTGTGTCGTCGCTGTTAGGCTTGATGGCTCCTACGATCATCAATAGCGATGCAGTCCAGGGAGAGACCTTACTCCCGGACAGATCTTCGTCTTCGGCGGCTTCGCACTGCGGGCCAATTCACTTGGCCATCTGGAGCAGATCGAAAGCTATGCCCCTGGCCGTCAGGTCAGATTTGGAAGTTTAAACTACACGGCTGACATCCGCGGGGACTTGATCTTCGACGGATTCAAGCCACTGCCGAGCACGCCGCACTGTCACGACGAGCATGATCTAGCTCTGCCGCCGAACAGTGCCCTGGAGGCCCCACCTGCATCGGCTTCGACCCTTAATTCGGAGCCAACTGCGTCGATCGAGGATGGGTGGTTGGACGCTGCCTCGGGGGCTGCGATCCCAACGGCGATCGAGCTGAACACCAGCCCCGCACTCCGCGAGACTCGTGACTCCAAGGAGCCGGACTCCTCTCCGGACTCCGAACCCTCTGCGCCCTTGCCGATCGAATCCGATTGGGCGCCGATCATGGTTTACTGCCGCGGACATCTTTCAGCACTCGCCTTTCGGCGATATTCTAAAGACACTAAAGTCTCTCTCTTTATCAGGAGAGCCCTGGCTGGACTACGGTTAGCAAGGTTGGGATACGGACGATGAAGAAATTCAAAGCCCACCCACCACCCACTTTGTAGCCACTGTCGACGATTTAACCGACATGCTCAACTTCGACTCCGAAGACATCGACGGTATGGACGCCGATGAATGAGACGATGAAGAACCAGCGCCTATTGGGCCCTGGAAAGCCACCTCGTCGTATGACGTATACATGGTGGATGCACCAAAAGATGATGACGAGGAGCGGAAGGACGCACCAAAGGCTTGTTCCCTCGAGAAGCAGTCAAAGCGGCGACGCATGCGCCGCCCCAAATCCCGCCTCAACAGAAATAACAATCACACAGACCCAGCGCTGGAGCAGGGCGAACCGCTGCCAGATAACGGCAATCTGGATAATCAAACCGAACAAACAAATTCTATCAAGGATAATGGTCCGGACGACATAACGCCGGACAGGCACCCGGAGCAGCAGAATGCCCGTAAAAGGCTTGTTGCCACCGCGAGGAGTCTTAAAAAGCAGAAGCAAAGGCTCAAGGCTGCGCAAGACACACTCCAAATCAGATGGAGTAAAATACTCAACACAGCAGCGTACGGCGACAATCGCCCCTCCAAGAGCTACCCAAAGCGGAAGCTGCTACCTGAATTCGATGAGGAGGCCTCAGACCCCCCACAACCAAATATCAAAGCAGCCATCTGGCCGGATAGACGGCCCCTCTACCAACACAGAGCGGCATACAACGCCACTCACAATATAACACGCGACCCATGCGAGGGCTTGCACCCAAAGGATGGCACAACAAGATCCATCTATGGACCACGCAAGCGTGCCCCAGCATACAATGCAACACAACAAACATCCGAACAATGCAGTACACCTAGCTACAGGGGTGCCGCACACCCCCTATGTTTCACCCATGAGGTGCTGGACCATGAATTTCCAGAGGGATTCAAACCCGTAAACATAGAGACATACGACGGAACAACAGACCCTAGGGTCTGGATTGAGGACTACATCCTTCATATCCATATGGCTCAAGGAGATGATATCCACGCCATCAAGTACTTACCCCTCAAGCTCAAAGGGCTAGCTCGTCACTTGCTTAAAGGCCTCCCCGAAAGCTCCATTGGAAGTTGGGAAGAGCTCGAAGACACCTTTTGGGCAAATTTTCAAGGGACTTATGTCCGACCTCGGGATGCGGACGATTTGAGTCATATAACTCAACAGCCCGGAGAGTCAGCCCGAAAGCTTTGGAACAGGTTTCTTACTAAAAAGAACCAGATTGTTGACTGTCCGGACGCCGAAGCCTTGGCAGCTTTTAAGCATAGCGTCCGTGACGAATGGCTCGCCAGACACCTCGCCCAAAATAAGCCGAGAACGATGGCCGCATTAACAAGCCTCATGACCCATTTTTGCACGAGTGAGGACAGCTGGCTAGCCAGCTGCAGCACCAGCGACCCCAGTACATCTGAAGTTAGAGATGGAAATGGGAAATCACGGCGCAACAGCAATAACAAACGCCAGAATAAAGAAGACAGCACGAAGGGCACGGTAGTAAACGCCGGATTCAAAAGCTCTCGGCCAGGTCAAAAGCCGCCCTCTAAAGGCACCAGGGATGAACTGTCCAGCCTCAAGAAAATTCTGGACCAAGTATGTCAGATCCATAGTACCCCTGGTAAACCTGCTAATCATACCCACAGAGAATGTTGGGTCTTCAAGCAGTCCGGCAAGCTCAACGCCGTACACAAGGGGGAGGATACACCAAGTGAAAACGAGGACGAGCCTCCCAAGCAAGACACTGGGGAACAAAAGAAATTTCCACCAGAAGTCAGAACAGTAAACGTGTTACACGTGATCAAGGGAGAAAACAACGCGACACTCCTAGGAAAATATACCCAAGTGCCTGTCACCGCGAAGTCCTGCCACTGGTCGTCTCAACCGATCACTTTCGACCATCGCGATTACTCAGCAAGTATCCGACGTGCAGGATGGGCTGCCCTGGTATTAGACCCAGTAATTGGCGGATATCACTTCACACGAGTCTTGATAGACGGTGGCAGCAATCTAAACCTAATATATTAGGATACAATCCGCGGGATGGGGTTAGACCCAACAAAAATTCGCCATAGCAATACTACCTTTAAAGGAGTAACGCCAGGCCCAGGGGCTCGTTGTACGGGCTCCCTCCTACTACAAGTTATATTCGTCTCCCCCGATAACTTCCGTCGCAAGCATTTAACCTTCCACATCGCTCCGTTCCAAAGTGGCTATCAAGCACTGTGACACTCAAAAAATTTTATTTGGTTTTTATCAAAAACTTTGTGGTTTTTGAGGAGAGGCCATTTAAAATTTTTCTTTTTCAGAAAAACCTTCCACTTAAAAACTTCCTTTGCTTTGGCAAGGATTTTATTTTTTTCAAACTTTGGTGTTTGATTTTTTTGAAACTTCTTCTCTGTTGGTTCTCTCTCAAATTTATTTTTGGGAGTTTAATTTGTTTTCTTTTAAAATGAAACTCTATGAAAATTTGGGGATTTTCATATCTTGGAACCATCCTTGACTTGGCATTTTTGCCCATGTGGTAAAACCTCTCCAAAACCTCCCCTACACCTTGTGATCAACCTAAGTTCTCTGTCCCAACTAATCCAAGTAAGTTTTGGATTTTATTCTAATTATTTTTCCTCTCAAATCAATTCTGAAAATTATTTGGAGCCTGAGTGATTTTCAAAGCAAGTACCCTATTGCATTTGAGTTTTGACCTCAAACCAACTCTCCTGGATAGTCCTTTGTACCCACAACTCAGAACCATCTTGATCCACTCCTTCTCTTTTCAAATTTTTCAAAATTCAGTCTCTGCAAGTTTGGACCAGATTTGCCAAATTTGATGAAATTCATATCTACACTCCCCCAAAAATTCCACCAAAATTCAGGCAGCCTACTTGAGCAATGAGAAGCCACTCCACCAAAAATCAGCTCAAGGAAAAATCTCCAGAGGCCAAAAACATTCTGTCGAACACCTGAGCTGCACTATTCCTTTGCAAATTCAGTAAGTTCAGAGATTCAGTTATCTTTCTTCCTTCGTCAGATTCGGTCACGCGGCCACAGTGCGCCCTGGCGTGTTGCACGCAGCCTCTTCTCCCTGGCCAGCACCCCGCACGCACGCTTGGCCGATTCTTGGCGTCGGTAGCAGCGAGCCTCACCGGCGTTGGGAGCTTCTGCGGTGGCTGCACCTCCCGTGGCGGCCAACAAGGGCCCGAGCCCTCTCGCCACGCCACCCGGCGCTGCCCAACACCCCCTGGCTCTCCGCGTGTCCCTGCCATGCCAGCGCACGCCCGTGGCACCGTCGCCGTGGCCCGGCAAGCACGGAACGTGCCCCCTGCCGCCGACGGGCCGCGCCACCCCCGTTCCGTCGAGCTCACCTGTAGCACCAAACCCCAGCCCGTTTAGCGCCTAAATGGGACCGGTGGACCTCAACGGCGATGCCCAAGCCCCTAATCCCCCTGCACATCCACGGCACCGTCGTAATCACTCGCCGGAGATCCCCGTTCACGGCAACCGCCTCGGGCCGCCTATAAAAAGGGCCCCCGAGCTCACCCTCGTGCACGCAGCATCACCACTCCTCACCAACGCCCCGCCAGGCCACTCGGAGGACCTCGAGGAGGTCTCCTCCCCCAACTCCGGCCGCCCCGACCCGCCTCGGCCTCCACCACGATTCGCTCCGGTGAGGCCATCTCCGGCGCCCAAACCCCGTCTGTTACCCTCTCTAGCCACCAGAAGCCTAACCCCCTCGTCAATTTGATCTCTGCAGCCCTCTCCGACGAGTTACTCGACCACCCGAGCCGCCGTCCGCCGGAGCAAAGCTCGCCGTCGACGTGGTACTCGCCGGCGACCACCACCACCACCAACCGACGCGGAATGGCTCCCTGAGCATGGAGGTACCCTCCGATCCCCCTGCCTCGCCGTGGATCGCCGCCGGCGACCACCGCGGCTCTCGGGCACCGACGAGCTTCGTCCCCCCCCCTTTTTGAAGTTTAAACCTGACGTGTGGGACCCCACCATCAGCTTCTCTGCCCTCTCTGTTGAAACGTTTTCTGGAAGCGCCTTCGGGCAAAGTACATTTTCCCTTGGGGCTGGCGTAGTTTCTGCCGAAGCGTTTCTGTTTTTATGAGCTAGCCCCTTGAAACTTTCTATTTTATTACAGATGAGTCCCTGGGCAAAAACCCTTATAACTTTTAAACAGAAAAGTATTTTTGATTGATTCTTTTTCTGTTCTCTTTAAAATTTTGTCTAGTTTTTTATCAGATTTAATTGAAAAATATTTGGAATACTTTTTGTGCACTCATTGGTATTTACGATAGCGCATATATTTTCTTTATACCATAGATACCGAAGGAGGTGACGGAGCCGCGAACTTCACCGAGCTAGGCTCCGACTACTCTGAACCAGGCAAGCATGTTTGAACTTTTGATATGATGAGTGTCTTGGCATGTTTTGCATTTAGTTAGTTTTATGGCATGTTGAGAAGCATATCGATGAACGTTATTTTATGCGATAATGAGGTAAGTGAGTTCGATGATCCATAAGTGGATGGATGTGAGTATGAATGGCCATGTGTTGGCATGAGGATGGGTGAGATGGCAGTGTTGTAGCATGCCAGTCTTATGCCGGACTATGTGACTTCAGTGTCAAACCGTATCGGTCCAGTTCCTCTCATTTCCTTCCCTGTACTACCACATGTTTTCCGCAAGGAATATGGTTTAGTAAGTTGCAAACCGCTTTTCTGGTACACACCAAAAGGAGAGGCCGTGATGATGGTTCCATGGCCCTGGATTAAAGCCAGTCATCCGGTCAGGGGGCATGGGTGTTTCCGGTTGGGACCGAGAGGGGTGCACCCCTTAGAGCGCGCGTATATAAATTTGATCCCATGCTATTCGAGATTGTGATCTCCCCGTCTCAAAAGTTTTTCTTGGACGATGTCTAGGGTGATTCCTAGCATCGAGAGGTAGGATGGGTGTGTACTGGTTAGCTGTGTTTTCTTCCGAAATACCGTAAACGGAACTAGTCCTTCGTGACTACGGAAATCCGTTGGCTGTGGGAATAATTTTGTACAAACTCTGCAGAGTCATATATTCCTCCAAATCATCTATTCCATGTCCTAGATCGATATTATCTTATCCTAATCAAATGTCAGTTTTGATGACAGAGACTCCAGTGATTCGCATGAGTGCTAATTCCGGTTAAATGATTATTCCTGTGGATGGACTAACCCATTTATTCTCATGAATTTAATGTTTATTATGAGTATTATTTACTTGTGAACTAAATCCCTTTCTGTGATGTCGCCCCGATGTCCGATTGTGGCATTTCTTTTAAAGCCCTTTCTGTGATGTCGCCCCGACGTCCGACTGTGGCATTTCTTTTAAAGCCCTTTCTGTGATGTCGCCCCGACGTCCGACTGTGGCATTTCTTTTAAAGCCCTTTCTGTGATATCGCCCCGACGTCCGACTGTGGCATTTC
>NC_041392.1:162540602-162606147 GCF_002162155.2 Triticum dicoccoides
GGCATTTCTTTTAAAGCCCTTTTCTGTGATGTCGCCCGACGTCCGACTGTGGCATTTCTTTTATAGCCCTTTCTGTGATGTCGCCCCGACGTCCGACTGTGGCATTTCTTTTAAAGCCCTTTCTGTGATGTCGCCCCGACGTCCGACTGTGGCATTTCTTTTAAAGCCCTTTATGTGGTGTCGCTAAGACGCCCGACTGTGGCATCATTTCCTTATATTTATTTGTTCACCTTTCGAGGCGTCACTTCAGACACCCGATCGGTATTTATTTATGCTTTGTTGGGGTTTCAGGCGGACTACCGCCGTTTCCCTTTTACTTACCTTGTTATGCTAATTTTTGAATGTACATTGGTGAATTAATCATGACGCATCCATGCATGCATTTGTTATATCTTACGTCCGAACTGTCTTGCGAGTACTTTCAAAGTACTCACTGGCTTGTTGATTTGGCCAGATGCTGACGAAGGCGATCTCATGGATGAAGAGTTTGATAGTGAGTCCGACACCTAGAGGAGTCCCAGTCAGTCTCGTGCGACCCTGGATTTGGTCACTGTTTTATATCTTCTTCCGCTACCAAATAAATTCATCGAGCCTCACCTCGACGCTCGATGAGATGATAGACTTAGAGTCTTGTATTTCTCTCCTCGCTGTGTTTTTCCACCACCGCCCTATCCTCGAGTCAGTAGTATGCCTCCACACCACTGTGTCATGTCCGCCATTATGTATAATTATTGGCGTGCTTGTAATAATTTGGTTGAGCAACCGTAGTTCGACCCTATAATATATTTTATGCTACTAGCTTATTGTATCAAGAAATTGTCTACCAGTGAGGAGGATTTCTCTCATACTGGACTCAAAAGATTGGTTTCTCAATAAATATTTTTATTGGAAAACCGGTCGTGACAAGCTTGGTATCAGAGCCAGGCTGACTGTAGGAAGTCACTAGGTGCGATCGCTAATTGGTTAATTAGCATGATAGACCTAATTTATATTTTTGCAATTGTAGTCATTTTCTGTCAGTCAGCATAAATTTATGATCTGACCATGCAGAATTTTTGCCTACTTTTGTAGATGGCCGACAACAGCTGCGAGTCTCAGACGTTCGCCAACGTGCCCGATGGGTTCGTCAAGCTTCTTTCCTTCATCGTTCAGGTCGCAATGGGGCCATCTGTGCGCCCAGTCTTCACACTCTACCAGCACCGAGTCAACGATAGTCTGACCATGCACCAGGCCACGGTGCAGTTCAAGGGAGGGCGTGGTGAGTTACGCCGCTTCCGGTTCGTGGGAAGAGCCATGCCTACGGAGAGGCATGCTATGCAGATGGCAGCCCGCGAGGCGATAGCTCGTCTCAGGGATGTCCTTCCCGTGATGAAGACTCGTCGTTACCGTTATCTTCCATGCCATGTGCCTTACACCTATCACTACGCATACTCCTACCCCAGAGGAGAACGAGACGAGGCTTTTGAGATGCTCATTGAGTATCTCCGGGCCCTGGAGGCAGCCTTCGACAACCTGGTGGATGACTTCGTAGCTACCCGCATGGACTCAGTTCATGGCTGTGCTGCCAACAGGAGGGAGCTCCTACCCATCGCACCGCCACTGACTTTGGTCTCGTCCTCAGCATCTTTTACGCCTACTCGTCGCCTGCCTTCTACCGAAGAATTCAACCAAGTCATTGCACCCACTCCAGCGCGCACTGCACAACCCTTCGCGCCCACTCCTGTACGTGTTGCTCCGCCCCTGGCAACCGCTCCATCCACTCTGCGCAACACTACGCGTATGGAGCCCATTAGCGAGGAGGAAGTCGAGTCCCCAACCTCGCTACGCCTCGCCCTCGGCAGGGCAAAGGAGGTCGTCAACATCTCTGCCTGAGTACGCCTAGCTGCCATGTATTGTACCACTTTGTAAGATATGTACATAGGTTGTGAGAAGTAGCCTGTTTGCGCATCATGTAGGATCTGGAGAAGTGCACTAGCCTAAATAACATGTCAGGATTATGTACGCATATCCTGAGTGATGTATTGTATAATTACCGCCCGCGTGTAAGATATGTAATGAGTAGTCCTTCTCCGTGCGCAAGTCGATTTGTTTTTCTTAAGTAAGCTTGGATATTTAATTATATCTGCTAGCTTTATGTATTTATGGATTTGTTTTTGCGACTCTTTCCGCTTTTCTTATGAGTTTTACAAAAATATATCCCCAGAGTGAAAAATTTCTCGTCCTTGGACTCGCTCCATGCCAATTCCACCAGAGGAAAATTATGATGCACAACCCAGCAACGAGTTCACTCAGGGACAGTCAAGCCAACAGGGCAGTGAATCGGCACTTTCACAAATGTGCCGCCTTTATGAGCAGAGTCAGCAACAACATCGGGAAATGATGAACCAAGTCATCAACATGGGAAATCACCATGGACAGTATCAGCAGCATTCCAAGTTATCTGAGCTACAGAAGACACGTCCTCAAACATTTTCTCATACTGACAAGCCTCTTGAAGCCGAGGACTGGCTTCGAGATATGGAGAGAAAATTAATTATTGCAAAATGTTCAGACCCCGAGAAGGTATTGTATGCTCCGCACTATCTCACAGGAGCAGCCGCATCGTGGTGGGAGAATTTTCTGCACATTCATCCCAACGAAAATGACATAACCTGGGATGATTTCAAGGAAGGTTTCCGTGGTGCACACATTCCTAAGAGTATTATGAAAATCAAGAAGAGAGAGTTCGATGACCTCAGACAAAGGGACATGACAGTGTCAGATTACAACAGTCAATTTACCCTATTGTCTCGCTACGCCAATGAAGAGCGTATGACTGAAAGCAAGAAGATGGAGAAATTCCTTGACGGTCTGGCGCTCGCGCTTAAATGTCAACTGGTCGTGCACACTTTTCCTGATTTTAAAACACTGGTGGACAAAGCCATTACTCTAGAAAATGAGAGACGCAGTCTGGAAGATATCCGCAAGCGAAAAAGGGACCAGACTAATCATGCTCGCAATCACCGAAGCAAGACAGATTTTCAAAAGGGTGGGACACACAAATCCTCATCCAATGTCTCACGCCCAATCAAGAATTTTCATGCAAGGGACAAGGAATTCACCTATCGCCCCGGCGTTACTTGTTACGCTTGTGGAGAAGAAGGGCACTATGCCAAACAGTGCCCCAAGCCAAGGAATTCAACCCCAAAGCCGAACAACGGCGGCAACAATTCCGCGCCCAAGCGAAACAATTTCAATCCCAACAATAACCACAGGAAGGGTCATCTGAACCACGTAACCAAAGAGGAGGCACAAAATGCTCCGGATATCGTACTCGGTACGTTTCCTGTCAACACAATACCTGCAATGGTTTTGTTTGATTCGGGAGCTTCTCACTCTTTCATTTCAAAAAGTTTTACTTTGCAAAATAATTTTTCAATGCTTCCTTTGGAGAAATCCATGACCATCAAGTCCCCTGGGATTCAGCAAGTTACTCAGAATTACTGTCAGAATGTGGTCATTGAGTTCGAAGGATTGGAGTTTCACGTAAATCTTATTGTGTTGGAAAATAAAGGACTGGATGTCATCCTAGGGATGGATTGGCTAACCACCAATAAAGGTTTTATCGACTGTTTCAACAGGACCGTAATTCTCACACACCACCAAGGGAAGACAATAAGAGTATCAGTCAAGGAAGGAAAAATACCCCGGCAACCGAGATTAAATAAGGTGGACGTTTCTGAGCTAAACAAGGTTCCAGTAGTGTGTGAATTTCCAGATGTATTCCCTGAAGAGCTACCAGGCATGCCACCAGATCGAGAAATAGAATTCTGCATTGAGCTAGCACCAGGAACCACCCCCATATACAAGAAACCATACAGAATGGCACCATCCGAGTTGATCGAGTTGAAGAAGCAAATAAAAGAATTACTGGAAAAGGGATACATTCGAGCCAGCTCCTCACCTTGGGGATCACCAATTTTATTTGCCAAAAAGAAGGATGGAACGCTGAGATTTTGTATTGACTATCGAGCACTTAACATGGTCACAGTCAAAAACAAATACCCGATGCCAAGGATAAACGTTTTGTTTGATCAACTCGCTCAGGCCAAGGTATTCTCAAAAATTGACTTAAGGTCAGGATACCATCAATTGAAGGTACGAACGGAAGATATCCCCAAAACAGCCTTCACCTCCAGATATGGACTGTACGAGTTCACAGTGATGCCATTTGGATTAACTAACACCCCAGCATATTTTGTTCACCTCATGAACAAAGTATTTATGAAGTTTATGGACAAGTTCGTCGTGGTATTCATCGACGATATTCTGGTATACTCCAAGACACCAGAAGAGCATGCAGAACATCTCAGGATTGTGCTAGGAGAGCTAAGAAAACACCAATTGTATGCCAAGTTCAGCAAGTGCGAATTTTGGCTAAGACAAGTAGGCTTTCTAGGCCACGTACTGACCCAAGACGGTATCGCAGTGGACCCAGAGAAAGTCAAGGCCGTACTTGGCTGGAAATCACCGGCCAGCGTAACGGACATACGGAGTTTCTTGGGAATGGCAGGATATTACCGCAGATTTATTGAAGGATTTTCCACCATAGCCAAGCCTATGACACAGTTGCTCAAGAAAGATAAGAAGTTTGAATGGACAGAAGCCTGCGAGAAAAGTTTCCAAGAGCTAAAGCGGAAGTTAACAACAGCACCGGTATTGATTGTACCCGACATACACAAGAATTTTGAAGTATATTGTGACGCGTCCAGAAAGGGTCTCGGATGCGTGTTGATGCAAGAAGGCAAGGTTGTCGCCTGCGCTTCAAGGCAACTTCGCAAGCATGAGGAAAATTATCCCACTCATGACTTAGAAATGGCAGCAGTTATTCATGCACTCAAGGAATGGAGGCATTTCTTACTTGGGAATCGATGTGAAATATATACGGATCACAAAAGTCTCAAATATATTTTCACGCAGCCAGAACTAAATTTACGGCAACGACGCTGGTTGGAATTGGTAAAGGATTATGATGTTGGTATCCATTACCATCCAGGGATAGCAAATGTAGTGGCCGATGCCCTGAGTCGGAACCCCAGCTCCGACGAAAACTATCTGCACAGCTTGAGGCCCGAATTCCATCAAGAATTTGCCAAGCTCAACTTGATAATGGTAGCAAAAGGCACCATATCAAACTTGGAAGTACAACCCAACCTTGTGGAGAAAATTAAAGAAGCTCAGCCCGGTCACCCCAGCATTGAAGGAATAAAAAGAAAGTTGAGTATGGGCAAGGCCTCGGAATTCGTCATAGACAATGAAGGAATATTATGGTACGGAGAAAGGCTATGTGTGCCAAACATAGAAGACCTTAAACAGCAAATTTTAGCTGAAGCACACACCACTCCATATTCAATTCACCCTGGAGGAACCAAAATGTATAAAGATATTCAGGAAAGATTTTGGTGGCACGGTATGAAGAGGGACATAGCCACCTTCATTGCATGTTGCGACTCATGTCAACGCATAAAAGCTGAGCATCAGAGACCAGCCGGACTACTGCAACCTAACAAAATACCTGAGTGGAAATGGGATGAAATAGGGATGGATTTTATTGTCGGACTACCTCGGTCACGACACGGGAATGATGCCATATGGGTCATCACCTATAAATTGACCAAAGTGGCACACTTTATTCCAGTGAAGACAACCTACAACACTCAGAGGCTTGCCAGGATTTATCTTTCCCGCATAGTTTGTCTGCACGGTGTCCCAAAGACTATAATATCCGACAGAGGCACTCAGTTCGTCTCAAGATTTTGGGAGCATTTACAACAGGCTCTGGGAACCCAACTAGCCTTCAGTACCGCATACCACCCACAGACTGATGGACAGACTGAACGCGTAAACCAGATTTTAGAAGACATGCTGAGAGCATGTGTCCTCACATATGGAACAAGTTGGGAAGAAAGCCTGCCATACACCGAGTTCGCGTATAACAATAGCTACCAGGCCAGCCTACAAATGGCACCATTTGAGGCCTTATACGGACGAAGGTGTCGTACCCCGTTAAATTGGTCAGAGACCGGAGACAGCCGCATCTTCGGACCAGACATGCTCAGAGAAGCCGAGGAAAAGGTCAAGCTAATCAGAGACCGACTTAAGACCGCTCAAAGTCGACAGAAGAGTTATTATGATCAGAAACATCGTAGGGTCAGCTTCGAACCCGGTGAGTTCGTATACCTGAGAGTGTCCCCGATGAGAGGATTGCAACGGTTTAAGATTAAAGGAAAGTTAGCACCAAGATTCATTGGACCATTCTGCATAGTGGCACGAAGAGGCACTGTAGCCTACCAGCTAGACTTACCCGAAGACTTGTCCGACATTCACGACGTGTTCCACGTCTCTCAATTAAGGAAGTGCGTAAGCATCCCAGAGAAACAAGTATCCCATGAAAACATTGATGTGCAGCCAGACCTCACTTATCGAGAACGTCCTGTAAGAATATTAGAGGAGTCTGAAAGGAGGACCCGACAGAAGACCATCAAGTTTTTCAAAGTCCAGTGGAGCAATCACACCGACAGTGAAGCAACATGGGAAAGCGAGGATTTTCTTCGGACAGAGCATCCACACCTATTTAAGGATCAGCTGAAATCTCGGGGACGAGATTTTTCCTAAGGGGGTAGGTGTTGTGACACTCCAAAAAATTTATTTGGTTTTTATCAAAAACTTTGTGGTTTTTGAGGAGAGGCCATTTAAAATTTTTCTTTTTCAGAAAAACCTTCCACTTAAAAACTTCCTTTGCTTTGGCAAGGTTTTTATTTTTTTCAAACTTTGGTGTTTGATTTTTTTGAAACTTCTTCTCTGTTGGTTCTCTCTCAAATTTATTTTTGGGAGTTTAATTTGTTTTCTTTTAAAATGAAACTCTATGAAAATTTGGGGATTTTCATATCTTGGAACCATCCTTGACTTGGCATTTTTGCCCATGTGGTAAAACCTCTCCAAAACCTCCCCTACACCTTGTGATCAACCTAAGTTCTCTGTCCAACTAATCCAAGCAAGTTTTGGATTTTATTCTAATTATTTTTCCTCTCAAATCAATTCTGAAAATTATTTGGAGCCTGAGTGATTTTCAAAGCAAGTACCCTATTGCATTTGAGTTTTGACCTCAAACCAACTCTCCTAGATAGTCCTTTGTACCACAACTCAGAACCATCTTGATCCACTCCTTCTCTTTTCAAATTTTTCAAAATTCAGTCTCTGCAAGTTTGGACCAGATTTGCCAAATTTGATGAAATTCATATCTACACTCCCCCAAAAATTCCACCAAAATTCAGGCAGCCTACTTGAGCAATGAGAAGCCACTCCACCAAAAATCAGCTCAAGGAAAAATCTCCAGAGGCCAAAAACATTCTGTCGAACACCTGAGCTGCACTATTCCTTTGCAAATTCAGTAAGTTCAGAGATTCAGTTATCTTTCTTCCTTCGTCAGATTCGGTCACGCGGCCACAGTGTGCCCTGCCGCGTTGCACGCAGCCTCTTCTCCCTGGCCAGCACCCCGCACGCACGCTTGGCCGATTCCTGGCGTCGGTAGCAGCGAGCCTCGCCGGCGTTGGGAGCTTCTGCGGTGGCTGCACCTCCCGTGGCGGCCAACAAGGGCCCGAGCCCTCTCGCCACGCCACCCGGCGCCGCCCAACACCCCCTGGCTCTCCGCGTGTCCCTGCCATGCCAGCGCATGCCCGTGGCACCGTCGCCGTGGCCCGGCAAGCACGGAACGTGCCCCCTCCCGCCGACGGGCCGTGCCACCCCCGTTCTGTCGAGCTCACCCGTAGCACCAAACCCCAGCCCGTTTAGCGCCTAAATGGGACCGGTGGACCTCAACGGCGATGCCCAAGCCCCTAATCCCCCTGCACATCCACGACACCGCCATAATCACTCGCCGGAGATCCCCGTTCACGGCAACCGCCTCGGGCCGCCTATAAAAAGGGCCCCAGAGCTCACCCTCGTGCACGCAGCATCACCACTCCTCACCAACGCCCCGCCAGGCCACTCGGAGGACCTCGAGGAGGTCTCCTCCCCCAACTCCGGCCGCCCCGACCCGCCTCGGCCTCCACCACGATTCGCTCCGGTGAGGCCATCTCCGGCGCCCAAACCCCGTCTGTTACCCTCTCTAGCCACCAGAAGCCTAACCCCCTCGTCAATTTGATCTCTGCAGCCCTCTCCGATGAGTTCCTCGACCACCCGAGCCGCCGTCCGCCGGAGCAAAGCTCGTCGTCGACGTGGTACTCGCCGGCGACCACCACCACCACCAACTGACGTGGAATGGCTCCCTGAGCATGGAGGTACCCTTCGATCCCCCTGCCTCGCCGTGGATCGCCGCCGGCGACCACCGCGGCTCTCGGGCGCCGACGAGCTTCGTCCCCCCCCCCTTTTTTGAAGTTTAAACCTGACGTGTGGGACCCCACCATCAGCCTCTCTGCCCTCTCTGTTGAAACGTTTTCTAGAAGCGCCTTCGGGCAAAGTACTTTTTCCCTTGGGGCTGGCGTAGTTTCTGCCGAAGCGTTTCTGTTTTTATGAGCTAGCCCCTGGAAACTTTCTGTTTCATTACAGATGAGTCCCTGGGAAAAAACCCTTATAACTTTTAAACAGAAAAGTATTTTTGATTGATTCTTTTTCTGTTCTCTTTAAAATTTTGTCTAGTTTTTTATCAGATTTAATTGAAAAATATTTGGAATACTTTTTGTGCACTCATTGGTATTTACGATAGCGCATATATTTTCTTTATACCATAGATACCGAAGGAGGTGACGGAGCCGCGAACTTCACCGAGCTAGGCTCCGACTACTCTAAACCAGGCAAGCATGTTTGAACTTTTGATATGATGAGTGTCTTGGCATGTTTTGCATTTAGTTAGTTTTATGGCATGTTGAGAAGCATATCGATGAACGTTATTTTATGCGATAATGAGGTAAGTGAGTTCGATGATCCATAAGTGGATGGATGTGAGTATGAATGGCCATGTGTTGGCATGAGGATGGGTGAGATGGCAGTGTTGTAGCATGCCAGTCTTATGCCGGACTATGTGACTTCAGTGTCAAACCGTATCGGTCCAGTTCCTCTCATTTCCTTCCCTGTACTACCACATGTTTTCCGCAAGGAATATGGTTTAGTAAGTTGCAAACCGCTTTTCTGGTACACACCAAAAGGAGAGGCCGTGATGATGGTTCCATGGCCCTGGATTAAAGCCAGTCATCCTGTCAGGGGGTATGGGTGTTTCCGGTTGGGACCGAGAGGGGGGCACCCCTTAGAGCGCGCGTATATAAATTTGATCCCATGCTATTCGAGATTGTGATCTCCCCGTCTCAAAAGTTTTTCTTGGACGATGTCTAGGGTGATTCCTAGCATCGAGATGTAGGATGGGTGTGTACTAGTTAGCTGTGTTTTCTTCCGAAATACCGTAAACGGAACTAGTCCTTCGTGACTACGGAAATCCGTTGGCTGTGGGAATAATTTTGTACAAACTCTGCAGAGTCATATATTCCTCCAAATCATCTATTCCATGTCCTAGATCGATATTATCTTATCCTAATCAAATGTCAGTTTTGATGACAGAGACTCCGGTGATTCGCATGAGTGCTAATTCCAGTTAAATAATTATTCCTGTGGATGGACTAACCCATTTATTCTCATGAATTAAATGTTTATTATGAGTATTATTTACTTGTGAATTAAAGCCCTTTCTGTGATGTCGCCCCGACGTCCGACTGTGGCATTTCTTTTAAAGACCTTTCTGTGATGTCGCCCCGACGTCCGACTGTGGCATTTCTTTTAAAGCCCTTTCTGTGATGTCGCCCCGACGTCCGACTGTGGCATTTCTTTTAAAGCCCTTTATGTGGTGTCGCTAAGACGCCCGACTGTGGCATCATTTCCTTATATTTATTTGTTCACCTTTCGAGGCGTCGCTTCAGACACCCGATCGGTATTTATTTATGCTTTGTTGGGGTTTCAGGCGGACTACCGCCGTTTCCCTTTTACTTACCTTGTTATGCTAATTTTTGAATGTACATTGGTGAATTAATCATGACGCATCCATGCATGCATTTGTTATATCTTACGTCCGAACTGTCTTGCGAGTACTTTCAAAGTACTCACTGGCTTGTTGATTTGGCCAGATGCTGACGAAGGCGATCTCATGGATGAAGAGTTTGATAGCGAGTCCGACACCTAGAGGAGTCCCAGTCAGTCTCGTGCGACCCTGGATTTGGTCACTGTTTTATATCCGCTTCCGCTACCAAATAAATTCATCGAGCCTCACCTCGACGCTCGATGAGATGATAGACTTAGAGTCTTGTATTTCTCTCCCCACTGTGTTTTTCCACCACCGCCCTATCCTCGAGTCAGTAGTATGCCTCCACACCACTGTGTCATGTCCGCCATTATGTATAATTATTGGCGTGCTTGTAATAATTTGGTTGGGCAACCGTAGTTCGACCCTGTAATATATTTTATGCTACTGGCTTATTGTATCAAGAAATTGTCTACCAGTGAGGAGGATTTCTCTCATACCGGACTCAAAAGATTGGTTTCTCAATAAATATTTTTATTGGAAAACCGGTCGTGACAAGCACTGCTCGGACGCGAAGCTTTCGCTCGCTTTAATGCAATACCACACTACGCCCCCTTACACTCAAGATGCCCGGTCCACGTGGCATCATTTCAGTGAACGGAAATATCAAGCGATCTCTGCGCACCGAAGAGAGTGCGGCTGCCTTGGTTACTTACGGTGGTTATTTTCTCAGAAGAAAAAATGGCATACATGTACTATTAAAGTATTTCGGGTCACTTACGACCTGCTGGAGAATTGATCCCCCTGCGGACTTTGTGCGGCAAAAGCACCCCCCAAGGTAGGACCCTTTGTGGGAGACTTCTTCTCTCGTTTGGAAGCTTCGGTGTCCGAATCCCCGGGTGCAGTCCTTTTCCTCCTACGATCGTCTTCCTTCATGGAGACGCTCGCTCCCTCGGTTAGAATGGGCAGCGTTGGGGGCCCGCGTCTGCCCGTATTATCCTCCCGAGTATCTTCCTTCAAGGGCTCCGGGCAAGGTGCGACCTGGAGCATCTTTTCCAATACCGGATTGTCCAAACCCTCAGGGAGGGGGACCGAACACCGAATCAATTTCGCCTTTGTTAGCCAATCCTGGTCAAAAAGCAAACTCTCAGAAATAACTTCGTAACAAATGAGAGATAGTATGTTCGGCCGGAAGATTCCTTACCTGTTTGGCGGCGCGGTTACTGCTCAGGCCCACGTCCTCGGTGATTTCCGAACACTCTACCTGAGTTCCGAAGAATGATTGTACATCTCCTCGTGCGTCAGGCCGAGGAAATTTTGAATGACACGTGGTCCCTCGGGATTGAACTCCCACAAGCAAAGGGGCCGGCGTTTGCAAGTCTAGACTTCACGAACCAGCATAACTTGTATTACCGCAACCAAACTAAAATCTCCATTGAAGAGATCTTGAATGCGGCTTTGCAGAATAGGCACGTCCTTGGCTGGACCCCAGCTCAGACCTCTGCTGATCCATGACATCAGTTGTGGTGGAGGGCCCGAGCGGAAAACAGGGGCGGCCGCCCACTTGGCACTTCTAGGAGCCGTGATGTAGAACCACTCCTATTGCCACAATTCAGACACCTCTGGAATGGAACCTTTGGGCCATGGAGATCCCGTCATCTTGCATATTGAGGCACCTCCACATGCTGCATGTTGCCCCTCGATCATCTTCGGCTTTACTTCAAAGGTCTTGAGCCACAGGCCAAAGTGAGGGCTAACCCGGAGGAAGGCCTCACACACGACAATAAATGTCGTGATATGAAGAAAGGAGTCCGGAGCTAGATCATGGAAATCTAGCCCGTAATAAAACATCAAACCCCTGACGAAAGGATCCAGAGAAAGGCCTAGACCTCGGAGGAAGTGGGAGACGAACACGACGTTCTCGTTGGATTCGGGGGAGGGGACGGCCTGCCCTCGGGCAGGCAGCCGATGCAAAACCTCGGCGGTCAGATATCTGGCCTCCCTCAATTTTTTGATGTCTTCTTCCGTGACGGAGGAAGGCACCCATCGGCCTTGAAGGCTATATCCGGACATGATTGAAGGTTCGGAGCACCTGACCTGAACTTTGGGTGTTTGAGCTTGAGGTGGGGGAAGGATTAATTTGAGCACGGGAGGGAAAAAAAGCCTTGTCCCTTTATAAAGAGGGTGAATATCAAGCATCCTCTCCATGGCCGTTTGGACTTGCCTATAGTCTAGGAGTCCTATAAGCGGTTGGGTTACCCATGCCCGTATTGATGAGAATCTCGGAATAAGGGGACACGAACTCTGCTTCGACGAGACGTGCCAAGGAAACCACCTTGCATGACACGCTGAGGTGGGACAATAAAACGATTCGAATAAAGGCTTGGCCGTGGTGCGATGTCACACTACGGAATACATCAGCAGATTGGATTTGTGTAAATATTATTCTCTCTATGGCAATATGTGGAAACTTATTTTGCTGAGCCGGACACTATCTTTGTGTTCAAAATCTTCTATGAAGTACTTGGAGGAGGAACCCGCCTTGCAATGCCGAAGACAATCTGCGCGCCGGACTCATCGTCATTGAAGCCTGGTTCAGGGGCTACTGAGGGAGTCCTGGATTAGGGGGTGTCCGGATGGCCAGACTATACCTTCAGCCGGACTCCTGGACTATGAAGATTCAAGATTGAAGACTTCGTCCCGTGTCCGGAAGGGACTTTCCTTGGCGTGGAAGGCAAGCTTGGCGATACAGATATGTAGATCTCCTACCATTGTAACCGACTTTGTGTAACCCTAACCCTCTCCGGTGTCTATATAAATCGGAGGGTTTTAGTCCGTAGGACAACATATAGAACAACAATCATACCATAGGCTAGCTTCTAGGGTTTAGCCTCTCCGATCTCGTGGTAGATCTACTCTTGTACTACCCATATCATCAATATTAATCAAGCAGGACGTAGGGTTTTACCTCCATCAAGAGGGCCCGAACCTGGGTAAAACTTCGTGTCCCTTGCCTCCTGTTACCATCCGGCCTAGACGCACAGTTCGGGACCCCCTACCCGAGATCCGCCGGTTTTGACACCGACAGCGACCTTAATCTTGAAAGCATTAATGCAGGTTTTATCACTCTGATCCCCAAGGTTAATTCGCCTGAATGTGTTAATGACTTCCGGCCGATCACGCTCCTTAACTGCTGTTTGAAGGTGATCACTAAAATTCTGGTGAATAGACTCCAAAAAATCATGCTTCGAATTGTGCACCGAAACCAATATGGTTTCCTTTGTGGCAGATCGATCCATGACTGCCTTGCCTGGGCTTTCGAATATATTCACTAGTGTCAGGCCTCCAAACGAGAGATTGTTCTCCTCAAACTAGACATTGCGAAGGCATTTGACACGGTCGAGCACTCTGCCATGCTCCTAATTCTGAAGAGCATGGGTTTCCTGCCAAAATGGCTGGCTTGGATGGAGAGCATCTTTTCGTCGAGAAAATCTTCTGTGCTACTGAATGGGGTGCCAGGTCGACAGTTTCTGTGTAAATGTGGGGTTCATCAAGGAGATCCGATGTCTCCCCTAATATTCGTCCTTGCCGCTGATCTACTTCAAAGTGCTATCAATGCAGCGCTCCAGCAGGACTTGATCAAACATACCATCCCTCCTACTCGTGATGCTAAATACCCTGTAATCCAGTACGCTGATGACACAATTATTGTCCTTCCGGCCTGCATGGACCAAGCAGCTAGGATCAAATCAATCCTCAAAGATTATGCCACCTCTATTGGCTTGAAGATCAACTTCCATAAATCCACACTTGTCTCAATTAATACGCCGTCGAGCAAGTGCAATGACCTGGCCAGCCTTTTTGGATGCACACAGGCCAGCATGCCCTTTACTTATCTCGGTCTGCCCCTTGGCACCACCCGACCCTTAGTCCTCGATCTGACATCGTTCGTCTACAAAGCTGGAAGGAAAATCACTGCTGCGATGTCCTTAATGTCCTACGCGGGCAAGCTAGCGTTGGTAAACTCGCTCATCACCTCGATACCTATCTATCCCATGGGAACTCTTAGATTGCCACCAAAGATTCTTGCTCAACTTGATAAAATCCGCAGACATTGCCTTTGGAACAAACGCATGGCTGATGGTGATAAACAGAACTCTTTGGATGCTTGGGACATGGTGTGTCGACCCAAACAGTGTTGTGACTTGGGTGTCCTTGATCTTAAAATTCAAAATGACGCGCTTTTGCTCAAATTCCTGCATAAAGTCTACAACAGAATGGATGTCCCCTGTGTTAGGCTCACATGGGAAACCTACTATGTTGACTCCATCCCACATGCTTCGGATAGTTGTGGCTCTTTTTGGTGGTGTGACCTAGCAAATCTTATGCCAGTCTATCATGGCATTTCTCAGGTACAAATTAAACGTGGCGCTTCTGTACTATTCTGGAAAGACAACTGGAACCAGTCCATCTTGGCAGAACAATATCCACGCACTTTCTCATATGTCCTTAAGGAGGACTTGTCTGTGCAAGGGTTTTTGACTGCCCACGCCCTTCACGAAACCTTTCATCTACCACTCTTGCTGCAAGCTCATGACGAACTCAAGCTCCTCCAAACTGATATGGCTGCGATGACTTTGGAAGATCATGATGATGTTTCGTCCTATTGTTGGGGATCAACTGTGTTCAAAACCACAGCCTACTATCAGTTTGTTTTCCGAGATGTGGTTGCTCATGTGGCTATCAAGTGGCTCTGGAAGACTATATGCATACCCAAAATCAATGTATTTGGTTGGTTTTTACTTTTGGACCGGCTCAACACGAGGAATATGCTCAAGCGGCGTCACTACAATATTGGTAACAATTTTGACTGTTTACTTTGCGGGCATCATATCTAAGAAACGGTGGAGCATCTCTTCTTTTGTTGCACCTTCAGTAGGGAATGTTGGAGTTTGCTACGTATATCTTGGTGTTGGTGTCAAAACCGGCGGATCTCGGGTAGGGGGTCCCGAACTGTGCGTCTAGGCGGATGATAATAGGAGGCAGGGGACACAATGTTTTACCCAAGTTCGGGCCCTCTTGATGGAGGTAAAAACCTACGTCCTGCTTGATTAATATTGATGATATGGGTAGTACAAGAGTTGATCTACCACGAGATCAAGGAGGCTAAACCCTAGAAGTTAGCCTATGGTATCATTGTTATTCGTCCTATGGACTAAAACCCTCCGGTTTATATAGACACCGGAGAGGCCTAGGGTTACACAGAGTCGGTTACAATGGTAGGAGATCTACATATCCGTATCGCCAAGCTTGCCTTCCATGCCAAGGAAAGTCCCTTTCGGACACGGGATGAAGTCTTCAATCTTGTATCTTCATAGTCCAGGAGTCGGATCGAAGGTATAGTCCAGCTATCCGGACACCCCCTAATCCAGGACTCCCTCAGTAGCCCCTGAACCAGGCTTCAATGTCGACGAGTCCGACGCGCAGATTATCTTCGGCATTGCACGGCGGGTTCCTCCTCCAAGTACTTCACAGAAGATTTTGAACACAAAGGTAGTGTCCGGCTCTGCAAAATAAGTTTCCACATATTGCCATAGAGAGAATAAATATTTACACAAATCTAATCTGCTGACGTATCCCGTAGCGTGACATCACACTACGGCCAAGTCTTTCCTCGAATCGTTTTACTGTCCCACCTCAGCGCGTTTAGCGAGGCGGTTTCCTTGGCACGCCATGTCAAAGCAGAGATCGTGTCCCCTTATTCCGGGATTCTCATCAATTCGGGCGTGGGTAACCCAACCACTCCATTGACTACGGCGCTTGGGAGATAAGCAAGTTTTACCAGGCTGGTGGGGCCGCATAGTTGTGTCCATCCATATAAGGGGATAAGGATCCGCCTTTTCATCCACACCTTCTTCCTCCTTTGCCTATCCATTTCCGTGCACTCGATCTCCAGCGCCCATGTCCGCACACCCCACCTCAACCTTCTCCAGCCATGTCCGGAGCGGGAGGCAAGTGGATGGTCTCCTCCGTCATGGAGGGACACATCAAAAAACTGAGGAAGGCCCGATACTTGTCTAACGACATTGCGCACCGGCTTCCCGAAGAGGGGCAGCTCATCCCCACCCCTAGGCCCCATGAGAGGGTGGTGTTCCTCCCCCATTTCCTCCGTGGACTGGGATTCCCTCTCCACCCATTTGTCCGGGTGCTCATGTTCTACTATGGCCTGGATTTCCACGATCTGGCCCCGAACTTTGTCCTCAACATCTTGGCGTTTATCATCGTGTGCGAGGCTTTCTTCCGCATCCGCCCCCATTTCGGCCTATGGCTCAAGACTTTCAATGTCAAGCCAAAGTTGGTGCGCGGCACCCAAGCGGACTGCGGAGGCGCCATGGTGGGCAAGATGCCCAACGTCCTATGTCTCGAGGGCTCCTTCATGGAATCCCTAAAGGGGTGGCAGTCAGGGTGGTTTTACATCACCAAGCCGCGCGACCCTGAATGGGTCGCAGCCCCCGAGTTCCGATCCGGACCCCCTACGCGGCTCGCCTTCTGGAAAGAGACGGGCCTGTTGTGGGGTAAAAAAGGAGAGCTGACCGGACTCCAAACATGCGTCCAAACCCTGGTGGACAAGAAGCTCAAACTTGTCAACGTAGTCTAGGTTATGCTCATCCGTCGGATCCTCCCGTGTCAACAATGGGCTTTCAACCTGTGGGAGTTCGACCCAGCGCGGCACCGAACTCTGAGCAGGATCTTTGACACGACGTACAAAGATGCCTGGAAGGTGCTTCTCAAGGGTGCCGAGGCCCCCGCATCCGCTACCGAGGATCGCGGATTCAGCACGCAGCGTCACGCTCGTGCGGTAAGCTGTTTTTACCTTTTACAGGGTATTAGTTTTTCATAGTTTGACTCCATGCGGGATCTAAGCTCCCTTACCTTTGACAGGATTTGCAGGAGACGTCTGGACAGATCAACTGTCCGGCTCCTTTGCCCGAAGGCCCAGCGGACGCTCGCTTGGCGAAGCTGCTGGTTCCGGCACCCTACATGGTGCCGGAGAAGAAGGCCAAGAAGAAGGCCACCGGGACTCGAAAGAGTGCCCGGGGCCAGGAGGTGTCGGATTCATCATCTGACGGCTCCAAGGCGCACTCCTCCCATGAAGACGAGGAGGAGGAAGAAGAGACCTCTCCCCCTCCAGCGGGGGAAGGGAAGAAAAGGAAGGCCGGCCCAACTGGGGAGGCCGAAGGGTCCAAGAGGGGGAAGACCCTCCTCCGGACTACTCCACCAACGCCGACGACGGCGAAGAGGAGTGGCCGCACAGGGCCAAGCCCATGGCGAGATCGTAAGTATCTGGATACCAGAGTGATTCATAGTATTCCCCCATTGCACAGCTTTTCCTTACGTCGAACATGTCTATGCAGTCCGCCCAAGGCCGGGCTCGACGAGTCGTCGAGCGGCTCCCTGGATTCGTCGGATGTGACTTCGCTTCCGGTGGCTACCTCCCCCCACCCTACGGACGACGCCGAGGTGGCGTCCCAATAGGTTCCAAGCCAGGAGGAGGTGGTCCTGGAGGCGCCGCAAGGCGACCTCCCGGACTCCAGGCGTGAATGGGATAGAACCCCCAAGGGCTCTAAGTCCGGCTTTGAGCCAGACACCGCGCCGGAAACTTCAACGGTTTCGGACTCCGGTAGGCAGCCTCCTTCCAAGAGGCGGAAGCCTACTGAGCCAGTGACCTCCGTCCAACCGGAGGCACCGAACAATTTGCTGGAGGTGCTTAATGGCGCCTCCATCGACGACGAGCACCGCACTATTATGAGTGAGGTGATCCAGAAGGTTCAGTCCGCCAAAAGTGGACTGACTAAAGCCTGTGCCAGCCTTCTAATAGGCTTTGAGGTAAGTAAGGAATATGTAAAAATATTACCGCATAGATAGTAGCCCCTGATGATCTGTTTGACGTTTGGAAACAAAAGCCGAATAGAGGATCTAATAACATTCGCAGGAGTCTAACAAAAGTAAGTCAATATGCGTATGCAGGCTTCGCTGCTAGCATCCACCGCACTGACAGCGGAGGTGGGCACGCTGAAGCAGAACCTCGAGTGGTCCGAGCAAGAGCTTGGCCTAGCCAAGCAGCATCTCGAGGAGAAGGAAGGTAAGAAATACCTCATTGAAATATGTGAAAGGTGCAATTGCAAAAAGTGACAGGATTAACACGGCTATTGTAGGGGCCACAACTGAGGTGGCGACCGTTAAGCAAGTGATGTCCGAGGCCGAGAAGAGGGCGGCCACCGAGCGCACCGAGTGGGAGAAGCATGAGACGCAGGTTGGCGAGGTGCGGCAAGAGCTCCAGGCTCTCATGAAAAAACATGAGAGTTTGGAGCTTGACTCGAAGACGGGAGAGTCTGAGCTCGCGGCGGCCATTGAAGATGCCAAGTCTGCCAAGGCCGAAGCCCAGAAGGCCCTCCAGGAGGTTGAGGCAATAAAAAAGATAGCGGCGGGTAAGGCATTCTTTATGCAAAGCAAGCACATAAAAGTGAATTACTTGTTACTTACCCGAATCCGGAGCTCTCCAGGAGCATTCGCAGACTTGCCCCGTAGCGTGTCAGATGCCGCCGCCTTCAACCGAGCCGAGGAGGGAAGCTCGACAGAGAAGGTGTTCTGGTCTCAGTATGCTGAGGCCGAACACCCGGTGCCCTTAAGCAACCAGCTGAAATAGCTGGTCGAGCTCCATAAGGTGGCCGAACAGGCCATTAAGGGCCTCATAGTCCGGCTGTGGCCTGGAGAGGCCATTCCTGGGAGCTACTTCGGGCTGGTGGAGGCCTGTCCAAGGCTCGAAGTCATCAAGCGCTCCGTATGCATCGAGGTTGCCTGTAGGGCGCTTCCCCATGCGAAGGTGCACTGGGGCAAGCTGGATGCTGAGAAGCTTGTGAAGGACGGGCTACCGCTGGGCAAGGAGCATCGCAAGCCCGAGATGTATTATGAGGGCATTCTGAAGGGTGCCCGCCTTGTGGCGGATGAATGTTCCATGGATGTAATTTTTTAGTAAACTCGCTCATTTTGTCCTGTGCACTAAAAACTTGTTCATGTGCACTAAGCAATGCTTTTTGAATTTAAAATATAACCTTCTGTGCGGCCATTTATCAAATTTGAGAGATGGCGAGTCGTCGGCTTCTGCCCCCATGGAACGAGTGCTAGGGTGTTCGGGATAAACATGAGCGCTCTTTTTCCCATTCTTGGGTCCTTCGAGGGAGGCGCTCAACACAACGAACAAGGCAATCGGACTATAATGCTTGAACACTCTCACTTAGCCATAGAATTCTATAATTTTAAATTTTGGCGAAGCCCCTAGTATTCGGAAGACCGAGTTCGGGGCGCTATCCACGCCTAGGCCGGACAAAGCCGCCTCCTCACTCTAAGCGGCATAAGTCTTTAGGGACTCGAAAACCTCCCGAACAGCGACCATCTCTCGCCTCATCATGACGGTTAGTTTTAGCTTTCTCTACTGAGGTGCTTAGCCCAGCTCAACTGGGGCACAATCGCAGTAGTTCTCCTAGTGCTACCTTAGCCGATATAACAGAACGTAAGGTACCAAAACATAGGAGCCGGGCAAACCCAACTATTGACCCAAGACATGATTCGGAGCCGATGCATATAATGCTATAAGTTCGGCGTGCCACACTTGTGAAAGTGTTTGGACTTCTCACACTGTGTTGTGGGGTACTTAAGCCCCTGGCGTATTGGCCGTACCAAAGTGTACGGGTGCAACATGTCATTAATGAACATATATTCGTAAAAAAGTGTAATGCAATAATAGACGGAAGCTATGCATTGTTTATTTAAAAAGGCTGCGATTAAAGCAGGACGATACAAATAGTGCGATAAGCAAAAGATGGGACTATCAAATATGTCCTTTCCAGGGGCGAGCTGCGGAATGTTATGCAAAATAGGTATACTGCTCGTTATAGACACCACCTTAGAGTTCCGTAGTGCGGCGTAGCTTTCTGCTCCCCTGGTTGTTGTATCATTTGTGCGACAATTGTACGGCCGGACAGCCCTTCCGAAGAGTGGAGTCCTGAAAGTAAGAGAAAATGAAAAAGTCGGCAGCCCCTAGTGCGGTTTAAGCCATGTTTTGGGCGTGCCGTGATTGTTCCCCTCCCCTTTTGCCCATGGTATTTCCAGAGCATAGTTACATACGCGCAACACTAGTTTCGCAAGTTCGCGAGGGCTGGGGTTGTGGCCGCATTGCTACGCTTGCTTGGAACGTGCCCGGCGGTCTTGTTGTGGGTTACTCCGGGCGCGCTTGACGGTGTCCACACGTTTAATGGCCGGACTGGAGAATTGCCTTGAGAGGCTGCTTTGTACTTCCGCTGCGATAGCCGCCGTATGCTCCTCCGTTCGGAGAGAGCGTTCGGTGTTTCCATTGACTGTGATGACTCCTCGAGGGCCTAGCATTTTGAGCTTGAGGTATGCGTAGTGCGGCAACACATTGAACTTGCCAAATGTGGTTCGCCCGAGCAGTGTGTGATAGCCACTCCGGAACGGAACTATGTCGAAGATTAACTCCTCACTTCGGAAATTATCCGGAGATCCGAAGCCACTTCAAGTGTAACTGAGCATGTACAGTTGGCCTCTACACCTGGTATGACGCCTTTAAAGGTCGTTTTAGTTGGTTTAATCCTTGAGGGATCGATGCCCATTTTCCACACTGTATCCTGGTAAAGCAGGTTCAGGCTGCTACTGCCGTCCATAAGGACTCTAGTGAGGTGAAATCCGTCAATAATTGGGTCTAGAACCAATGCGGCGAATCCGCCATGACGGGTGCTAGTGGGGTGGTCCCTTCGATCAAAAGTGATCGGGCAGGAAGACCATGGGTTGAACTTTGGGGCGACTGGCTCCATCGCATATGCGTCCCTTAGCGCACTCTTCCGCTCCCTCTTGGGGACGTGGGTTGCGTATATCATGTTCAGCGTCCGCACTTGTGGGGGAAAACCTTTCTGTCCACTGTTTTTCGGCAGCCGGGGCTCCTCCTCGTCATCGCTATGCAGCCCCTTGTCTCTACTTTCGGCATTTAACTTGCCTGCCTGCTTGAACACCCAACAATCCCTGTTGGTGTGATTTGCTGGTTTTTCGAGGCTGCCATGTATCTGGCATGAGCGGTCGAGTATTCGGTCCAAACTGGACGGGCCCGGAGTATTTCTTTTGAATGGCTTTTTCCGCTGACCGGGTTTAGAGCCTCTGAATCCAGCATTAACTGTCGTATCCTTAGCATTGTTGCTGTTAATGCAGCACTTTTCTTATTGCGATGCGACCTCCCACTTCTGTCCTTGGTATCCGAATTACCAGGGCTCTTGGTCATGTTATTGCTGCGAGCTAGCCAGCTGTCTTCTCCCACGCAAAAGCGGGTCATAAGTGTCGTGAGGGCTGCCATAGATTTCGGATTTTCATGTCCTAGGTGTCATGCAAGCCACTCATCACGGATGTTATGCTTGAAGGCTGCTAGGGCCTCTGCGTCTGGACAGTCGACAATTTGATTTTTCTTGGTTAGGAACCATGTCCAGAATTTTCTGGCCGATTCCTCTGGCTGCTGAAATATGTGGCTAAGGTCATCGGCGTCTGGTGGTCGCACATAAGTGCCCTGGAAATTGTCGAGGAATGTGGCTTCCAGGTCCTCCCAACAACCAACTGATTCTGCTGGCAAGCTGTTAAGCCAATGCCGAGCTGGTCCTTTAAGCTTGAGTGGGAGGTATTTGATGGCGTGTAGGTCATCACCACGGGCCATGTGGATATGAAGGAGATAGTCCTCGATCCATACCGCAGGATCTGTTGTGCCATCATATGATTCGATGTTCACAGGTTTGAAACCCTCGAGGATTTGATGATCCATTACTTCATCTGTGAAGCATAGTGGGTGTGCGGCGCCTCTGTATTGGGCTATATCACGACGCAGCTCAAACGAGCTTTGTCTACTGTGTTCGGCCCGGCCGGATTGGCTGTATCCGGAGTGACGATTACCGTCTCGTGCCGTGGGGCGCCCACGCGATCCATAGATCGATCTTGTTTGCCTTGCCTTGTCCTCCAATATATCTCGCAGGTCTGGCGCATTTTCCCGTGCCTTGGTATTTTTTGAGCGCCGCCGGGGTGCGGCTCGAGTGGAGGGCCAAGAGGCCTCTCTATCGCGGCCACGGGGTGGCCGGTCGGCCGCATCATGCGCTGGTGATGTAGGTTTAGGTGCTTCCTCCTCTAATTGGGGTAGCAACCTTCGCTTTGGGTAGCTCTTGGAGGGGCGTTCGAGTTCATACTCTTCGGCCGAAAGGACTTCAGTCCATCTATCGGCTAGCAAATCTTGATCAGCTCTAAGATGTTGCTGTTTTTCATGAGGCTACTCGCCGTGGCCATAAGCATGCATTTGAAACGCTCTTGTTCGATGGGATCCTCTGGCATGACAAATTCGTCATCGTCGAGGCTTGTCTCGTCTTCGGAGGGAGGTATATAGTTATCGTCCTTGACCTCTCTGTCTGCCGCTCTCTCACGAGGGCTGGCTACTCCATCCTCCTGTGCTGAATTTTGCTGGAGGTGGTTGTCTTAGGCACTGTCCGGGGTGTTATTATCTCCCATGCCAGAATCACCGTTTTTGCTTTGGCGGGATTTAGAGTGGCGCCACTAACGCTGGCGCTTAGGCTGCTTCTTGGAGGGGTCATCCTCCGCTGTTCCATCACCATTGTCTTCTTTTGGGGTGTCCACCATGTATATATCATACGATGAGGTGGCTTTCCAGTGCCCTATAGGCGTTGGTTCTTGATCGTCTCCTACATCGGCGTCCATACCGTCGATGTCTTCAGAGTCGAAGTCGAGCATGTCAGTTAAATCATCGACAGTGGCTACGAAGTGGGTGGTGGGTGGGCTTTGAATTTCTTCATCATCCGCATCCCAACCTCGCTGACCATAGTCCGGCCAGGGCTCTCCTGATAAAGAGAGAAACTTTAGTGAATTCAGAATATCGCCAAAGGGCGAGTGCTGAAAGATGTCCGTGGCGGTGAACTCCATGATCGGCGCCCAATCAGGTTCGACCGGTAGGGGCGCGGAGGGCTCGGAGTCTGGAGAGGAGTCCGGCTCCTTGGAGTCACGGGCTTCGCAGAGAATAGGGCTGGTGTTCGGCTCGATCGCCATAGAGATTGCAGCCCCCGAGGTGGTGTCCAACCACCCATCCTCGATTGGCGCAGTTGGCTCTGAATTAAGGGTCGGAGCTGATGCGGGTGCGGCCTCCAGGGCACTGTTCGGCGGCAGAGCTGGATCATGCCCATCGTGACAGTGCGGCGTGCTCGGCTGCGGCTTGAATCCGTTGAAGATCATGTCTCCGCGGAGGTCCGCTGTGTAGTTTAAACTTCCAAATCTGACCTGATGGCCAGTGGCGTAGCTTTCGATCTGCTCTAGATGACCAAGCGAATTGGCTCGCAGTGCAAAGCCGCCGAATACGAAGATCTGTCCGGGGAGAAAAGTCTCACCCTGGATCGCATCGCTGTTGATGATCGGAGAAGCCATTGGGCCTAAAAGTGACGACACAGAGGAACTCTCAATGAAAGCACCAATGTCAGTGTCAAAACCGGCGGATCTCGGGTAGGGGGTCCCGAACTATGCATCTAGCTAGGCGGATGGTAACAGGAGGCAGGGGACACAATGTTTTACCCAGGTTCGGGCCCTCTTGATGGAGGTAAAACCCTACGTCCTGCTTGATTAATATTGATGATATGGGTAGTACAAGAGTAGATCTACAACGAGATCAAGGAGGCTAAACCCTAGAAGCTAGCCTATGGTATCATTGTTATTCGTCCTACGGACTAAAACCCTCCGGTTTATATAGACACCAGAGAGGGCTAGGATTACACAGAGTCGGTTACAATGGTAGGAGATCTACATATCCGTATCGCCAAGCTTGCCTTCCACGCCAAGGAAAGTCCCTTTCGAACACGGGACGAAGTCTTCAATCTTGTATCTTCATAGTCCAGGAGTCCGGCCGAAGGTATAGTCTGGCTATCCGGACACCCCCTAATCCAGGACTCCCTCACTTGGGCTACACAAGGAGATAGGTTGCAGCTGGTGGAGAACCTAAAGACAAAACACCCACGCAAGATGATCATGGAGGTATTTCTCACTGCTGCTTGGAGCCTTTGGAAGGAACGCAATAATAATTACTTTAGGCATGTGTCACCCTCCATTTCTTCTTGGTTCAGTAGATTCAAGGAAGACTTTGGCAATATTAGATATAGACTACCTAGTGAAAAGAGACATGTTGTCTCTTCCTTCTTGCAAAGTCCGCCTCAGCATAGTTAGGGTTGTGTTTTGGATCTAACCCCTCCCCCCCCACACACTCCCTTGTAAATATCACCATGTAACTATTCTTTTGGTTATTTATATATACATGCAGTAGGAGCCTTTCCTACTGTCTTAACCTTCAAAAAAAAGAAATAAGGAAGAAAGAAAAAGAGAAAGGAAATAAATGAAGAAAGGAAATTAATAATGAACAGATTATATACTAATCCTATGGTAGGTGATGGCACCACATAAGGAAAATTATAGGTAGAATTTTTTTTAGAAATTGACAAACATAGCATTAGCCAATGATGCACCTCATCAAAGAATTAATAAGGGAAGAGAAGATTCACATATAGATATACTACCCTAGAAATCTTTTGTGATTGTGAGCCCTCATCAAAATATTATATGCCAAAATTGTTGACGTTGGACAAGGAAGACAACTTAATGGTTTATGTTTGTTTATATTCACATAGAAGTCATATTGTCATAGATACTTTAACATGTGATGCTTGCCTCCTATCTTTGCTAGCCAAAATTATGTACTAAGTAGAGATACTACTTGTGCATCCAAAAACCCTTAAACCCAAATCTTTTTCAAGTGTCCACCATACCTACCTATAGATTGAGCAAGATCCCTCAAGTAAGTTGTCATCGGTGCAAAAGGGAAATAAAAATTGCTTCTAAATATGTGAGATCATTTAGTGTAAGAGAAAATTGAGCATTGTACGAACTTGGATGACAAAGAATAAAAGCGACAGACTGCACAATAAAGGTTGTCATCTTAAGGGGCAATACAACATGACGTTCTCTTGCACTAAAGGATTGGGCATGCAAACAAATAAGCACATGGCAACCTCTGCGTCCCTCTGCGAAGGGCCTATCTTTTACATTTATGCAAAGATTCAATGTTTTTCTATCTATTCCTTTTATTTTTCTCTTTTGGCAAGCATCATGTGGTGAGAAAAGATCTAGGCACATATGTACAGTTGAATATAGGTAGCATGAGTTATTATTGTTGACATCACCCTTGAGGTGAGTATGTTGGGAGGCGAAACTATAAGCCCCTATCTTTCATTGTGTCCGACTGAAACGTTTTTCTCATGGGTACAAGGTGAGTGTTATCAATCATAGAAGACTATATGATGGTTGAGTATGTGGACTTGCCTAAAGGCTCCGACACATGACCCTTCCTGAAAAGATGATGAATAGTAGTTGCAAAGTTGACTGAGAACATAGTTTGTTAGTTTCTAATGGAGTTTTTGCTTTATACTTCGATTGTGTGATGAAGTATTACTTATTCATGAGAAGTATATGATAAAAGTCCTATGTTTAATTTTGTTGTTGTTATAATAATCAACATGATGATTCTATGTTTGTATTTTGTTTTTATCGACACCTCTCTCTCAAAGCATGTGGACATGTTTTTCGATTTTGGTTTTCGCTTGAGGACAAACGAAGTCTAAGCTTGGGGGAGTTGATACGTCCAATTTCCATCATGTTTTCTTACTGTTACTTATAATGTTTTTATCCATAATAATGCTTTTTGGAGTAATTCTAATGCATTTTCTCTCATAATTTACAAGGAACACACTAAGAGGGAGAATTCTGGTAGCTGGAAATCTGGACCTGGAAAAGCTATGTCAGGTCACGTATTCTACACAACTCCAAATGAGCTGAAACTTTACGGAGAATTTTTATGAATTATTTGAGGAATATTGCAGCCAATATACACCAGAGTGGGGCCACCGGGTGGGCACAACCCAGCTGGGCGCGCCAGGTCCCCCAGGCGCGCCCTAGTGGGTTGTGGCCTCCTCAGCCCACCTCTGGTGCCCATCTTCTAGTATATAAGTGGTTTTGACCTAGAAAAAAATAAAAGGAGGACTTTCGGGATGAAGCGCCGCCGCCTCGAGGCGGAACTTGGGCAGGAGCACTTTTTCCCTCCGGCGGAGCGATTTTGCCGGGGGAACTTCCCTCCCGGAGGGGGAAATCATCCTCATCATCATCACCAACAACTCTCCCATCTTGGGGAGGGAAATCTCCACCAACATCTTCACCAGCACCATCTCATCTCAAACCCTACTTCATCTCTTGTATTCAATCTTGTTACCGGAACTATAGATTGTTGCTAGGGGGTGACTAGTAGTGTTGATTACATCTTGTAGTTGATTACTATGTGGTTTATTTGGTGGAAGATTATATGTTCAGATCCAATATGCTATTTAATATCCCTCTGATCTTGAGCATGATTATTATTTGTGAGTAGTTCCTTTTGTTCGTGAGGTCACGGGAGAAATCATGTTGCAAGTAATCATGTGAATTTGATATGTGTTCGATATTTTGATAGTATGTATGTTGTGATTCCCTTAGTGGTGTCATGTGAATGTCGACTACATGATACTTCACCATACTTGGTCCTAAGGGAATGCATTGTGGAGTAGTAAATAGATGGTGGGTTGCGAGAGCGATAGAAACTTAAACCCCAGTTTATGCACTATTCCGTAAGGGACCGATTGGATCCTAGAGTTTAATGCTATGGTCAGAATTTATTCTTAATACTTTTCTCGTAGTTATGAATGCTTGCCAGAGGGTTAATCATAAGTATGAGGTTTGTTCAAGTAAGAACAACACCTAGGCACCGATCCACCCACATATCAAATTATCAAAGTAGCGAACACAAATCAAACCAACATGATGAAAGTAACTAGATGAAATTCCCATGTACCCTCAACAATGCTTTGCTTATTATAAGAGACCGTTTTGGCCTGTCCTTTGCCTCAAAAGGATTGGGCTACCTTGATGCATACATGTTACTATTATCATTACTTGCTCGTCACAAATTATCTTGCTATCAAACTACTCGCTACTTACAGTTTCAGCACTTGCAGACATTACCTTACTGAAAACTACTTGTCATTTCCTTCTACTCCTTGTTGGGTTCGACACTCTTACTTATCAAAAAGAACTACAATTGATCCCCTATACTTCTAAGTCATCATTATGCGGTTTAGCCGATAAAGATCTTCTAGAATATGTAGGAGCCAATATGAGCATCCAGGTTCCACTATTGGTTATTGACCGGAGATGTGTCTCGGTCATGTTTACATAGTGCTCGAACCCGTAGGGTCCGCACGCTTAACGTCCGATGACGATTTGTATTATGATTTTCGTGTTTTGATGAACCAAAGTTTGTTCGGAGTCCCGGATGAGATCACGGATATGATGAGGAGTCTCGAAATGGTCGAGACATAAAATTGTTATAGTGGACCATGTTATTCGGACACCGGAAGTGTTCCAGATCATTTCGGGTAAAAATGGAGTGCCGGAGGGGTTACCGGCACCCCCCCTGGGGGGAACTAATGGGCCACCATGGGCCTTATTGGAGAGAGAGGAGGGCAGGCCCCCCCCCACCCTTGTAGTCCGGATTGGACAAGGGAAGGGGCGGCGCCCGCTTCCTATTCCCTCTCCCTCTCCTTCCTTCCCCCTCTCTCCCTTTTAGTGGAATCCTACCAGGATTAGGATTCCTAGTAGGACTCCCCTCTTGGGCGCGCCCTAGGGGCCGGCCGGCCCTCCCCTCCTCCCTCCTTTATATACATGGGGAGGGGGGCACCCTAGAACACACAAGTTGATCTTTTAGCCGTGTGTGGTGCTCCCCCTCCACAGTTACACACCTCGGTCATGTGTCGTAGTGCTTAGGCGAAGCCCTGCGTCGGTAACTTCATCATAAACGTCGCCACACCGTTGTGCTGACAGAACTCACACTCAGCCTCAACTGGATCAAGAGTTCGAGAGACATCATCGAGCTGAACGTGTGCTGATCGCGGAGGTGTCGTGTGTTCAGTACTTGGATCGGTTGGATCGCGAAGACGTTCGACTACATCAACCATGTTACTAAACACTTCCGCTTTCGGTCTACGAGGGTACATATACACACTCTCCCCATCTCGTTGCTATGCATCTCCTAGATAGATCTTCCATGATCGTGGGAAATTTGGAAATACTGCATTCCCCAACTGTGGCATCCGAGCCAGGTCTATGCGTAGATGTTATATGCACGAGTACAACACAAAGAGCTGTGGGCGATAATAGTCATATTGCTTACCAGCAATGTCTTACTTTGATTCGGCGGTATTGTTGGATGCAGCGGCCCAGATCGACATTACATGACCGCGTTCATGAGACTGGTTCTACCGACGTGCTTCACATACAGGTGAGTAGTTGGTGTCTGTTTCTCCAGCTTTAGTTGAATCGAGTTTGACTACGCTTGGTCCTTCTTGAAGGTTAAAACATCACACTTGACGAAAAATCGTTATGGTTTTGATGCGTAGGTAAGAACGGTTCTTGCTAGAAGCCCGTAGCAGCAACATAAAACTTGCAACAACAAAGTAGAGGACGCCTAACTTGTTTTTGTAGGGCATGTTGTGATGTGATATGGTCAAGACATGACGATATATAAATTGTTGTATGAGACGATCATGTTTTGTAAAAGTTATCATCAACTGGCAGGAGCCATATGGTTGTCGCTTTATTGTTTGAAATGCAATCGCCATGTAATTGCTTTATTTTATCACTAAGCAGTAGCGATATTCGTAGAAGAAATAGTTGGCGAGACGACAACGATGCTTCGATGGAGATCAAGGTGTCCAGCCGGTGACAATTGTGATCATGACGGTTCTTTGGAGATGGAGATCAAAGGCACAAGATGATGATGGCCATATCAAAGGCACCATATGAAGATATGGCCTCGGAACACTGAGACCGAAAGGTCGAGCGTGAATCATATAGTATATATGATCAACATAGTAATGTTCACCATTGAAAACTACTCCATCTCACGTGATGATCGGGCATGGTTTAGTTGCTATGGATCACGTGATCATTTAGATGACTAGAGAGATGTCTATCTAAGTGGGAGTTCTTAAGTAATATGATTAATTTAACTTTAATTTATCATGAACTTAGTACCTGATAGTATTTTGCATGTCTACGTTGTTGTAGATAAATGGTCCGTGCTACTATTCCTTTGAATTTTAATGTGTTCCTAGATAAAGCTAAGTTGAAAGATGATGGTAGCAACTACACGGACTGGGTCCATAACTTGAGGATTATCCTCATTGCTGCACAGAATAATTACATCCTGGAAGCACCGCTAGGTGCAAAGCACGCTGCAGGAGCAACACCAGATGTTATGAACGTCTGGCAGAGCAAAGTTGATGACTACTTGATAGTTCAGTGTGCCATGCTTTACGGCTTAGAATCGGGACTTCAACGATGTTTTGAACGTCATGGAGCATATGAGATGTTCTAGGAGTTGAAGTTCATATTTCCAGCAAATGCCCGAATTGAGAGATATGAAGTCTCCAATAAGTTTTATAGCTGCAAGATGGAGGAGAATAGTTCTATCAGTGAACATATACTCAGAATGTCTGGGTACCACAACCACTTGACTCAACTAGGACTTAATGTTCCTGATGATAGTGTCATTGACAAATTTCTTCAATCACTGCCACCAAGCTACAAAAGCTTCGTGATGAACTATAATATGCAAGGGATGGAGAAGACAATTCTCGAGCTCTTCGCAATGCTAAAGGTTGTGGAGGTAGAAATCAAGAAGGAGTATCAAGTGTTGATGGTCAACAAGACCACTAGTTTCAAGAAGAAGGGCAAAGGGAAGAAGGGGAACTTTAAGAAGAACGGCAAGCAAGTTGCTGCTCAAGTGAAGAAGCCCAAGTTTGGACCTAAGCCTGAAACTGAGTGCTTCTACTGCAAAGCGACTGGTCAGTGGAAGCGGAACTGCACCAAGTATTTGGCGAATAAGAAGGATGGCAAAGTGAAAAGTATATTTGATATACATGTTATTGATGTGTACCTTACTAATGCTTGTAGTAGCGCCTGGGTATTTGATACTGGTTCTATTGCTCATATTTGCAACTCGAAACTAGGGCTATGGATTTAACGAAGATTGGCTAAGGACGAGGTGACGATGCGCATGGGAAATGGTTCCAAAGTCGATGTGATCGCCGTCGGCACGCTACCTCTACATCCACCTTCGGGATTAGTATTAGACCTGAATAATTGTTATTTGGTGCCAGCGTTAAGCATGAACATTATATCTGGATCTTGTTTGATGTGAGACGGTTATTCATTTAAATCAGAGAATAATGGTTGTTCTATTTATATGAGTATTATCTTTTATGGTCATGCACCATTGATCAGTGGTCTATTTTTATTGAATCTCGATAGTAGTGATACACATATTCATAGTATTGAAGCCAAAAGATATAAGTTCAATAATGATAGTGCAACTTATTTGTGGCACTGTCATTTAGGTCATATTGGTGTAAAGCGCATGAAGAAACTCCATGCTGATGGGCTTTTGGAATCACTTGATGCTTGCGAACCATGCCTCATGGGCAAGATGACTAAAACTCCGTTCTCCGGAACAATGGAGCAAGCAACAGACTTATTGGAAATAATACATACTGATGTATGTGGTCCGATGAGTGTTGATGCTCGCGGAGGGTATCTTTATTTTATGACCTTCACCGATGATTTTGAGCAGCTATGGGTATATCTACTTAATGAAACATAAGTCTGAAACATTTGAAAAGTTCAAAGAATTTCAGAGTGAAGTTGTCGTGGAATTGTCACGGTAGATGTCCAAGTGGAAGTACTTAGTCGTAGGGCCATCGCAACTAGGAAGATTAAAGGGGTTAGCCGGGATAAAGGACACGAGAGGTTTTATACTAGTTCATCCCCTTACGATGAAGGTAAAGGCCTACGTCTAGTTGTGTTCGTATTGCTGGGGTTTCGATTACCAAGAGGCTAGTTCACCGGCTTTGTTATTGGTCTCTTGTTTCTTGCCCTAAGACGCCACCGGGTCGTCCCCTTATATACACGAGTTGATGCCTGGTGGCCTACAGAGTCCCGGCCGGCTCATAAATTGTATCCGGCTCGGTGACTTCTTTTACATGCCTTTCTTTACAAGTCTTTCCTTATATACGGCGGTTTACAATATTGGGCCTTAAGCCGCCTCTAGGCCTTAGGCCTTCTATAAGCTTTAATAAACTATTGTCTTGAATGTTTATTGGGCTTCCTTCGTGACCCGCCATTGGGGCTGACCTGACCCCTCCTGGGCGGGTCATAACTGATAGTTATATCTCCAACATTAGGCCCCAGGTTGACTTCGAACTTTGTTGTCAGGACCCCGACTCAATGCCACATCGATCTAGCATGTAACACCTCATATCACTTTGCGGCCTCACGCACGGTATTCCCACGGGTGTCGCATTACCTTTGCCCGGGACCGTTTGCGCCTTTTGGCACACGTATATGACAGTGTCGCTAGCATCCATATGATAAGGAGCCCGGGTTGACATGGCTAGTCGTAAACCCAAAGTGGCACAAACTTACAGGGACATCAATCCATGACCCAACATCGAACGTGTCGGTCATCAGTGAGTGAATCCAGGCTGTAGCACTGGGCTAGCAGGACTCCGGTGAACCGGGCTGTAGCGGGCTAACAGGACTCGGGTATTCATCGCGTGACATTTCCCCGAAGGGACAGACACAGGAACGAAGAAGGACACATGCCGGCCAGCCTAAGTGTTCCGGAGCAGCAGCAAGCTACCATGGCTCAGTGGAAACACTAGGAGACATTTCCCGGTAAGAGAGGCTACTAAGGATAAGCAACTAGATAGCCAGATCCCACACATACCAAGCATTTCAATAACATACACACAATATGCTCGATATGTGCAAATACAACATGGCATCACAACATGACTATACGACACAAGTAAATATTCAATAGGCTCCGAGGAGCGAGATATTACAAACATGGGTCTTATGACCCAACAATCAGAGCATACAAGTCAAAGCACAAGCGGAAGCTATCATGTCTGAGTACAGACATCTATAAATGAAAAAGGCTGAGAAGCCTGACTATCTATCAGATCCTGCCGAGGGCACAAGATCGTAGATGAGGTAACAAGCTAAACGTCGAAGACCACGCGGAATTACTAGTGAGACTGAAGTCTCTCTGCAAAACATAAAATAGGCAAACGTGAGTACAAATGTACCCAGCAAGACTTACATCAGAACTATCTACATATGCATCATTATCAACAAAGGGGTGGTGGGGTTTAACTGCAGCAAGCCAGCTTTGACTCGGTGGCTATCCTAAACTACGACTGCAAGCGACTCTTTTGAGGTGGCGCACACGAGTCCACATATTCACCATATCAATACACCACTATGGATCCGCTCCCGTCTCCCTACGAGAACGCCATCCATAGCACTCACGCTTATCTTGCGTATTTTAGAGTATCCACTTTCACTTGTCTATGAACTGATATAAGCAACCCAGAAGTCCTTTTCCGCAGACACGGCTATTCGAATAGATGATATTAACCCTGCAGGGGTGTACTTCTTCATACATGTTTCCACCACTTAGCGTCTGCACACGACATGTGCTCGGCAGACTTCAAGCGAAAGCCGACGTGGGTGTAGACCACGACCTACCTAAACACTCAAGTCTCTAGTCCAGGTTTATCGCCTATTCGGGTTCCATCCATGAGGAGATCCGGCCGGAGTTTCGCTCACAGCCCCAAACGATGTGAACAGGGTTCCGTGACACCAAACGGGCGCCCGGTATACCCGGCCACGTGCCTACCGCATCACAGCCCACCCCTACGGTCAGCGCTGTCCACGGCCTCCAGCATACTACAAACACCAGAAACTACTTGCAACTCCTGGACAGAGGACAAGGGTGATTAAGAAGTCGAGCGGGGTCATATTTCAGGGCCCAATGCATGGTAGTAGCTGAATCATGGATCACAAACACAAAACTCAGTTCATGAGGACGGCTGCAATGAGACAACCCACCATGTACTCCTACATGGCCTCTCACCGCTACCTTTACCAAATCATGTTCACACACTTAGCTCACACACAGTAGGACATGTTCACACGCCTCTGATTCATCCCCGATGAATCAGACCTGACTCAACTCTAAGCAGTAGCAGGCATGGCAAACAAACATGAATGAGTAGGCACAACAGGGCTCAAACAACTCCTACTCATGCTAGTGGGTTTCATCTATTTACTGTGGCAATGACAGGTCATGCAAAGGATAAAGGGGTTCAGCTACCGCAGCAAGTAACAGATGAATCGATGTTGTCCTAATGCAGTAAAAGAGAGCAGGAGCGAGAGAGTGGGATTTTATCGGAATGAACAAGGGGGTTTTGCTTGCCTGGCACTTCTGAAGATAACATTGAGTCTTCATCAGTGTCAACGATCACATCATCGGTATCACGTCTATCGAGAGGGGACAAATACCGGCAACACAGAAGGGAACACAATCAATGCAATGCACAATATGATGCATGATCATGACATGGCAAAATGAATGTGTTTTGGGCTAATGCAACTAGCAACAGATTAAATGAAGTTGGTTTGAATACAAGATTCAAATTCAAACTCCATATGTGATTATTCAAATGCCATTTAATTGATTTGTGCTAAACAGCAGCTATAAGTTGTTCTAACATGCATGAAAATGGTACAGATGGATTCCTTGAATTTTTCTGATAATTTTTCATATATAAATTATTTAATTTGGAGTTACGGTTAATTTTCTATGATTTATTGAAGTTTTAGCTATTTTCTGGAATTTCCTAAATATTATAAAATAAACTAAAATCCAGAAAAGGAATATTGCGTGAGCCTGACGTTGGCATGACATCAGCAGGTCAACAGGCGCCGTCCAGGTCAAACTGACCTGTGGGCCCTGCATGTCAGTGTCTGGACTAACTAAACTAATTAAAATTAATCCTAACTAACTTGGTTAGCCGGGCGGGGCCCGCATGTCAGTGTAATTAGTCTAACTAATTCGATTAGTGCTAATCCTAATTAGCTAACAGCGCTGGGCCCACCTGTCATGGACACAGGGGGGGTCCCGCCGTGGTCAGAGTGGGTCAAACCCACCGGCGACATGACGCCGGCGAGGCCAGCCGCGGTGGCGAGCCTCGGGTTTTGCCCACAGGGCTCGGTTTGGCGCGCGGAGCACAGCTTCGGGATGCGGACGCTCGTCCGCATCCAACTGTGGTGGTGGCGCGGCCGGGAAGTGGCCGGAGTGGTGCCGGCGACGAGCTCGGCGGCAGCCGAAGCTCGGGTGCAAGTGGGGATGGGGCTGCGGTGCGCAAACAAGCACGGTGAAGTGCCACGGAGGCTCTACACGATGCGGGGAGCGCGTTGGGCGCATGCCCGGGACGAAATGGTCACCGGAGCATCACCGGCGACGAGTGCGGGCGGCGGCGAAGGTTCGGCCATGGTGGAGACGACAGCTAGAGGGCGAGCGCGACTAAGCGGGGAGGGGAAAACGACGGAGGAGCTCACGTGGATCCCGAAGAGATGGACGGCGAGCTCGGGGAAGGCCGAACGGCGACGAATTTGACGACGGCGATCCTCGGTGGCCGAGGAGGGGAACAGCGGAGCTAGCGGCATCCAGGGGCTTCCGGCGCCTTTCTTCTAGGTGAGGATGAAGAGGGAGACGAGGCGGAGCTTTCCGGAGCGTCTGCGAGGCGTGGGGTGGCCGGTAGGCGTGGCTACGGTGAGCGGCGGCGACGAGCTCCGTTCGGTCGCGGGAGGGAGAGGGAGCAGAGGGGGATAGGGACGGAGGGAGAGACACGGGAGAGTGAGAGAGGGTCGAGGGCGAGTGCGTGGCGCTCGGGAGACGTCCAGGGGGAGGAGGAGGCAGCCAGGCAGGGAGGAGGTGGCCGGGGCGCGTGGCCGCGCGCGCCGGGCGCGTGCCCGTCCTCCTGGCAGAGGAGGAAGGCGACAGGGGGGGTAGCGGTGGCGGGCTGGGCCGACCAGGTGGGCCTGGTGGGCTGCAGAGGTAAGTTAGGTAGGCTTCTCTCCTCTGTCTTTTATTTCTGTTTTGTTTATTTAATATCTTTTGCCATTGTTTTTTGAATTTAAACAAATTCAAACAATGCCAAAAACTCCTCTGAATAATTTTATTTTGCTAGATGGACTTTTCCAAAAGCACATAAAATGTTTCAGGGTATTTGGAAATATATTCTATACAAGTTATGAATATAGTTCCAAATGCAAATAAAGTAATGATTTAAATTCAGTGCTCAAAATATTCCTCAAAAATGTTCATTATTTTTGGTTTGGTGCAAAACCCTTGCCAAAATATAACCAACATTATTTAAGGCCATTTTGAAAACATTGAATGCATTTTTCAGGGTTCTTTGCCCCTCTTTTATTTAAGTTTTTGAGGCTTCCAAAATTCCTCAGTTCAAGTTTCAGAAATTTAAATATGATGCCTGGATGAAGATGCAACTATTTACAAACAATATTCTAGGGCTGTGACAACTCACCCCCACTAAACAAAAATCTCGCCCCGAGATTCGAGTGTAGGGTAAGGTGAAGGGGAAACACAACTAGTATAATCTTCACGATCCAGGGTGCACTTCATAGGAACGTTGATTCGATCACCATCATTTTCTTGAAGTCTTGCCTTGAGAACTCCAACTATCATGACAACGAGAGGAAAGGAAAGACCCTAAAAGAATTGTTCTTCTCGAAGGTCGAACAACTCAGGATTAACCCACGGAATGAGACATAACAACATCTCTCGAGCTGAGAGACGAAGTACACATCCATAGGAATTGGAGTGAAGCAGATGACAAAGGTTCACTAGGTAGACAACAATTCCAGACTCAAGAATGTGGTAAACGATTGTCACGTAGCGAGGAGTTGAGTTGCCATGATACCATAACGATACACCTTAGGGAAGGTGACTCATAGAGATATCCCCTTAAGTGGCAAAAAGAATTACTTTTGATTCAGAGATCATTGAAACTCTTTAAACCAGCCTAAGACAATTCTCGAGCGATCGTTTGGAGGGGGTCGGTAGAATGGCATACTCGGACTTGGATGATGTGGATTACCTTGTTGAAGACAACACAATGGATGAATTTGCTTATCACCGGAAATGGAAGAGACCCATGGTAGAATGGCACATTGGCGGTGCAAACTGGGAACAAAATGCAAATGCTGGGAATGATTCTGGTAACTGGGGAAGAACCCAGCAATAGAGAGTAAATTCACTGTTTGAAAGGTCATAGCATTGCCGAGGAAACTGAGAGCATTCCAGTTAGTGCCGATGATAACACGTAGCGCTTGTGCGTGCTCTCAAGAACTTGAGCATTTCCACAATCATCAAGATTCTACCAATATCCGTGTCAAGGATCCTGGCAACACAACTTGCTACCATGATGAATGATGATGGATGATGCAGATGCAAAGGAAGATAACACCTTCTGAGATTACACCTTAGCGAAGCCAAGGAACAAAATCTGGATGATCGACCGAGAGACATTTAGCACTCCGCTTCTAATGTTCTCCTTGATGTGCTAGTGTAACCCATTCATAGAAATGGTCTGGTATCTAGGACATCAAGTAAAAGGTCGGACTTCGGGATCTCAGAATCCATAGGGGCAACTAGGGAGTAAATCCTACGAAATCCCTATGGGGAGGTGGCCAACTTCTCCAATCAAGATACTATAATAATAGGTCTACCGGATGGGTGTGTTGGCCACGACATCCACCTTGCCGGTTATTGAGAGACCAATATTATAATTCTTGGGAAATGTTCCAACCATCACATCTGCCTGAGATTCAGATCTGGTTGGTGTCAGGGTGTTCTAGACTCATCGAGTCCAGGAGGAAAAACGGAAGTTTGCAACACGAATCGACGAGATGACATTGCGAGATTCTCGGGGAATGAACTATGATAGCAAGCTCCAAAACATGAGCTGGTTCTGCTACAAACATGTGAACACGTTGTCCAAGACAAGCATGACCACAAAGTAGTCTTATAATAAAACACTACCGAGTTCAGGAGGGTGAACCATCAACGAGGGTATCGAAGTCCTTACATAAGTCCGGATTAGCTCTTATGAAGGAACTCCTTCTCCTTGAACAAATCAATCAGTGGCTTGGTGTGCTAGGGGTACATATAGATTGAAGGTTGCAAGTCTTCAAACCACAGAATTCTTCGCACATGTGCATGACTGATTTGGGATGATTCCAAAGGAAACAACATTGACTTTCTCGAATCCATGGCGGCAACTTGCATCAAATGCACATGAACTGGAGGAAGTCACTTCTTACATCCGAACATATGCTTCATGAACTAGCATGAACAAATGCTTTCAAAAGTTTCCAACACTAACTTATTGTCCAACAAAATCATGGAGGAGATAAGGATGTTGTCAATGGGCTCAACAACTATTCATCTGGGTTTCCTTTTAAAAGGAATTCCATAGTTAAGTGAACAAGTGATAGCATTGGTCAGACCAAAGATGTAATGGTGTATGCTCGAGGGATCAACCACGAATAAGACAACATTACGGGCATCGTTGGTTCTGACTTGATTTGACGATAGCCCACACTCAAATCAAAGGATTGATAAGACGATAGGTCCAGCACCTGATCACAGGGACCAATCGATGAAGATATCATCTTTCTTCAACACACACTACACAAGAATATCCCTTTGGAACGAACTAAGTCAGGCAAGCTTTTATCTTCCAACCCTCCAGGTTGTTGTCTAGCTTAACCAACTAGCTCAGGGGTATCCAACACGGATTCTTGGAGAAAGGGTGGTTTACAGGATAAACCAACTTGATCACGAGCTCAACATAACAGTCAGGTGACAACCCGGTAACACTTCCAGGAAGATATTTGGAAAGTCACGAACCACCGGTATGTTACTAAGCTCGATAACAATCTTGCTTTTGAGGGCAAGACGACATGATCAAATGGGTGAGGACTTGAAATAATTCCTAACTCATTGGTCGAGGAGTGCACCAGAAATAGGGACTAGGTAGCATGATCAACCTTAGAATGATGATTCAAAACCAACACGCTAAGAAAGAAATTATTGTCCATTAACTACCAAGCAACAAGGTTGCTAGGAGTATTGAATTCACACATCACGATTCACTTGTCGGCATTCCGGTTGCGACAACACGGAACCGAGGGATGAATAATGATGGCGAGAAGTATCACTACATCAAGAATTCACAAGAGCCGGTGCAATCCTCATGAAAATCCTGACATAAGGACGGTAATACTTCAGGGTAGAACAGAATCAAAAGCTGGGCTGGCATTTTGATCTGCGGAGCACAATTGCTTTGATCCAATCCTAGATATGGAAGAGGTACTGGAGTTTGTTTCTCCTATCATTCCGCGATAGAATGGCTTGACGGACCACAAGAGTAATAGGCATCGATAAACGAACGCACGCATACTCTTGACTATCAATTGATAGACGAGGGTCAGAATGCAACTAAAGAGAACAACTCAAAGGAACATATACTTTTCTGAGTTGTGGATGCATAGATTAGTATGTCGAACCAAGTTCAACATATCTCTTCCGGATAACCCATGCAGAAAGGTAGAACTGGCAGAGCCACAATATATAATGGAGAACTCATCAAGAATAATCCTGTTGTGATATTTCAGTTCAACGAGGAACTTCTGCCATAAGTAGTTCATGGTATTTGGAAGAAGAAGATACCACGGACTTCGAGGACTATCACAAGGTTACTAATAACCTAAAGGAACGAGCAAAACTATCAACATGAAGTAAGTAGAGTGAATCTCGGGTTCAAGAACCCAGGAACAGAATACCTATTACTAAGTAGCATCACGGGATGCTTTCGAGAATGATGGCCAGAATCATCACACTGGGAACACAAATCATGGCTAGACTACTAGATGATCCCCTGAGACACCTAGGGTCATAATAATAACTCCAACATAAAGGTCGAGGCAGTAGAATACCTCAACTCAACAATTAGTGTGATTGAGCTGGCATAAAGGAACATCGAAACCAGAGGGAAAGGATTTGCAAATGCATCAGACTATTTAGAAACCTGGAATGACTCGGACAGCATAACGGCTGTAAATGCTCAGAAAAGATTTGAGACATTCACAAAAATGGTGGCATAACCACTCAGAAGCACAATATCAAGGTTTGGAGATCAACAGTTAACATACAGAAATAGTAGGAACTGAGCTGAGACTTGAATCAACAATCTTATAAGTCTACGGATTAGTAATATGTGATCCTGATAGAAAGATGAGAAGACCTAGTTCCTTAACCCCGTAGGAAAGATAAGATGACTCAGATCAGAAGGGCATAAGGTATAAGGAGTAAAAAGAGCCTTACGTTCCATCCCACAATCAATTCCCTTATATAACTAAAGCATTTCTAGACTCAACTTCGACCAGTTTGGCTTGGTAATCCTACAGGCAGTCAAGCTCTGATACCAACGCTGTCAGGACCCCGACTCAATGCCACATCGATCTAGCATGTAACACCTCATATCACTTTGCGGCCTCACGCACGGTATTCCCACGGGTGTCGCATTACCTTTGCCCGGGACCGTTTGCGCCTTTTGGCACACGTATATGACAGTGTCGCTAGCATCCATATGATAAGGAGCCCGGGCTGACATGGCTAGTCGTAAACCCAAAGTGGCACAAACTTACAGGTACAGGCATCCATGACCCAACATCGAACGTGTCGGTCATCAGCGAGTGAATCCAGGCTGTAGCATTGGGCTAGCAGGACTCCGGTGAACCGGGCTGTAGCGGGCTAACAGGACTCGGGTATTCATCGTGTGACATTTCCCCGAAGGGACAGACACAGGAACGAAGAAGGACACATGCCGGCCAGCCTAAGTGTTCCGGAGCAGCAGCAAGCTACCATGGCTCAGTGGAAACACTAGGAGACATTTCCCGGTAAGAGAGGCTACTAAGGATAAGCAACTAGATAGCCAGATCCCACACATACCAAGCATTTCAATAACATACACACAATATGCTCGATATGTGCAAATACAACATGGCATCACAACATGACTCTATGACACAAGTAAATATTCAATAGGCTTCGAGGAGCGAGATATTACAAACATGGGTCTTATGACCCAACAATCAGAGCATACAAGTCAAAGCACAAGCGGAAGCTATCATGTCTGAGTACAGACATCTATAAATGAAAAAGGCTGAGAAGCCTGACTATCTATCAGATCCTGCCGAGGGCACAAGATCGTAGCTGAGGTAACAAGCTAAACGTCGAAGACCACGCGGAATTACTAGTGAGACTGAAGTCTCTCTGCAAAACATAAAATAGGCAAACGTGAGTACAAATGTACCCAGCAAGACTTACATCAGAACTATCTACATATGCATCATTATCAACAAAGGGGTGGTGGCGTTTAACTGCAGCAAGCCAGCTTTGACTCGGTGGCTATCCTAAACTACGACTGCAAGCGACTCTTTTGAGGTGGCGCACACGAGTCCACATATTCACCATATCAATACACCACTATGGATCCGCTCCCGTCTCCCTACGAGAACGCCATCCATAGCACTCACGCTTATCTTGCATATTTTAGAGTATCCACTTTCACTTGTCTATGAACTGATATAAGCAACCCAGAAGTCCTTTTCCGCGGACACGGCTATTCGAATAGATGATATTAACCCTGCAGGGGTGTACTTCTTCATACATGTTTCCACCACTTAGCGTCTGCACACGACATGTGCTCGGCAGACTTCAAGCGAAAGCCAACGTGGGTGTAGACCACGACCTACCTAAACACTCAAGTCTATAGTCCAGGTTTATCGCCTATTCGGGTTCCATCCATGAGGAGATCCGGCCGGAGTTTCGCTCACAGCCCCAAACGATGTGAACAGGGTTCCGTGACACCAAACGGGCGCCCGGTATACCCGGCCACGTGCCTACCGCATCACAGCCCACCCCTACGGTCAGCGCTGTCCACGGCCTCCAGCATACTACAAACACCAGAAACTACTTGCAACTCCTGGACAGAGGACAAGGGTGATTAAGAAGTCGAGCGGGGTCATATTTCAGGGCCCAATGCATGGTAGTAGCTGAATCATGGATCACAAACACAGAACTCAGTTCCTGAGGACGGCTGCAATGAGACAACCCACCATGTACTCCTACATGGCCTCTCACCGCTACCTTTACCAAATCGTGTTCACACACTTAGCTCACACACAGTAGGACATGTTCACACGCCTCTGATTCATCCCCGATGAATCAGACCTGACTCAACTCTAAGCAGTAGCAGGCATGGCAAACAAACATGAATGAGTAGGCACAACAGGGCTCAAACAACTCCTACTCATGCTAGTGGGTTTCATCTATTTACTGTGGCAATGACAGGTCATGCAAAGGATAAAGGGGTTCAGCTACCGCAGCAAGTAACAGATGAATCGATGTTGTCCTAATGCAGTAAAAGAGAGCAGGAGCGAGAGAGTGGGATTTTATCGGAATGAACAAGGGGGTTTTGCTTGCCTGGCACTTCTGAAGATAACATTGAGTCTTCATCAGTGTCAACGATCACATCATCGGTATCACGTCTATCGAGAGGGGACAAATACCGGCAACACAGAAGGGAACACAATCAATGCAATGCACAATATGATGCATGATCATGACATGGCAAAATGAATGTGTTTTGGGCTAATGCAACTAGCAACAGATTAAATGAAGTTGGTTTGAATACAAGATTCAAATTCAAACTCCATGTGTGATTATTCAAATGCCATTTAATTGATTTGTGCTAAACAGCAGCTATAAGTTGTTCTAACATGCATGAAAATGGTACAGATGGATTCCTTGAATTTTTCTGATAATTTTTCATATATAAATTATTTAATTTGGAGTTACGGTTAATTTTCTATGATTTATTGAAGTTTTAGCTATTTTCTGGAATTTCCTGAATATTATAAAATAAACTAAAATCCAGAAAAGGAATATTGCGTCAGCCTGACGTTGGCATGACGTCAGCAGGTCAACGGGCGCCGTCCAGGTCAAACTGACCTGTGGGCCCTGCATGTCAGTGTCTGGACTAACTAAACTAATTAAAATTAATCCTAACTAACTTGGTTAGCCGGGCGGGGCCCGCATGTCAGTGTAATTAGTCTAACTAATTCGATTAGTGCTAATCCTAATTAGCTAACAGCGCTGGGCCCACCTGTCATGGACACAGGGGGGGTCCTGCCGTGGTCAGAGTGGGTCAAACCCACCGGCGACATGACGCCGGCGAGGCCAGCCGCGGTGGCGAGCCTCGGGTTTTGCCCACAGGGCTCGGTTTGGCGCGCGGAGCACAGCTTCGGGATGCGGACGCTCGTCCGCATCCAACTGTGGTGGTGGCGCGGCCGGGAAGTGGCCGGAGTGGTGCCGGCGACGAGCTCGGCGGCGGCCGAAGCTCGGGTGCAAGTGGGGATGGGGCTGCGGTGCGCAAACAAGCACGGTGAAGTGCCACGGAGGCTCTACACGATGCGGGGAGCGCGTTGGGCGCATGCCCGGGACCAAATGGTCACCGGAGCATCACCGGCGACGAGTGCGGGCGGCGGCGAAGGTTCGGCCATGGTGGAGACGACAGCTAGAGGGCGAGCGCGACTAAGCGGGGAGGGGAAAACGACGGAGGAGCTCACGTGGATCCCGAAGAGATGGACGGCGAGCTCGGGGAAGGCCGAACGGCGACGAATTTGACGACGGCGATCCTCGGTGGCCGAGGAGGGGAACAGCGGAGCTAGCGGCATCCAGGGGCTTCCGGCGCCTTTCGTCTGGGTGAGGATGAAGAGGGAGACGAGGCGGAGCTTTCCGGAGCGTCTGCGAGGCGTGGGGTGGCCGGTAGGCGTGGCTACGGCGAGCGGCGGCGACGAGCTCCGTTCGGTCGCGGGAGGGAGAGGGAGCAGAGGGGGATAGGGACGGAGGGAGAGACACGGGAGAGTGAGAGAGGGTCGAGGGCGAGTGCGTGGCGCTCGGGAGACGTCCAGGGGGAGGAGGAGGCAGCCAGGCAGGGAGGAGGTGGCCGGGGCGCGGGGCCGCGCGCGCCGGGCGCGTGCCCTTCCTCCTGGCAGAGGAGGAAGGCGACAGGGGGGGTAGCGGTGGCGGGCTGGGCCGACCAGGTGGGCCTGGTGGGCTGCAGAGGTAAGTTAGGTAGGCTTCTCTCCTCTGTCTTTTATTTCTGTTTTGTTTATTTAATATCTTTTGCCATTGTTTTTTGAATTTAAACAAATTCAAACAATGCCAAAAACTCCTCTGAATAATTTTATTTTGCTAGATGGACTTTTCCAAAAGCACATAAAATGTTTCAGGGTATTTGGAAATATATTCTATACAAGTTATGAATATAGTTCCAAATGCAAATAAAGTAATGATTTAAATTCAGTGCTCAAAATATTCCTCAAAAATGTTCATTATTTTTGGTTTGGTGCAAAACCCTTGCCAAAATATAACCAACATTATTTAAGACCATTTTGAAAACATTGAATGCATTTTTCAGGGTTCTTTGCCCCTCTTTTATTTAAGTTTTTGAGGCTTCCAAAATTCCTCACTTCAAGTTTCAGAAATTTAAATATGATGCCTGGATGAAGATGCAACTATTTGCAAACAATATTCTAGGGCTGTGACATTTGTTCTTTCTCAATCTTCAATACTTAGACAAAATCCACCCTCTTATCCTCGCAGAGGTTTATGTAACCCGCCATGAAGTTATCTTTGGAAAACACGAAAAACTTTTATGACATCATCTCCCAACGGATCTTCATCTTTAATGCCTTCCGAGAATCGAGGTGTCCATCTAGTTAGATAACCATTATTTGGCTCTTCCTCGATTTTCGTGCCCGTCTGTTCACCTTTTTCCCTTATAAATAGGCACTCCCTGGCCTTTTCTCATTCTTCTCTCTTCTTCATCTCCTTCCTCTCGCAACCCTCCCGTCGCTCGAGCTCCACTACCGCCACAGCGATCATCGTCGTCCTCAAGCGCGACCGCTACATCACCCTGATTCTATCCAGAGAACGACGGCGATCCTCCGCAGCAACTCCGCACCCGTAAGCTCTCACCTTCTCACCCCCATAGATCTGCATTAGGGTTCAGGAGGTTTCCTTCTTGTGTTCTTTGCTGTTCGTCGTAGATTTGTTGCAACTTCTCTTACCGCACCCTTTTTTGATCTAAAAGTAGTACAAAACTTAAGCGGTAACTGTTTCTCATCCATTTTAGATGTTAGTAGATCCCTTTCCTTTGCACAGATATCTTCTTAGAGCTGATGAACTCATCTGGGCTATATTTTTAGGTCTAGGAATTTTTTTCATTTTGAACGGCCATTTGATCCATATTAATATCCAGAAGTTTAAGAAACATGTTTGTCTCCATACTTAACCAATTTCTGTTGCTGGTATTTCTCAAATGCCTGTAATCATGGCGGCTTACTGTGCCGGCTTACCTTTCCTTGTATGACATTAGCCCTTAATTAAGCCGCCATTACTCCTCTGTATCATCTTGTACTTTCATCATATTTATTGAATTGAACCGGCATGTTACCTTCCTTTCAGCGTGTTTTTGAACACCATGCCGTCCAAAACACCGACTGTCTGCAACTGGGTTCCCTCAACCGTGACTGAGGAACATTTGAAGGAGTTCTTCTCCATAGGATTTTTGCCAGGAAAAAATGTCATGCCTTACCATGCACCTAACCCAGACGAAGAACGACCCAATCCACAAAATGGTGAAGTCATTGATTTTACTAACCACATGAACCGTGGCTTTTCACCGCCCAGCTCAAAGTTCTTCAGAGATGTCCTCCATTTCTTCAAACTCCACCCTCAAGATATCGGGCCCAACTCCATATCCAATATCTGCAACTTCCAAGTGCTCTGTGAGGTGTACCTTCAGGAAGAGCCAACCGTGGAACTATTTAGAGAATACTTTTATCTGAACCGGCAGAACGAGTGCACCAACGGCCTTATCTTGGAGCTTGGAGGCATCTTAATTCAGCGCCGGCAGGGCGCTGTCTTCCCCCTCATAGTCTTGCCGAGTCATCCAAAAGACTGGAATCAGACTTGGTTCTATTGTCAAGATACTTCACCAGCAAACGAGAAGCCACTGCCGGGTTATCGCGCCGAGTGTCTTGACTCCAAATTCGCGCTCCCTGACAAGCTTACTGCTGCCGAACGCAAGAAGCTGATCCCATCAATAAAAAGTATTAACACCTTATTAGGGAACGGTTTAACTGGAGTTGACCTGACCCGCTGCTGGATCTCATGGCGGGTTATCCCTCTAAGTCGTCGATCAAAATTGATGTACGAGTATGGTGGAGGCCCAGATGACTCTCTTCGTCACAGCTCCATTCAATTAACGGAAGAAGATATTGTTTCAATGTCAACCCTTCTGGTGAACGGAAAATACGAAGACTGCAGTATCGTTGGGTTAAACCCCTTCTGCAAGATTAACCCGGTGCCAGAAGTAAGGAAACTCTGATCTATTTCGTTTGTATTTTTCCCAACCATATTGTTTAATACTTGCCTGACCTTTCATCTTGTTTTTACCTGTTTGTAGGCCAAATCTGATTTCTGGAAAGTTAAATATGACCACGAAGCTGCCAAGAAAGCAAGAGTCGCCGCCATAACTGCCAAGAAAACGACCCGGAGGTCTAAAAATAAGAAGAAGAGCACCGCTGAAGATATGCTGAAGCTTGATGTTACTTTTGAGTCGGAGGTAGCCCTTGACTCCCTTGGCCAACTTTTTAATAATCTTATTAACACTAATCATTACCAGGATGACACTGGGTCCAGTCAGGCCGTGGAAGAAGAGGTAACTATTTCCTCCGACTCAGTCCATTTTCCAAGACAGAAACTTCGAGTCGTAACCCGGAAAGTAAGGTTATCACACCCTTTGGCTTATCTGGATCCTCACTTTCTTTTGAAAAAGCAGCAACATGAGAGCCGCCGTCAAGCCCGGAATGAAGACGAACCGCCTGTGATTCTTCAACAAACTCCTCAAAAGGGCCAAAATGAGGTTTACTTCTTTGTTTTTGACTTTCTACTTAATGAATCCTTTCCCTTGCATTACTTAACTTTACTTTATCTTTGAAGGAGGTGTCTCGCTCTTCTGGCAACTCGTCTCAGACCCAATTTCCGGCCTTTAAGACTGCCCCTGGTTAAGGAAAAAATCCTCTTTCTTCCGTGTTTTTCAAACTGTCTCTTTATACTGGCAGTCCTATAATATTTCTCTTAGTGGTCAGGCTAAGTCTAAGAAGGCCAAGGTAACTAAGCCGGTGGAAGACCCGCCAGTCCTTGCACCTGAACCGGCAAGGCCACCTTCTCCTCCATTAGCTGAAGCTCCAGAAGACCCGCCTGTCAATGATGAAGTAAATCCTCCTGAGCCGTCAGTTGATGAAACCACTGTGAATCCTTCTGCAGCCGGACCATCCAGCTCGGCCAACCCGCCATCACCGTCTACGCAAGACGTTTTGATCACCGGGAGCCGCTTTGTTGAGCCGGGAAATCCCACCGTGTTGGCTCATCATACGGCGAAACAATAGGCGTTGGAGAAACAAAAAGTGCATTTTGATATTTCACACTATGACCATCTCAATGCCAACGACATATTATCTGGTTATCTCAGCCATGTGCACTCCAGCCGTGACTCAGAGATAGAAATGGTCAAGCAGTTGCAGCTGAAATATGAGGTATGTTCTTCCGGCTTACTTATATTCCGCTAGCCCCCAAGTCTCCGGATTATGAGAGAACTGGAATGATCTGTAGACTTTATGATATAGGCTAAGACTTTTACTTTTTATATTTTCCCGGAGTTCAATAAAATAGAAAAAAGCTTCATCCGTAGTCCCCAAGGGCCGGTTCACTTGACCATAAATGAGCCGGTACTTTGAATTTTCATAATTGTCTTGTACCGTATCCAAAAAAACATTGTAATCCTGCTTATCCTTGAGAAACTTGCTGAATAGCATGCATTAGCCCCCAAGTACCAAGTATTGTTACTTTGTAAAGTACTTGGGACTTAAAGTATGTTTTAGAGTCATAAGAAATTGTTTTGGCATACATTAGCCCCCAAGTGTCAAGTGGTTTTGCAATGCAAAGTACTTGAGACTTGAATCTTGACTTTTGAACTTTAACTGAAATCTTGACTCATCTGGGTATGTTTTGCAGAATGCCTTATCTGAACTGAGCTCACAATTAACTGATGTGAAGACCCGGCTGGCCGATCAGGAGGCAGAGATCAAGTCTGCTGAGTCCAAGCTGCAAGTAAGTCTCTCTAAGACAGAAAAATTAAAAACCAACTTTACTACCAAGAAGAAAACCTGGGATGAAGAAAAAATGCTTCTGACGCAACGTGCCGAGAAGGCTGAAGCAGCTCATGAAGTGGTTATGGCAGAGCTGACCGGTTTAAAGAACCGGCTGTCACAAATGATGTCCGCCATCTTTGGTAAGCCATCTGTACTGACCTCTTTACCTTCTTTTGACCCGGATGCAAGCCGCTAGCTGACTCTTCGTGTTCAAAACATATGCATGTCCTCGAAGCAAGAATCTGAGTCAAGACCACATGATTAAGCTGAAGGCGGTCTATACCTTGGTAGAGCAGTTGTACATTGACGCACAACGAGCACTCGCCGCTATCTCTCCTGCCAATCAAGGACCCAACCGGCTCAGTGATGTTTTAAAGAAGCTGTCAATTTTGCCCGCCAGGTTCCAAGAAGTCAAGCGCTCCAGTGCTAGAGCCGGAGCTTTGACTGCCCTGAGCCGCTCCAAGGCTTGGGTTCCAGATCTAGACCCGGCGGATGTAGCCAGAGGATATCCTACCGTGAAGGAAGACGAATCTCCCTTTGAACAAGACGACTTCATGGCTTGCGTGCGCGGAGTTCGACCTCAGGCAACTATTCTTGGATATGAAACCAATATCGACAAATATCAGCCGGGTTTTGATGTGGAAAATATGAAGATGGCAACTCCCTCGTACAAGGTGACAGATTTGACCCCGCCTGTTCGTGAACATACATTTGCTCCGGAAGTTGACCCGGCTGGCCTGATTGACGAAGAAGCTGAATTTATTGCCATGAACGGCTTTGATTGGTCAAAACGCAGCTTCCAATCAGCAGAGGGCGGTGAACTGGCAAGGTAGGAGTGATGCCCATCTTCATGGGCTTGTAAAAGCCTTTTAATAGATTAGTTTTGAAAACACCGTATATTCTGCACATGCCATCATGCATAAGACACCGTGTGTTATTCTATGCTTGCTGATGTTAATATATGCATCATATTTATGGTTATCCCTGCAATACTTCAACTCTATTCCTGATGATAAAAAGGAAAAAACTGGCTTGGTGGCTTAGTACCAAACAGGTCAGAACACCCGGTTTATAGCCAATATCTTTATCATAGTAAAAAGCAGAACCAGATGTAAGAAGAAAACAAGACTGAAATAACCTTTGATTAATACAAAAAGCAACTGTTTATAAACAATAGCCACACATGTACCTTCGATCTCTGGACCACCGGTTTAAATGACCGAGGTGATGAAGTTGATAATCCAGTCTTTTTGAGAAGTCAATACTTCTAAATACTTAATGAGTATTATGCCCTGGCGGCTTGTTGTCAAATAATCCAGCCGGTGCAAAGACCATGCTGATTATTTGTGAAATTCCGACAACTAAAACCAAAAAAGCAAAAACATGTGGTAAACAAAATTAACTTTGTAATTAAAGGTTGGGGGTTTCTGATTCGAATATGATCAGTAAACCGGACCAAAGGGGTTAAGCTAAGGTTTGAATATGACCATATAGCCCCAAGTGCCTTTGGCGTTGCGCCGATCAAGAGGGTACCGACAGCTATGTTCTCTTTGGTTCGAATATGACCTATGTTTGAACAGGAAGCCCCCAAATGACCTTGAGAGGTTTTTAATGACCCTGATTCGAATACGATCCAAGTCGGACCCAAAAGGGGTTAAGTTGTGATTCAGATATGATCAAGAAGCCCCCTAGTGAGTTTGGCTTTGAGCCGATCAAAAGGGTTACGACAGCTATGTTCTCTTTGGTTCGAATACAACCTATGTTTGAACAGGAAGCCCCCAAGTGACTATGATAGTTGCAGCTAGATTCGACTACGATCATAAGCCAGACTAAAAAAGGTGAGACTTGATTCAAATATGATCAGCTCCTTAATAGTCATTTGAAAAATAGTAGTAAGAAATAATAAAGATGTGTAATCTTTCTGAATAGAAAAGAGACCGATGGTCCTGCTTTATTACTTATCATAATATATACAACTTCAAAGTATGTACATGATGAGAGCCGGTGGCTCAGGTGTAGTATGGCTGGAGTTGAGCAATGTTCCACGACCGGCGGGTCTCCTCTTCCGACTTACATGAGTCTTTGTGCTCTCGAACGTCAATGAGGTAATACGACCCGTTGTTTAAGTTCTTGCTAACCACAAAGGGTCCTTCCCAACATGGGGATAACTTGTGTGCATCTGACAGATCCTAGATGAGCTGGAGCACTAGGTCGCCTTCTTGAAAACTCCTGGACTTAACCCGGCGGCTGTGATAACGGCGCAGGTCCTATTGATAAATTGCTGATCGAGCCGACTACTAAATCTCTTTCCTCATCTAATAGGTCAAGTGCATCCTGTCTAGTTTGTTCATTATTAGCTTCAACACAAGCCACCACACGGGGCGAGTCATGACGGATGTCACTAGGCAATACTGCTTCTACTCTATAAACCATGAAGAAAGGTGTATAACCTATAGACCTGTTAGGGGTGGTGTTGATACTCCACAGCACCGAGGGTAACTCCTCTACCCAACCCCCGGGCGTTTGCTGCAAGGGAACCATAAGCCGGGGCTTGAGACCTTTTAAGATTTCCTGATTTGCTCTCTCAGCTTGACCATTGGATTCAGGATGAGCTACAGAAGAAACATCAAGCCGAATATGCTCACGTCGACAAAACTCCTCCATAGCCCCTTGGGATAGTTTAGTGCCGTTCTCAGTGATAATGCTGTGTGCAAAACCAAAATGGAAGATCACCTTTTTCATGAACTAAACCGCCATGGCCACATCACACTTACTCACCGGCTCTGCCTCAACCCACTTTGTGAATTTGTCAACTGTTACTAGAAGATGTGTCTTTTTATCCTTAGACCTTTTGAAAGGTCCGACCATGTCAAGCCCCCAGACAGCAAACAGCCAAGTGATTGGAATCATCCGTAGCTCTTGAGCCGGCACATGTGCTCATCGTGCGAATTTTTGACATCCATCACATCTACTGACCAGATCCTCCGCGTTAGCGTGAGCCATCAACCAGTAAAAACCGTGATGAAAAGCCTTGGCCACCAAAGATTTTGACCCAGCATGATGACCACAATCGCCTTCATGGATCTCACGAAGTATTTCTTGGCCTTCTTCAGGGGAAACACACCGCTGAAACGCTCCGGAGACGCTGTGATGGTATAGTTCTCCGTCAGAAATCGTCATTGACATAGAGGTGGTGCACAGTCAGGGTGGTGCACCACCTCAGAAGCAGTCCGGCATAAAGCTCGGGCGCTAGTGGCTGGCTCCATAGAGGGCATTTCCGGCATTAAGCTCGGCTAAACTCCTTCAACTTTTTTGAACCAAGGTGATATGACACCTCGGATATAGTCCGGTGTTGGAGCTGGGACACTGTCCGGCGTTGGATCTTGGATATAGTCCGGCATTGGAGCTCGGATACAGTTCGGCATTGGAGCTTGGACATAGTCCGGCGTTGGAGCTCGGATACATTCCGGCGTTTGAGCTCGAAAGCGGTCCGGCATTGGTGCTCGGCCGCAAAAGATACCTCGAATGCAGTCCGGCGTTAGAGCTTGGACGCAAGAGGACACTGCCTCCCGGGAACAACTTCAAACCCGAGGTGTGGCATAAAAATAACAAGGCATTGATAAAGGCTGGAAACTTAAAGGGGCTCCTCAGATACCCGACGTGTAAACTCGCCGAATGCATTTCGGCGATCCTCAAGATTGAAGATGAGAAGATTTGTTGAACCAGTTTTCAAGACCGTCAACCGAAGATGAAGAACAGTTCGGAAGAATCGAGGAGCGTCCCTAACTTGAAGACCGGTTCAGGGGGCTACTGACGGTGTCCTGGACTAGGGGGTACTCATCACATCGTCTCCCGATCAGTTGGATTGGGCCGAGGACCCCCATGGCCGCATACTCATGGGCCGGTTCGGACAGCTGCCGCATACAAGGAAGATTCCACAAGACTTGGCGATCAAGACAAGGACTCCACCCCACCGGCGTATTCGGCTAGGACTCTTGTTATCCTAGGCCTCTGGTGCATTATATAAACCGAGGCCAGGCTAGTCGATAGAGATATACAACAATCACAACATACAATCATACCATAGGCTAGCTTCTAGGGTTTAGCCTCTCTGATCTCGTGGTAGATCTACTCTTGTAACACCCATATCATCAATATCAATCAAGCAGGACGTAGGGTTTTATCTCCATCAAGAGGGCCCGAACCTGGGTAAAACTTCATGTCCCTTGCCTCCTGTTAGCATCCGGACTAGATGCACAATTCGGGACCCCCTACCCGAGATCCGCCGGTTTTGACACCGACAGGCACCTCCAGTTCTCGTGGCCACTCTTGCCTCAACCGAGGTCGCTGGATAAGCCGGAAAAGTCTGATGAGCCGCATGCTCCGCTGCCAGTTGAACCACTCGCTCGGCCTCTTGTCGGATCCTCTCCTGATCCGCCAAGTTAAGGGCTCTAGCCTGTACCGGCTCATGCCTGTGCGACCGGTTGCAGCATTGAGCATTGCTTGACATCTCAGCTGAGTCCATATGCCTACTGTAGCTTGGGCTTCGGCTTGGGCGAGGAGTTGAATGGATCCTGTCTTGACTGTAGGAGTACGCATCCTGCTGTGCCAGAGCTGTTAGAAGAAGTTCTCTCACCCTTCGCGTTTCGATTACCGTCAGCGAGTCGCCTTCCATCGGGAGAGCCGCCAAACGAGCCAACGCTGCAATGAGGTTTTCCAAGGGATTGGAGAAGTGACCCGACGGTGTTGGTACATAATGAGGCGGAGCAGTATGTACACGAGGTGGTTCCATGGCGCGCAGTTGAACCGGTGCCCCGGGCGTCGTGATCCGATTTGCCTCCGGTGGGTTGCTTGCCCCAGCCCCGGGTGTATGAAAAAGGTTCCTATGATCGAGCGTTAGAGGTAGACGTGACTGAGTTTTCTGATGCCTTCTTCTCATGACCTCGTTTGACGCGTTCAGATCCACCGAGAGCTGGAAAGTCTCCGCTTGAAGTTGTTGAGCATGACGTCCAAAGCCGCTTGCTCCGCTGCCATCCTGACCTCCTCTGCTGCTAAATTTTCTTTAGCTTGTACCATCTCTTCACGTACGCGTGCCACCTCTGCGTCATGCTAGGCTTTATCTGTCGGCTCTACGATGGCAGTCAACAAAGTCGTCAGTTTATTTGTGAGGTCCATTAGAATCTGAGTCGGGGGCGCGCAGGGTCTCCTGACCCGGCTCGGCTGGCCCAATAATTGTTGTTGCTGCTGCTGTGGAGTTCTGCCCGGGCTGTGTTCCTGCCATGAAGACTCAGGCCCAATTCGGCGGCTCAAGGGGGTCCGGAATACTGCTGCCATCGGAACAGCCCCCAAGCATGCCATCCTGCAGCTGATACATAGAGTCCGTCTCACCCGTTGATGATGTAGCGTCAAAACAGATGACCGTCTCAGCGCCATCCACCGATCCTTCAGAGTATTCACCACCGTGGATGCAGCCTACGAAAGCATGCTTCACGACAGATTGAACATGGGTGGTCCTCGCCCACTGAGCTGTTTCAACGAGGTTGGTGTGGATGTTCGGCTCAGGGCCCGACTCGCCGATCTGGTCGATGAAGACATGGATTCCGCCGAAGTGGACCCAGTACCCATACTTGATTGAGCCGGCCTCAGGGCCCTAGCCTTCGTCATCGATGGAGAGCTTGCTGCGACGACTCTTGGTCATCCGGCCCACAGTGTATCCCTTGAGCCCTTCGAAGTTGCCCTTCAAGAACTCAAATCCACCGTGCGCTGGCCCCACGGTGGGCGCCAACTATGGTGGAATTGTCACGGCAGATATCCTAGTGAAAGGACTTAGTCATAGGGCCATCGCAATTGTGAAGCTTAAAGGGGTTAATCGAGACAAAGGACACGAGAGGTTTTATACTAGTTTGGCCCCTTACGATGAAGGTAAAGGCCTACGTCTAGTTGTGTTGGTATTGCTGGGGTTTCGATTACCGAGAGGCTAATTCACCGGCTTGGTTATCGGTCTCTTGTTTCTTACCCTAAGCCGCCACCGGGTCGTCCCCATATATACACGGGTTGACGCCTGGTGGCCTACAGAGTCCCGGCCGGCTCATAAATCGTATCCGGCTCAGTGACTTCTTTTACATGCCTTTCTTTACAAGTCTTTCCTTATATATGGCAGTTTACAATATTGGGCCTTAAGCCGCCTCTAGGCCTTAGGACTTCTATAAGCTTTAATAAACTATCGTCTTGAATGTTTATTGGGCTTCCTTCGTGACCGGCCATTGGGGCTGACCCGGCCCCTCCTGGGTGGGTCATAACTGATAGTTATATCCCCAACAGAAGTGGAAAATCATCGTAACAAGAAAATTAAGTTTCTACGATCTGATCGTAGAGGTGAATATTTGAGTTATGAGTTTGGTCTTCATTTGAAATAACATGGAATATTTCGCAATTCACGCCACCTGGAACACCACAGTGTAATGGTGTGTCCGAACATCGTAACCGCACTTTATTAGATATGGTGCGATCTAGAGTAAAGTCTATTTTAAACCTTGAATTCGTACATCTCGTTGGAATACAACCTCGAACTTTGAATCCTTGAAATCAACACCCTATACTTTCTAATCCCGGTCAACCTTGACCTTAGGTCTGTTTGACGCACCAGAAAAAGCACGATCTCGACCGGGATCCCTGGCTACTCTCACTGACAATGCGGGTTGACATGTCAGATTCGTTTGCTTCCTTGTTCTCTTCCAGCCAAATGGATTGATCCCCTCCTCATATTCTCTTGACAAAATTCCTTGTGTTTGCATACGCACGTAGCAAACAATGAATCAGGCAGGTAGTTACATAGCTTTGTACTTGCGTCTCATTGAGTTAAATCAACCTAGAGCTGGGGACACAGCGATGCACCTGGCCGCAAGGCACGAACGTACGGTCATCGTGCAATGGTGGAGAAGCTCATGCTGCTAGGGCCCCTCTCTTCTCATCTTCAGCAGGGAGCCGCGGCGGTACTACTCGTTGTCATCTTCCTCGAGCGCGGCAGGGAACCAAGACGAACAGCTACCCCTCCAATGCATCCTCAGAGTTGAGGCCTGAAGCAGCGGTATTTGCTTGTCGGAGTTTCTGGATCATGCCGCTGGCCAGAAACACATCCACTTCTGCGACTGATCTTCATCGGTGCGTGGGCGGACGTACAATGCTACGCCGACATGGTGTTCTTCCACGATGCATGCGACGCCGACAGGCCGACGTGCACGACACCAACTTCCACGCCTCTTGTGCGCGGGACGAGGCAGTGCTCGAGGGTTGTCGTGCATATTGTTGCGCGCCGCCACCATCCACGTCAGGTCATTGCCCTGAGCGGGTCTTTGTGTTGCTAGTCATGTTGTTTCCGCTGTCCTCCGCATGGGCATCAATCGGCACACACTACTCCAGCTCACCAAGCCGTGTGCACACCAGGTGCTCAACCAAAAGCCAGGTCGGGCCATGGAGGTCGGCACAGAGGGGATGACGAGGTCGATGGGCCTTGAGCTCACCAGATCATAGAAGCATAGAGGAAATTAGATCAGCTCAGTACGGGGGCGTATTGGGTATGCCTGGACGCTTGTCGAGCAGCCAGGTAAACACCATGCATGCGCTACGAAGGGGTGCCCCGACGGCGGTGCTCTGGAGGGCCCTCGCCGATGTTCAATGGTCATCCTTGCGCTGGCCATCCTCTCGGGGCGGGGTGCACACCAGGAACAGAAGACGACATCGGGGCGTTGAAGGCAAGCGGCACACTGCTCGGATGTATAGAGTGGGAAGATGAATATGACATGTAGGCCCGCAGAGTTAGTGACAGAAACAATTTTTCCCGGCTGGGATTGTCTTTCTCCCGATGCAACAAATAGTGTAGGTTTGGTTTAGGGTTGAAATTGACCGGGATTGATGAATACAGGGTGCAGATTTTAGGGATTCCAAGTTGAGGGTTCAATTCAGACTATCTCTACGAATTCAAGGTTTAAAATAGACTTTACTCTGCAATATATGATGTCTCTTACTGATTTACCACTATCATTTTGGGGTTATGCTTTAGAGACGGTTGCATTCAAGTTAAATAGGGCACCATCGAAAGCCGTTGAGACGACTCCATATGAACCATGGTTTGGCAAGAAACTCAAGTTGTCGTTTCTTAAAGTTTGGGGCTGCGATGCTTATGTAAAAAAGCTTCAACCTGATAAGCTCGAACCCAAATCGGAGAAATGTGTCTTCATAGGATACCCAAAGGAGATTGTTGGGTACACCTTCTATCACAGATGCGAAGGCAAGATATTCGTTGCTAAGAATGGATCCTTTCTAGAGAAAGAGTTTCTCTTGAAAGAAGTGAGTGGGAGGAAAGTAGAACTTGATGAGGTAACTGTACCTTCTCCCTTATTGGAAAGTAGTTCATCATAGACATCAGTTCAAGTGATTCCTACACCAATTAGTGAGGAAGCTAATGATGATGATCATGAAACTTCTGATCAAGTTACTACCGAACCTCGTAGGTCCACCAAAGTAAGATCCGCACCAGAGTGGTACAGTAATCCTGTTCTGGAGGTCATGTTACATGATCATGACGAACCTACAAATTATGAGGAAGCGATGATGAGCCCAGACTCCATGAAATGGCTTGAGGCCATGAAATCTGAGATGGGATCCATGTATGAGAACAAAGTATGGACTTTGGTTGACTTGCCCGATGATCGGCAAGCAATAGAGAATAAATGGATCTTCAAGAAGAAGACTAACGTTGACTGTCGTGGAATTGTCACGACAGATGTCCTAGCAGAAGGACTTAGTCATGGAGCCATCGCAACAGGGTTAGCTTAAAGGGGTTAAACGAGACAAAGGACACAAGGAGTTTATACTGGTTTGGCCCCTTGCGATGAAGGTAAAGGCCTAATCCAGTTTGAGGTGGTATTGCTTATGTCTTGATTATCAGGGAGTGAATACGCTTGACCTAGCTTTCGATCTATCCTCTCTTTCCCTAAGCCGCCACCGGGTCATCCCTTTATATACATAGGTTGAAGCCCAGCAGATTACAGAGTCCTGGCCAGCTCATAAACAACATGTCTGGCACAGTGACTAGTTACACTTGCCTTACAATACAAGCCATACATATATGGCGGTTTACACCTATGGGCCTTAAGCTGCCTTTGGGCTTTGGGCCCTTTAGTAAGTCTACTTCATGAACTGCCATCTTTAATATCTTCATGGGCTTTGTTTTGATAAACCACCATTGGAATAACCCGGCCCCTCCTGGGCGGGTCATACCCAATAGTCATATCCCCAACATTAGGCCCCAGGGTTGATTTGAACTTGTTAATTCAACACTTAGAAAAAATCCTTCTTCACTTGCTCTTGCAAGATATTGTAACCCGCCATGACGTCATCTCTTGGAATTACGGAAACCCGCCATGATGTCATCTGCCATTAATTTCGCACAATACCCAGCCTATCTTAGCTGCAGTTCGAGCGGCTAAATAATCATTCTTTGGCATCCTCGATTTTCACACCCGCCTATTACTCCTTTCCTTATAAATAGGGTTAGACATCCTTTTCATTTTCCCCCCTTCTCCTTATCATCTTCAACCTCTCTCTTTGCGATGCATGTGCACACCTGAGAACCACCACCGCCGAGCTCGTCAACTTCCTCAACTCTAGCCGCCGCATCGACCTGAACGAATCCATAGAATTGTGGCGCCTCTCCGTTGCTCAACAGACCTAGTAAGCACATCACTTTTCCCCACTGTCGATCTCCATTATGGTTTTTGAATTTCTTAGGAGTTCATTGTCGTTCTTCCCCTTATCTCTCTTTAATCTTCATTTTGATCCAAAGATAACACTTAAAACATGCGGAATCTGTTTATGTACCTTCCTTTAATCACCAAATGTGCTTCTTCGACGCAGAAATCTTGCCAATGCGCTAGTTCCTTGGCCGCTGTGATATTAGACTTTGTTTTACTTTCTTTTTTCACACAACGTTAAATCCAAATTAGCTACTCCAGTTTGTAAAACCTCTTTGTCCAACACTTAGCAGATTTCACTCTTGATAGATCTTGAATACCATTATGGTAATGGCGGCTTACATCGCCGGTTATAACTAGCTATATGTCATTAGGCCCCTTTTAAGCCGCCAATCTGAATATATACTGGAGCGTTTACTTCCGGATTAACAAATCAACTTAAACTAGCATATTTTCTTTCTTTTAGGCTTCTTCCTTCACAATGTTGAAGACAGACACTTCATTTAATTGGGTTCCCTCCATTGTCACCGAAGATACGCTCAAAGATTTTGTCAAAACCGGCTAATTGCCAGCAAAAAATGCCATGCATTGGCGCGTGCCCAAACCAAGCGAAGAAAGTCCTCAGCCAAAAGATGGTGAGGTCATTGTTTTTACTGATCACATGAATCCGGGTTTCTCGCCGCCCGGTTCCAAATTTTTGCAAGATGTTCTGCACTTGTTTCAACTCCATCCTCAAGACATCGGACCCAATTCCATGTCAAACATCTGCAATTTTCAAGTTTTTTGTGAAGTGTACCTTCAGGAAGAACCCAGTGTTGAACTCTTCAGGGAATAATTTTATCTGAACCGGCAAAATGAGTTTACTAACGGACCCAGCTTAGAACTTGGCAGGGTCTCAATTCAACGAAGAAGAGATGTTGTCTTCCCCTATGCTCGCCTACCGAGTCACCCCAAAGTTTGGAACCAAACATGGTTCTACTGTAAAGATACTTCTCCGGCTGATGAAAATCCACTGTTGGGTTATCGTGTCCAGCGGCTTGAGCCAAAGCATCATCTTCCCGAAAATCCCACCATTGCGGAACGTGCAAAGCTTGCACCCACTATTGCAAAGGTCAAGGCCCTGCTAGGAAATGGGTTAACCGACATTGATTTGGTTTGGTGCTGGGTTTCTTGGCAAATCATACCCTTGAGCCGTCGGTCCGGCTTAATGTGCACTTACACGGGTGGTGCAAAAGATCCACTACGCCACAGCTCCGTGTGCCTCACTGATGATGCAGTCAATGAAATGACAAAGACCCTTCTGAATGAGAGCCTGGGGAGCTGCAGCAAAGTGGGGTTGAACCCTTTCTACAAACTTAACCCGCCACCAGATGTGAGTCTCTAAATCACTTACTTCACCTTATTACTCCAATGTTCCAATAACTCAACTTTGATGATTTTCACAGGCGAAATATGATTTTTGGAACAAGGAGTATAACCATGAAGCTGCCAAGAAAGCCAGCGCCAAAATGAAAGCCGCCAAGAAAAATAAGAAGAAATTAACTGCTTCCGAGATGCTTGGACTGGACGACAGTTCTGAATCGGAGGTAGCTCTTGATTCCTTTGGCCCTTTTCAACCATCTTATTGACACTGATTATCATCAGGATGACACGGGGGGGCGGCAGTGAAGCGGTTGAAGAAGAGGTAACTATTATTTCCTCCGACTCAGAGCCTTTGCCAAGATAGAAAATTCGACGGGTAACCCGAAAAGTAAGCTTTTCACACCCCTTAGCTCATTTGGATCCTCACTTTCTTTTGAAGCAATAGCAGCACAAGAATCGGCGACAAACTCGGACCAGCGGAGGTGAAGAGTTATCGTCCGGCTTACCAAATACTCCAGCTCCACGGAAACATCGAAACGAGGTCTTTCCAAATTTAAACTCTGTTTATCCACTGGCGGGTCTCATTCGTCAGCCACTTAATTCTTCCGATTCAAACTATCAGGAGGCTTCTCGCTCTTCTTCTGGCGACTCATCACAGACCCAGCTACCGGCTTCCAAAACTTCCCCTGGGTAACAATAATTACTTTTATTTTCTATCTCCTTATGCTATTATACTTGTACTGACCTCTCATAACCCGTGCAGTGGACAAGCAAAGCCTAGCAAGAAGGCAAAGGTGATCAAGCTGGTTGAAGACCCCAAGGTCAATGAACCGGAACAACAAATTCCAGCCTCTAACACCTATGTGCCGCAACCCCAAGAGCATGTCCATGATGATCCACCAGAAATTCCTGACCTCTCCAGTGACCATACAAACCTCAATACTTTGAACACTGAATCATCAAGCCCAATTAAACCGTCAGGAACACATGTCGACGATTTTGTGATCACTGGCACCGGCTTCAAAGAACCGGGACAACCTACTGTCTTGGCCAAGCACTCCGCCAAAGACGAGTTCATTGAAAGATGGAAAGTGAGATTTGACATTGCTAATTACTCTCAACTAAGCGTCAGTGAAGTACTCTCTGGTTTTCTCAACCAAGTTCATACTAGCCGCGATCTTGTGATTGACATGGTGAAACAGATGCACAAGAAATATGAGGTATGAATTTCGGCTTAATAAAATTACGCATATCCTGTCAGGCCCCAAGTCTACTGTGTATAACATAATAGAATATGGTGTAGACTTAGAATCGTGATGAGTATAAAAGCATGTTCGATAAAAAATCCTTTAAAAGGTTGTCTTTCACCTTCAGAGTTAAACCGGATCTTAATGATCAACACTGCATCCGTAGCCCCTAAGGGCCGATTTAATCAGCCACTACAAGAAATATGTCAACTAGTGACCTTCTGTCAGTGACCCTGGAAGAATTGGTCATAGATCTATGACCTTTTGAGGCCAATTGGTCAAAAGTTGTTCGGGGGGCTCCAAACCCTAAACTATATCGACCATTTTGGTCAGAAAGGTCGTAATTTCCTCACATGAATTGGTCATAAAGCAGACAGCACTAGTCCGCTGCCTTATTTCTAGCTGATCATGACCAATATACATGGTCATAACCTTGTAAATTGTGGTGGATTGGTATGACTTGGCGCCACCTCATCAGATTTGCCTATGTGTCATGTCCATGTGTCAATTTTTGCCCTAGGTTTTGAAGCAACCTATATTTCTGTCATTCCCAAAATTCCCAAAAAAACTCATAAATTCTTTGGGTCATATCTTCGTCAAATATGTAAAAATCCTTCCTTGCCTAGTTCAAAAATAATTCAACAATATTCATTTTCCTATTCTGTTCACCATAGCACTTTATGAAGGAAGTGCTATTTATATATTCTTGATTGCCCTCGAAATTTTTGGGCACTTTTTCCTATCCAAATCATTACCTCATGAAAAAAATTAGCTCCATTTTCCTAGCAAATCTTCCTCGGCAAATTTTCAAAGTTTTTGTCCACCTAGAAGCATTGTGAAGGAAGTACCTTTTTTATATATCCAAATGACATGAAATCTATACAGTTCCTTCATATGCCCAAATTATCACCTTCCTCCAAATTGCAGCTCATTTAAATCATCTATGTGAGCCCAGGTTCAATTTATACTTTATGGTCAGATTGGCACGTTGCAAAGCAAGGGTTATCTAGACCCCTCCCATTACCCTAAAACTTTCTGGGCACTCTTCCATACCCAAATCATTGCCACATGATAATATTTAGCTCCATTTTCCTAGTAAATATTTCTCAGGAAATTTCCATAGTTTCTACCTCGAGAGAAGCTTTGTGAAGTAAGTACTAGCTAGGCTTACCCAAATGATCTAAAAATTTACAAGCGCATGACGATACCTATGTAACTTACCTACACCAAATTTGAGCTCATTTCTTTCATCCAATTTCTCTCGCTAATTTTCCCAACTTTCTGTCCAGAGAAGAGCATTGTGAAGGAAGTACCACTTTGGCATGTCCAAATGGAATCAATTTTCTGTAGTACTTTCCTATGCCCAAATAACCATCCTCCACCAAATTTCAGCTCAATCTATTCATTATTTTGAGCCCAGCTTCAACATTCATAGTTTTGTCCAGTGTGGTACTTTGCAAAGCAAGTACCACCTAGATCCTCCTCTTGAGCTAAATTTTTTTGAAGACATTCCTCTTAGTAGATGATCATCCTCATCCAAAACTCATGCACATTGGCCACGTGCATTTCCCGTACCGCTAATCAAACACTTCGCTACTAATTCATCTATGAGCATAGGTCGCTCTCCTCGTGAGATTCTTCTGTTGTAATTTTCTTCCTAGAACCTACCTGGGGAGTTCCCAACCCACTAGATGCCTAGGCATCCCAGAACGCATGTCAACACCAAGGTCACGCAGTGACCACGCGGTGGGCATGCGAGTTTATGCGCTTTGGAGTTGAGGCCCTGGGCCACCATCCAAAACTCGACGTATCGCCACCAAACCATGTATTTATGATTAAATATATATTTATGTACCTGGAAATTATTTTTGGAAAAAATAAAGCGCAAACAATAAGGTAGCTGCAGTTCAAATTTGACTCGCTTCCTTCTGAATCAACGGAAATTTGTCTTTTTCACCAGAGGAGGATCAAAACTTTTGAAACCTAACCATTTTGTCAATTGTGCATTAAATATGGCCTAGTATTTTAAAAAATTGATTTGGTACAATTTTACAGCAAATATTTGGTGGGTCCCTCACAAAAAAAACTCATTTTGGGCACTCAAAAAATGGAAAATGATTTTTTCGTGCAAAGAAAATGATAACTTCCTTAGGCACCATTGTTTGGAATTCCAATATGCACCCTTGTTCACAATATGAGATCATTTGAACAAACTATGCCATGAATGTGGCCATAAGATTGATCATTTGGCTTGAAAGCCATAAATCTTCACGCATGATAGCTCATTTCTGAGAACACTTTTTTTAAAATAATTTTTGTATTACAAGTTTATTATTTTTCCTAATAACTCGGTCACATATAATGACACAATGTGAAGGTTTTCCAATATTTTTATTTTTTTGAATTTTTTATGCCCGTTTCAAAATGCGGTCAAAACTGCGGGCTTAACCGTTCCTAGCTAGTTGTTGAATATTGGAAAACTTTTGATGTTTCTCTAATTAAATAGATAATTATGTACCTAGAAATGATTTTTGGAAAAAATAAAGAGCAAACTATGAGGCAGCTGCAGTTCAAATTTGACCCGCTTCCTACTTAATCGGCAGAAATTTGTCTTTTTCACAAGAGGTGGATCAAAACTTTCGACACCCAACCATTTGGTCAATTGTGCATTAAACATGTCCTAGTCTTTCATAAAATTTATTTGGTACAATTTTGCAACAAATATTTGGTAGGTTCTTCACAAAAAAAAGCTCATTTTGGGCACTCAAAAAATGGAAAATGATTTTTTCGTGCAAAGAAAATGATAACTTCCTTAGGCAACATTGTTTGGAATTCCAAGATGCACCCTTGTGCACAATATGATATCACTTGAACACACTATGCCTTGAATGTGGCCATAAGATTGATAATTTGGCTTGAAAGCCATAAATCTTCACGCATGATAGCTCATTTCTGGGAACACTTTTTTAAAATAATTTTCGTACTACAAGTTTATTATTTTTTCTAGTAACTTGGTCACATATAATGACACAATGCGAAGGTTTTCCAATTTTTTGATTTTAAAAAAAAAAATTATGCCCGTTTCAAAATGCGGTCAAAACTACGGGCTTGACCATTCCTAGCTAGTTGTTGAATATTGGAAAACTTTTGATGTTTCTCTGATTAAATAGATAATTATGTACCTAGAAATGATTTTTGGAAAAAATAAAGAGCAAACTATGAGGCAGCTGCAGTTCAAATTTGACCCGCTTCCTACTAAATCGGCAGAAATTTGTCTTTTTCACAAGAGGTGGCTCAAAACTTTTGACACCCAACCATTTGGTCAATTGTGCATTAAACATGTCCTAGTCTTTTAGAAAATTTATTTGGTACAATTTTGCAACAAATATTTGGTAGGTCCTTCACAAAAAAGCTCTTTTTTGGCACTCAAAAAATGGAAAATGATTTTTTCGCGCACAGAAAATGATAACTTCCTTAGGCAACATTGTTTGGAATTCCAAGATGCACCCTTGTGCACAATATGAGATCATTTGAACAAACTATGCCATGAATGTGGCCATAAGATTGATCATTTGGCTTGAAAGCCATAAATCTTCATGCATGATAGCACATTTCTGAGAACACCTTTTTAAGATAATTTTCGTACTACAAGTTTATTATTTTTCCTGGTAACTTGGTCACATATAATGACACAATCAGAAGGTTTTCCAATTTTTTGAATTTTTTATGCCCATTTCAAAATGCGGTCAAAACTGCGGGCTTGACCATTCCTAGCTAGTTGTTAAATATTGGAAAACATTTAATGTTTCTCTGATTAAATAGATAGTTATGTACCTAGAAATGATTTTTGGAAAAAATAAAGAGCAAACTATGAGGCACCTGCAGTTCAAATTTGACCCGTTTCCTACTGAATCGGCAGAATTTTGTCTTTTTCACAAGAGGAGGATCAAAACTTTTGACACCCAACCATTTGGTCAATTGTGCATTAAATATGTCCTAGTATTTTAGAAAATTGATTTGGTACAATTTTGCAATAAATATTTGGTAGGTTCTTCACAAAAAAGCTCATTTTGGGCACTCAAAAAATGGAAAATGATTTTTTCGTGCAAAGAAAATGATAACTTCCTTAGGCAACATTGTTTGGAATTCCCAGATGCACCCTTGTGCACAATATGATATCATTTGAACAAACTATGCCTTGAATGTGGCCATAAGATTGATCATTTGGCTTGAAAGCCATAAATCTTCACGCATGATAGCTCATTTCTGGGAACACTTTTTTAAAATAATTTTCGTACTACAAGTTTATTATTTTTCCTAGTAACTTGGTCACATATAATGACACAATGCGAAGGTTTTCCAATTTTTTTTTTTAATTATGCCCGTTTCAAAATGCGGTCAAAACTGCGAGCTTGACCATTCCTAGCTAGTTGTTGAATATTGGAAAACTTTTGATGTTTCTCTGATTAAATAGATAATTCTGTACCTAGAAATGATTTTTGAAAAAAATGAAGAGAAAACTATGAGGCAGCTGCAGTTCAAATTTGACCCGCTTCCTACTGAATTGGCAGAAATTTGTCTTTTTCACAAGAGGTGGATCAAAACTTTTGACACCCAACCATTTGGTCAATTGTGCATTAAATATGTCCTAGTATTTTAGAAAATTGATTTGGTACATTGCAACAAATATTTGGTAGGTCCTTCACAAAAAAAGCTCATTTTGGGCACTCAACAAATGGAAAATGATTTTTTCGTGCAAGGAAAATGATAACTTCCTTAGGCAACATTGTTTGGAATTCGAAGATGCACCCTTGTGCACAATATGAGATCATTTGAACAAACTATGCCATGTGTGTGGCCATAAGATTGATCATTTGGCTTGAAAGCCATGATTCTTCATGCATGATAGCTTATTACCGTATTACAAGTTTATTTTTTCCTGAAAACTTGGTCACATATGATGACAGAATGCGAAGGTTTTCCATTTTTTTTTATTTCTTTAATTCTTTATGCCAATTTCAAAACGCAGTTAAAACCATGGGCATAACCGTTCATAGCTGCGGATGGAATCTTACAAAACTCATACTTTTGACACCCAACCATTTGGTCATCTGTGCATTAAATATGTCCTAGTATTTTAGAAAATTGATTTGGTACAATTTTGCAACAATTATTTGGTAGGTTTTTCACAAAAAAAACCTTATTTTGGGCACTCGAAAAATGGAAAATATTTTTTCAAGCAAAGAAAATGAAAAATTCCTTAGTCAACATTGTTTGTCATTCAAGATACAAACTTGTGCACAATGTGAGACCATTTTTTGAATTTTTTTCATGCGTAAAAGTAGAAGAAAAACAAAAGAAAAAACACAAATCACATATACTCTATTCCCATTGCTGGAGTTGGTTTGACACGGATCGATGACATGGCGTCCATCCATCCATCCATCCATCCATCATCCCACATGCATCCATCCATCTATCTACAGAAAAGAAGAAAAAAAGAAAATGAAAAGTGGAAACCCCCATGGCCCCACCCACCCCAATCCCACCTCTCCCCCTCGTCTCCCACCCACCCCGATCCCATCCCACCCACACCACCACCGCCTCATCCCTCCCAAATCTCCCCGTGG
>NC_041392.1:162606658-162637069 GCF_002162155.2 Triticum dicoccoides
GACCACAACTACGGCCTCCACCTCCCTCCCCTCCCCTCACTGGCCGAAGATCCACTCAATTCCTCTCCCTCCCCTGATTCCTCTCCAGTCCCCTCGCTGACCGGAGATCCACCACGCCTCACTCAACGGCGGCTGAATCCCGATGCTCCTCCGCCTTCCCACCTCGCCTCATTCAACCCCGCGGCTCTCGCTCGCTCGACTCCTCCCCTCCCCGCACAAATCCTCGTCGCCCTTTCCCCAAACCCTACCTTCGCGAAGCTTCCATGAACATGGAGCGCCTGCCAACGGAGCTCCACGGGCACTGCTATGAGCGGATGCAGCCTGAGCCGGCCCCCGAGGGGGACGCGTCGGCCTCGTCCCCGTCCTCGCTGTCGGCGTCGGCTCACTTCTCCCAGGTAAAGGTAAGCTCCCCCACGGCCGCCGCGGATCCAAACCATCTCCTCCTCTGTTCACCGCCTCACTTCTCCCCGTCGCTAACATGGGTGGCTATGCAGGGGAAAGGTTCACCCATGGCTCCGTCGTAGCCCAAGTCAGGCCTCTTCATGGGCATCAACAAGAGCCACATCGTCACCAAACGCTAGCTGCCGCCGCGCCCGTCCAAACGCAAGGGGGTAAGGTTATTCCACCCTTGTTGTGCTTGTGCATGTGTTGTTACCGCAAGGGTGATACAAATGACGCTGGTGCTGCTGTGCTTGTGCCTGTGCTGATATCCGAGACACATCTTGCATGACGCTGGTGCTGTTGTGCTTGTGCCTATGCTGTTCTATTGATCTGTGCGGGTTTCAAGCGTTAGGCTCCATTTCTTGTTGGTAGATTGTGTGGCGTGGTAGCTTGCTTGCTTCGATATGGACCAACGGCGAGTCTTTCGTAGATCATGGCTTGTTGCTGGTTTTGGTGGATCTAAAGTGTGCGGTCGTTTCTATTGGAGGATTTGTGTGTCTTTCCTTTTGAGTGGTTGATAACCCACAAGTATAGGGGATCAATTGTAGACTCTTTCAATAAGTAAGAGTGTCGAACCCAACGAGGAGCTAAAGGCAGAACAAATATTCCCTCAAGTTCTATCGACCACCGATACAACTCTACGCATGCTTGACGTTCGCTTTACCTAGAGCAAGTATGAAACTAGAAGTACTTTGTAGGTGTTGTTGGATAGGTTTGCAAGAATATAAAGAGCAAGTAAATAAAAAGTAGGGGCTGTTTAGATAAAGACACAACTAAGTTAGTTTTAGTAGAGAGCTTGTTGCTACGAGAAAGTTATTTGTCCCTAGGCAATCGATAACTAGACCGGTAATCATTATTGCAATTTTATATGAGGGAGAGGCAAACATACTTTCTCTACTTGGATCATATGCACTTATGATTGGAACTCTAGCAAGCATCCGCAACTACTAAAGATCATTAAGGTAAAACCCAACCATAGCATTAAAGCATCAAGTCCTCTTTATCCCATACGCAACAACCCCCTTACTCGGGTTTGTGTTTCAGTCACTCACGCAACCCACTATAAGCGAATCATGAACGTATTGCAACACCCTACAGCAGGGATCCCTCACGCTTGCGTGACACGGAGAGCACCATAGGACAACACCAATAATAAAACATGCAACTCAAACCAATCTTGATCATCAAATAGCCCATAGGACAAAACGGATCTACTCAAACATCATAGGATAGACATACATCATTGGGAAATAATATATAGCATTGAGCACCATGTTTAAGTATAGATTATAGCGGGTAAGAGAGAGGTTACACTGCTGCATAGAGGGGGGAAGAGTTGGTGATGATGGCGGTGTAGTTGTTGGTGAAGATTGCAGTGATGATGATGGCACCCGGTGGCACTCCAGTGCCACCGGAAGCGAGGGGGAGAGAGCCCCCCTCCTTCTTCTTCTTCCTTGACCTCCTCCCTAGATGGGAGAAGGGTTTCCCCTCTGGTCCATGGCCTCCATGGCGTGGGAGGGGCGAGAGCCCCTCCGAGATTGGATCTGTCTCTCTGTCTCTCTCTGTTTCTGCATTCTCAGATTCTTCCCTTTCACCGTTTCTTATATTCCCGGAGATCCGTAACTCTGACTGGGCTGAAATTTTAACATGATCTCTATCCGAATATTAGCTTACGGGGTGGCCACGAGGGTCAGGGGCGTGCCTGCCCCCCTGGCGTGCCCCCCTGCCTCGTGGGTCCCTCGGGCATCATCTCGCGTGGATTTTTCTTCCCAAAAATCATATATATTCCAAAAAAAATCTCCGTCAGTTTTTATCCCGTTTGGACTCCGTTTGATATGGATATTCTGCGAAACAAAAAACATGCAACAAACAGGAACTGGCACTGGGCACTGGATCAATATGTTAGTCTCAAAAAATAGTATAAAAAGTTGCCGAAAGTATATGAAAGTTGTAGAATATTGGCATGGAACAATCAAAAATTATAGATAGGATGGAGACAGCATCCCCAAGCTTAATTCCTGCTCGACCTCGAGTAGGTAAATGATAAAAAAGATAATTTTTGATGTGGAATGCTACCTAGCATAATCTTGATCACATATCTAATCATGGCATGAATATTAAGATACGAGTGATTCAAAGCAATAGTCTATCATTTGACATAAAAACAATAATTCTTCAAGCCTACTAAGAAAGCAATCATGTCTTTTCATAATAACAAGGCCAAAGAAAGTTATCCCTACAAAATCATATAGTCTAGCTATGATCCATCTTCACCACATAAAATATTCACATCATGCACAACCCCGATGACAAGCCAAGCAATTGTTTCATACTTTTGACGTTCTCAAACCTTTTCAACTTTCACGCAATACATGAGCGTGAGCCATGGACAGAGAACTATAGGTGGAATAGAATGGTGTTGTGGAGAAGACAAAAAGGAGAAGATAGTCTCACATCAACTAGGCGTATCAACGGGCTATGGAGATGCCCATCAATATATATCAATGTGAGTGAGTAGGGATTGCCATGCAACAGATGAACTAAGATCTATAAGTGTATGAAAGCTCAAACTGAAACTAAGTGGGTGTGCATCCAACTTGCTTGCTCATGAAGACTTCGGGCGTTTGAGGAAGCCCATCATCGGAATATACAAGCCAAGTTCTATAATGAAAATTCCCACTAGTATATGAAAGTGATAACTCAAGAGACTCTCTATATGAAGAACATGGTGCTACTTTGAAGCACAAGTGTGGTAAAAGGATAGTAACATTACCCCTTCTCTCTTTTTATCTCATTTTTTTTTTGTTTTTTCTTCTTCTTTTTTTGGGCCTTCTCTTTTTTTGGCCTTTATCTTTTTTTCGTCCGGAGTTTCATCCTGACTTGTGGGGGAATCATAGTCTCCATCATCCTTTCCTCACTGGGGCAATGCTCTAATAATGATGATCATCACACTTTTATTTACTTACAACTCGATACTAGAACAAAGATATGAGTCTATATGAATGCCTCTGGCGGTGTACCGGGATGTGCAATGATCTAGTGTAGAAATGACATCAAAAAACGGACAAGCCATGAAAACATCATGCTAGCTATCTTACGATCATGCAAAGCAATATGACAATGAATGCTCAAGTCATGTATATGATGATGATGGAAGTTGCATGGCAATATATCTCGGAATAGCTATGGAGATGCTATGATAGGTAGGTATGGTGGCTGTTTTGAGGAAGGTATATGGTGGGTTTATGGTACCGGCGAAAGTTGCGCGATACTAGAGAGGCTAGCAATTGTGGAAGGGTGAGAGTGCGTATAATCCATGGACTCAACATTAGTCATAAAGAACTCACATACTTATTGCAAAAGTCTATTAGCTATCGAAACAAAGTACTACGCGCATGCTACTAGGGGGATAGATTGGTAGGAAAAGACCATCGCTCGTCCCCGACCGCCACTCATAAGGAAGACAATCAATAAATAAATCATGCTCCGACTTCGTTACATAACGGTTCACCATACGTGCATGCTACGGGAATCACAAACCTCAACACAAGTATTTATACTAATCCACAACTACCCACTAGCATGACTCTAATATCACCATCTTTATATCGCAAAACTATTTCAAGGAATCAAACATATCATATTCAGTGATCTACAAGTTTTATGTAGGATTTTATGACTAACCATGTGAATGACCAATTCTTGTCATCTCTCTAAATAGATATAAGTGAAGCAAGAGAGTTTAATTCTTTCTAAAAAAGATATGCCCACTCTCTAACAAATATAAGTGAAGCAAAAGAGCATTCTATAAATGGCGGTTTTCTATGTAAAGAGAAACAGGCAATCCAAACTTCAAATGATATAAGTGAAGCACATGAAGCATTCTATAAAGCCATACTCAAAAGATATAAGAGAAGTGCAAAGAGCATTGTATAAATCAACCAAGGACTATCTCATACCAACATGGTGCATAAAAAATGAAAACTAAATGCAAAAGACGCTCCAATATTGCACATATCGCATGAACGAAACGAATCCGAAAACATACCGATACTTGTTGAAGAAAGAGGGGATGCCTTCCGGGGCATCCCCAAGCTTAGACACTTGAGTCTCCTTGAATATTTACTTGGGGTGCCTCGGTAATCCCCAAGCTTGAGCTCTTGCCTCTCTTCCTTCTTCTCACATCGAGACCTTCTCGATCATCGAACACTTCATCCACACAAAACTTCAACAAAAAACTCGGTAAGATCCGTTAGTATAATAAAGCAAATCACTACTCTAAGTACTGTTGCAAACCAATTCATATTTTGTTTTTGCATTGTGTATACTGTAATATAACTTTTTCATGGCTTAATCCACTGATATAAATTGGTAGTTTCATCAAAACAAGCAAACTATGCATCAAAAACAGAACAGTTTGTGATAATCTGAACATTCACCATACTTATGGTACTTGAAAAATTCTACCAAAATTAGTAAAAATAAAAAATTTGTATAGAAATACAGTGCAAAAAGAATCAGAACCATTTGACGTACCAGCTAAAAATGTAAAATCGCGCACTACAGCCAAAGTTTCTGTCCTGCACCGTACAAACCATCAAGCAAATGTAAACATCCTAAAGGCAAATCTTGGCACATTATTTTTATAATACAATGGAATTTTACAAGGGTATAATTATTTTTGTTGAAAACTTTATGTAATCAAGATTCACAAAGTTGTCGTGAGCATGAACAAAGTTCAAGGAGCTCTCCCACTTCAACAATGCTTGTCTTTCTCACTTTCACTTTCCCTTCTGAAAAAGCTTTGGGTTCCCCTCTTTATTTTTGTTGTTTTTAAACTATATAAAAGCACTCAACAGAAATAAATGACTCTCTAAAACTTCCGGGTTGTCTCCCTGGCAGCTCTTTCTTTAAAGCCATTAAGCTAGGCATATAGTGCTCAAGTAATGGATCCACCCGGATCCCAAGGTATATCAAAGCCAATTTTAATTAACAATGATTTGTAATTTAGTAGTGAGCACAAAGTAACATATATCATGCAATGACGAAGTCTAACTCTCTTCCTATGCATAGGCATGTCATAAAAGAACAATTCAAGCACACAAAGTAAAGGCCAATGCATAGTATAACCAGTTTCTTGCAATTTTGTTGTATTGGAAACATAAAGAGGCGGAGATGTAGTTCCTCTCTCATAATAATTGCAAGTAGGAGAGGCAAGCACATGCATATTATATCTATCAAAATCATCATGTGTAGTAGTAAAAGACAACCCATCAATATAATCCTTAATAAGCACAAACTTCTCCGATATAGTGTAGTTTGGAGAATTCAAAAAGATAATAGGACTATCATGTGTGGGTGCAATAGCAACAATTTCATTTTTAACATAAGGAACTATCGCAAGTTCATATTCATAAGCATAATTCAGATTGGCATCTTGGCCACAAGCATAGCAAGCATCATCAAAAAGGGATATTTCAAGAGAATCAACGGGATCATAACAATCATCATAGCATTCATCCTTCGGTAAGCATGAAGGGGAATTAAACAATGTATGAGTTGAAGAGTTACTCTCATTAGAAGGTGGGCACGGGTGATCAATCCGCTCTTCCTCCTCTTGTTCTTCGCTCTCCTCCTCATATTTTTCATCTAATGAGCTCACAGTTTCATCAACTTCTTCTTCCATAGATTCCTGCAAAATATTAGTCTCTTCTTGGACAGCGGAGACTTTCTTAATAAGCGCATTAATACAGGAATTATATTCATAATTATCATAGCAATATTTTAGGATAGCTAAATTTTTAGGCCTATAAACATCATCATCAAAAGCTTCATACTTTTCAAACAAAGATTCAATTTCATAAGCACCCTTAAAAGCAACAAATTCTTCTATTTGTTCCACATCATAGTAATCATATATACCATTAGCATAAGAAGCTAAGGTTTCATTATCATTAAATTCACATGAAAATGGAAGGTGTGGAGCCTTCATCCTAGAGCAACAAGTATAATCATATCTCAAGCATAGTTGCCTGGCATACCAATACAATATATAAATTTGATCCTATAATAGTTTCCCTTTTTGTGTCAAGCGATAATCCCTAAAGTATTCACATTGATCCAATGTTACTCCCATTACCAGATTGAATGAGGTTTTCTCAGGATTATCAAAGTGGTACATAATATTTTTCACATATTGAGCATCGAGGGTTTTAGGAGGTTCCTCATCTCCATAAGTAGCAAGTACACCTAATTTTTTTGGTATTTCATGTTCCATATCCATAACTAAAGATAAAGAACAACGAAGAACAACAAATAAAAATTACTTAGTGATAAAGAAAACAAGCACACACAAGAATATTCACCCCACGCTATTGCTCCCCGGCAACGGCGCCAGAAAAAGGTCTTGACAACCCACAAGTATAGGGGATCAATTATAGCATCTTTCGATAAGTCAGAGTGTCGAACCCAACGAGGAGCTAAAGGCAGAACAAATATTCCCTCAAGTTCTATCGACCATCGATCCAACTCTACGCACGCTTGACGTTCGCTTTACCTAGAACAAGTATGAAACTAGAAGTACTTTGTAGGTGTTGTTGGATAGGTTTGCAAGAATATAGAGAGCAAGTAAATAAAAAGTAGGGGCTGTTTAGATAAATACACAACTAAGTTAGTTTTAGTAGAGATCTTGTTGTTACAAGAAAGTTATTTGTCCCTAGGCAATCGATAATTAGACCGGTAATCATTATTGCAATTTTATATGAGGGAGAGGCATAAGCTAACATACTTTCTCTACTTGGATCATATGCACTTATGATTGGAACTCTAGCCAGCATCCGCAACTACTAAAGATCATTAAGGTAAAACCCAACCATAGCATTAAAGCATCAAGTCCTCTTTATCCCATACGCAACAACCCCCTTACTCGGGTTTGTGTTTCAGTCACTCACGCAACCCACTATAAGCGAATCATGAATGTATTGCAACACCCTACAGTGGGGATCCCTCATGCTTGCACGACATGGAGAGCACCATAGGACAGCACCAATAATAAAACATGCAACTCAAACCAATCTTGATCATCAAATAGCCCATAGGACAAAACGGATCTACTCAAACATCATAGGATAGCCATACATCATTGGGAAATAATATATAGTGTTGAGAACCATGTTTAAGTAGAGATTATAGTGGGTAAGAGAGAGGTTACACCGCTGCATAGAGGGGGGAAGAGTTGGTGATGATGGCGGTGTAGTTGTTGGTGAAGATTGCGGTGATGATGATGGCCCCCGGTGGCACTCCGGTGCCACCGGAAGCGAGGGGGAGAGAGCCCCCCTCCTTCTTCTTCTTCCTTGACCTCCTCCCTAGATGGGAGAAGGGTTTCCTCTCTGGTCCATGGCCTCCATGGCGTGGGAGGGGCGAGAGCCCCTCTGAGATTGGATCTATCTCTCTGTCTCTCTCTGTTTCTGCGTTCTCAGATTCTTCCCTTTCACTGTTTCTTATATTCCCGGAGATCTGTAACTCCAATTGGGCTGAAATTTTAACACGATCTCTATCCGGATATTAGCTTTCTTGCGGCGAAAGAAGGGCACTAACCTCCTTATGGGGTGGCCACGAGGTTCAGGGACACGCCTGCCCCCCTGGTGCGCGCCCCCCTGCCTCGTGGCCCCCTCGGGCATCGTCTCGCGTGGATTTTTCTTCCCAAAAATCATATATATTCAAAAAAATCTCAGTCAGTTTTTATCCTGTTTGGACTCCGTTTGATATGGATATTCTACGAAACAAAAAACATGCAACAAATAGGAACTGGCACTGGGCACTGGATCAATATGTTAGTCCCAAAAAATAGTATAAAAAGTTGCCAAAATTATATGAAAGTTGTAGAATATTGGCATGGAACAATCAAAAATTATAGATACGAAGGAGAGGTATCAGTGATCCAGGAAAGCTAGTTGGTTAATCAGTGAAATATTTCATCTTACTAATAATGATCACCTTGCTTTGCTCAGCTGGTCATTTGAAGATATGTATATTACATGCCCATGGGCATCATGTTTTTGGCTTTCTTTAGAAATTTCTTTGACTATGTAGTCTAGATAAATAAATACTCTTAGTAGACTGGATTTGAGGTGTTCTAGTTTATTTGGTAGACGAAATTTAGTTTAGATTCAGAATTTGTTGAATATGTGATAATTCCTTCATTCTCAAGTGCAATAGATCCTTTGTGGTAGTAAGAATTCATATTATTGTGATGTTTACTCCTGTTTAAGTTTTTCATTCTCATTGTTCTGACCGGTTACCATTTTGGTTTGCAGAAAGGTACCAAGAGGGTGCATTTCGTCAAGAACTTGATCAGGGAGGTCGTTGGGTTTGATCCGTATGAGAAGCGTATCACTGAGCTTCTTAAGGTTGGCAAGGACAAGCGTGCCCTGAAGGTGGTGAAGCGAAAGTTGGGTACCCACAAGAGGGCAAAGAAGAAGAAGAGAGGAGATGTCTAGTGTCCTCAGGAAGATGAGGTGTGTAAAACATGGGCAATTCTGGAACTAACTAGGAGTTAGGACGCTATATTTTATAAAAATTGAGTTGCTGTGAACTAGTATCAGTTGCAAAATGTGTTACATATTGACCCGAAGGTCGGGATCATGACTCGTAGAGGCATTAAAAGTAATAATATGCCTACTTGTTTCAAGGATTAGGTAAAGTTGTCATGATACATTACATTCATTCTTAGTATGTAAGTTGAAGCAACCCCTAGTACTAAATTTTCTATGGCTCGCTTCCTTCACTGTGAAGACAGAGCGGGTGGAGAGTTTTGCCGGTGTGCGCGCAAGTGCTTTGATTAGTAAAAGATGTAAAGATGCTCATCATATACTATCTGATTCTGAGTCGATTTAGATTAATTATGATTTTGTTATTCTGCTTTATGATTTACTCAATCACTATTGTTTTATGACGATTATGCAGTAATGCTCCTCTTCTTCCTCGACCACCTGAACCACCATGCCAGCGGGCTCCTGAAGCATCAACTTCAATAACGGTGACCATCCATTCCTCCATTCCTTGCTTTCAGCTAGCGTTTTAGTTCTCCTAGAGCTAGCTAGTTTAGTCTGCTACGGTTTGGGGGTGCTTTGGGTTTCAATTAACTGCAGCAGAAGTACCATTCTTTTGCCTTTTTCAGTTAGATGCCTTTGGATTGTTTGGCATCAGAACATGTTCAAGGAGATTTGCTTTTGGTAGATGCAGAGTATAGATTAAATATTCCATAAAATTCACCACATGAGTATACTACTTGATAGCCAATTTTCATGGTTAAATTCCGCCCTAGGTGCAAATGGACGTCATGATTCTGTTATGCGCCAAGGTCGGTGGTCGAATTGAGGTGCCTCTGGACTATAGTGTATTAGGTTGCCTGGAGTAGTAAAACTTAGTGTTGTATTGAGGATTGAGGGTGGCTGGGCTTATAAGTTAATCATCAGCGTGAATGCTTTGTTTGTCTGATACTCGCATGTTAATGTTTCGCTCGTCTGGGTGTGTGATAATGCCATGTGTCTTGTGCAATCAAATTACATTTCTGTTTGTTATAGTAATATAAAAAATATTCATGCTGTCAAAATTTTCACAGTGCGCGCATTTCATTTCTTTAGTTTGATTGTTTCCCTTGTATTCAATATGCTTCTAGTGGCTGACCCTTCCAATTTTGTTGTGGCATCTTTATTTTCACAGGTGTTGTGTGTTCTGGAAGATGGAAGGGGAAGAAAACATATTTTTGTTGAACTTAATTTTCTGTATTTTGTTTTGTTGTACGTATCATTTGATAGTTTTGTATACGAACAAGTGATACTATTTTGTAGGGATTTATTGCCTGTGATGTAAACATATTTAGTGCTGAAATATGAAATTATTTGCAAAATTTGTCGAAAAGGTGGATCATATGTATGAATATGTGAATGGGCTGAAAAGAGTACTGAACCAACTCCAGGATTGAATTGATATTTGAATGTATAAAAAGGCCCAATGTAAACCAGAAATGGGCTGCACAAAATTGTACATATATTCTTGAAAGGCCAAACGTGCATAAAAATTGATGGGCTGACCATTTGGGCTTGGCCTATGTAGGAGACAAAAATTAACAGAAATAAATATAATAAATGGGTTGAATTAATGGGCTCGGCCCATACAGACACCTAATCGGACTAGGCTGAATCTTATCCACGTCAGCTTGCCACGTTGGATCCTACGTGGCTTGGGGAGGCTGCTAGTGACCAAAATTTTGGTCGTAGAACCAACGACCTTTTACATATCACAGAGAAGGTCGTTAATTTCAGTTTACGACCGCCAGCTTTTGATCTTCTGTTTTTGGTCAAAAAAAGGTCGCAAATGAAAAACAATGACCTTTCAGTGACCAATAGTGGTGGTCACAAGTTGACATATTTCTTGTAGTGAGCATGAACGAACCGGTACTTGTTCATTATTGTTTGTAAATCAAAGCTTACTCGTGTAGCCCCCATGAGCCGGTTGTGGTCGTTTGCGGCCCAATCGGGTCATCATAAAGTAGTAATGAAATGCGAGCAATATGCATTAGCCCCCAAGTGCCAAGTACTCTTGCTTGCAAAGTGCTGGGGACTTATTCATATGAACCGTTGTACGAAGAATCTTTTCAGTACGCATTAGCCCCCAAGTGCCAAGTGTTGTTGCTTGCAAAAGGCTTGGGACTTTTATTACTGTAACCTGAATATGAATATGGTTGTAAATCTTTGCATGTATAGGATGCCACTGCTCAACTTCAATCGCAATTGGCTGACACAAAAACTCGGCTGGAGCATCAAGAATCTGAGACCCGGAAGGCCGACTCAAAATTCCAATTTTGTTTGACTAAAACAGAAAAACTAAAGACCAACTTTAATACTGAAAGAACCGCCTGGGCTGAAGAGAGAACTGCTCTAATATAGTGGGCTGAAAAGGCAGAATCTGCTCTTCAAGAGGTGACCACTGAGCTTACCGGTTTAAAACACCGTATATCCCAGATGGTTTCTGCTATCTTTGGTGAGTAGCTTTGCCATCGTCAAAATTGAGTCTTAACTTCAACGTTACAAACCATCTCTGATCAATCCATAATTATTATACAGGTTCCAGGAGTAGCAATCTTGGTCAAGACATGCTGGTGAAGCTTAAAGCCGTACATACGCTTGTTGAACAGCTATATACCGAAACTCAGCGCACGCTGGCCATGATTTCTCCAACTAATCAGGCCCCCACTCTGTTGAGTGACATTTTGAAGAAACTTTCTGTTATGCCTGCTAAGATTGAAGAGATAAAGCGATCATATGCAACAGTCGGTGCCGCGACGGCCTTGAGCCGGGCTTGGGCATGGTTACCAGAGCTAGACCCGGCCGAGTTGGACTGGGTACCCAAACTTGAAAGAAGATGGCACTTCATTTGACCAAAAGGACTTTGCTGCTTGTGTGAAGGAAATACGTCCTCTGGCGACTCTGATTGCCGACGAAACAAATCTATCAAAATATCAGCCGGCTTATGATGCGGAAAATCAGAAGATGCCCACGTCGGCTTATAAAGTGATGGATCTGATTCCCCCAATCCGTAAGCATACTTTCGCCCCTGAAGTTGGTCTGTCCGACCTTATAGATGATGAAGCTAAATTCCAAGCCTTGTGTGGCATTGATTAGTCATCACCAAACTTCCAAACGGCAGAGGGGACGAAAAACCGGAGAAGGATGATCTAGAAGCTTCAAGTCATCAAGGCTAGGAAGATTGATCTGCTGGGCGGTTCAAATATTTGATCCGAAAACACATTTTTGGCTCCTTGAGTCATGTAATAGGCTAGTGAAACTTTGATCTGTCGTGCCATCGTGCACGGTTTGTTTTGCGCAAATTGTTGATCTGTCAGTTGAAAAACTAACACTTTATGCTTATGATAGCGTCGATTTATACAGATCAGATTTAGCAATACCCTTCACACAAACAGATCACAAGCGCCCTGGTGGTTTACCGTGGGGCGGGTCACAATACCCCATATTAAACCATTGGGGACAAATAGTCCATAACAAGGGCCGGTAGAACCGCAATCCTTATATAATTGTTAATAAAATATCATACCTCTGGTACTTGATCACACTGTCGGCTTATCATACCAGTGCAGTAAGGGTGACAACCCAAAAAATTGAACATATAATGCCTTGTTAATAGGGCATAAATATATGAATCCTAAAAATGCTCTAAAAAGATAACGAATCAAAATCGAGAAAACAAGGCTTTCCTAGGCCGCCAAGCCTAAAGCTCCAAGGCTTTCATGGGCCGCCAAGCCACTAAGTTAACCTTTTAGACTTTGCGAATCCGGCCTCACATGACCGCTGGTTTAATGTTGACAAGTTCACGGTCTACGTCAGATTGGCTGTCAAGAGTTTGGCTTGTCATTCCGGGATTACCCGGGCAGAGTGGCAGATTCTACAAAGCAGGATAACCCGGAAGGTTTTGGTGAATACACCTGGTGTTCCAACCTACTTCACGAGGGTAGTAACAATATGTTCTCTTTGGTGAATGCGCCTATGTTTGAACAGGAAGCCCCCAAGTGCTTTGTAAGCATGGCATATAAGCCGGACCAAGAGGGATATTCACAGCTATGCTCAACAAGCAGGAAGCCCCCAAGTGGTTTGTAAGTGTGGCGTATAAGCCGGATCAAGAGGGATATTCACATATATGCTCCATGAGCAGGAAGCCCCCAAATGACCATCTACAGTGATAAAGACTCATTATTCTTAGAAATGAAATGACAGAAGCCCTGATTTATTAGGGATGCCGGCTTTATTATACTCCTTATAATATATACAATGTCAAAATATGTACATCACAAGATCCAATGGCTTCAGGTGTAGTAAGGCCAAAGATGACCGATATTCCATGGTCAGCGGGTCTCCTCCTTCGACGTGCGTGAGTCCTTGTGGTCTAGAACATCGATAAGGTAGTATGATCCATTGTTTAGATTTTTGCTGACCACAAAGGGTCCTTCCCAAGGTGGGGATAAATTGTGCATGTCAGTTTGATCCTGGATAAGCCAGAGCACCAGGTCGCCTTCTTGAAAGGTCCTGGTTTTGACCCAGCGGCTGTGATAACGGAGCAGATCTTGCTGGTAAATCGCCGAACGAGCCGCCACAAGGTTACGCTCCTCATCTAACAAGTCAAGTGCATCCTGACATGCCCTTTCATTATCAGCTTCAACATAAGCCGCCACACAAGGTGAATCGTGACAGATGTCACTGGGGAGAACCGCCTCTGCTCCATAAACCATGAAGAAAGGCGTGTAACCCGTAGATCTGTTGGGGGTAGTATTGGTACTCCATAAGACTGAGGGTAACTCCTCCACCCAACAACCCGGCTTCCTCTGCAAAGGAACCATAAGTCGGGGCTTGATGCCCCTCAGGATCTCTTGATTGGCTCTCAGCTTAACCATTAGACTGGGGGTGAGCCACTGATGATACATCAAGCCGGATGTGCTCATGTTGACAAAATTCTTCCATGGCACCCTTGGATAGATTAGTGTCATTATCAGTTATAATAGTGCAGGGAAAACCAAAACAGAAAATCACATTTTTCCACTGTCGTCGCGTCACATTTACTGACCGGCTCTGCCTCAACCCACTTCGTAAACTTGTCAACCCTCTACCAGGAGGTGCGTCTTTTTGTTCTTGGACCTTTTGAAAGGTCCAACCATATCAAGCCCCCATATTGCAAACGACCAAGTAATTGGAATCATCCTCAATTCTTGAGCCGGCACATGAGCTCGTCGTGAGAACTTCTGACAACCATCACATCTACTGACTAGATCCTCTGCATCAGCATGAGCTGTCAGCCAATAAAACCCATGATGAAAAGCCTTGGCTACTGGAGATTTAGACCCGGCATGATGACCAGAATCTCCTTCATGAATCTCTCATAGAGTCTCACAGCCTTCTTCAAGAGAAACACAAAACGCCCATGTGACACTGCAATGATGCAATTCTCCATTGACAATAGTCATTGACTTAGACCGCTGGGTTATCTGTCTGGCCAAAGTTTCATCCTCAGGTAACTCGCCCCGGGTCATATAAGCCAGATATGGAACTGTCCAATCAGGAATAGCATGAAGAGCCACCGCTAGTTGTGCTTCAGGGTCAGGAATAGCGAGATCCTCTTCTATAGGCAATTTGACAGAAGGGTTATGCAAAATATCCAGGAAAGTATTAGGTGGCACCGGCTTATGCTGAGACCCTAGCCGACTTAAAGCATTAGTCGCCTCGTTTTTCCTATGATCAACATGTTCAACCTGATAACCCTTGAAATGCCCAGCAATAGCTGGAAGGATGTCTGGTTGGGAGACCCAGCCACCACATTAATGGATACGCATCCGCGGGCATTCTCATATGCCCTAAATGAGGATGATTTTGTTGCCAAGATCCTCAAATCCACTGATCCTGCCTCGATCTTCAGTCTGCCTCTTTCGATCCAGGCCAGGGAAGAGATCAGAGAGATACAGCAAAGGTCCGCACACGTCGGTCTGGACAGTGGATCGGTTGATACTTGGGTCTGTGACTTGGGACGATACTCGTCTAAGAAATACTATATCCACTGCTTCAGACAGGTTATGGCTGATGAGGCCTTTGGATGGCTATGGAAAGCCAAATGCCCGATCAAGTTCAAGATGTTTGGGTGGCTGCTTATGGTAGATCGGTTGAACACCAGGAATATGCTGAAGCGACGACACTATAATGTGGATGGGGGCGACTATACTTGCATGCTCTGCCAAAACCCACCCGAGGAAACCGTGGAACATCTCTTCTTCACGTGCCCTTTTGCCCAACAATGCTGGAGTAGGATTGGTCTGATGTGGCCAGGGGGGACCAACAGGCTTGCCATTTTGCATGGTGGTAGAGAAGACTGGCGTCGGCCGCTTTTCATGGACATCTTCTTGCTTGCTGCTTGGAGCCTGTGGATGGAAAGGAACAACCAACATTTCAGGAGGATCCCGCATTCGTTTGGGACATGGTTAGCTAGATTTAAACATTTGCTGGGTTTGGTGACCCACAACTGTCCGGAGAAGGTTCATCCTTTCCTCTCTGATTTCATTGTTAGTTTGGGCAGCTAGCTTTGTATCAATCATGGCCGGGGGGGGCCTAAAACCCCTTTGTAACACAAATGTAACTATTCTGTTGTGAGTAATACAAAGTCAGTGGGAGCCTCTCCCACTGTCACCAATTCCTCAAAAAAAATAGCATCAACCTCTCAACGATAAGCCGCCATGATTGGATCCTTAGAATCCCAAGTGCCAGAAACTTGCTGAGCTACTAGATCTGAGTCGCGGAAGCACCTCACCCGGCATAAATTCATCTCCTTAGCCATCCGAAGACCGTGGAGCAAGGCCTCATACTCAGATGCATTGTTAGTACAAGGGAACATCAACCTGAGGACATAAGAAAATTTATCACCTCGTGGGGAAGTCAAGACAACTCCAGCCCCCGAGCCTTCTAACTGTCTAGATCCATCAAAGTGGATAGTCCAATATGTGTTATCCACCTTTTCCTCAGGCATCTGCAACTCTATCCAATCATTGATAAAATCCACAAGTGCTTGCGACTTGATAGACATGTGAGGCACATACTTCAAACCATGGGGTCCAAGCTCAATGGCCCACTTGGCTACCCGACCTATGGCTTCTCTGTTTTGAATGATATCCCCTAAAGGGGCAGAACTCACCATAGTGATGGGATGACCTAGAAAATATTGCCTGAGGTTTCGACTAGCCATGAATACACCATATACGAGCTTCTGCCAATGCGGATACCTCCGCTTGGACTCAATGAGTACCTCACTGATGTAGTAAACCGTCTGTTGAACCGGATACTCCTTGCCCAGCTCCTTCCTTTCTACCACAATGGCTACACTGATAGCTCGGCTATTGGCAGCCACATATAACAACAAAGGCACTTTATCAATGGGAGCAGCAAGAACGGGCGGCTCAGCCAACTGTTTCTTCAAGTCCTCAGACGCTTGATTAGCAGCATCACTCCAAACAAAGTGATTTGTCTTCTTCATCATCTGATAAAGTGGGATAGCCTTCTCACCCAACTGGCTTATGAACCGGCTTAAGGCCGCAATACGACCTGCCAAACGCTGGACATCATTGATACACGCCGGTTTAGCCAAAGAGGTGATAGCCTTTATTTTCTTCGGGTTAGCTTCTATACCTCATTCCAAAACCAAAAAACCCAAAAGCTTGCCTGCTGGCACACCAAAAACACACTTGTCCAGGTTAAGCATCATCTTATAAACCCGGAGATTGTCAAAAGTCTCCTTCAAATCGTCAATCAGGGTCTCCTTTTCCCTGGACTTCATCACAATGTCATCCATATAAGCATGAACATTACGTCGATCTGATTATGAAGGCAATTTTGCACACACTGCTAGTAAGTCGCCTGGGCTCTCTTGAGCCCAAAACACGTAGACACATAGCAGAAGGCTCCAAACGGAGTGATGAAAGTTGTCTTCTCCTGGTCCTTAACTGCCATCTTGATCTGATGATAACCAGAATAAGCACCCAAAAAGCTCAAAAGCTCACAACCCGCTGTAGCATCAATAATTTGATCAACATAAGGGAGAGCAAAAGGATCAGCCGGACAAGCCTTGTTTAAGTCTGTGTAGTCCACACACATACACCAAGTGTCATTGTTCTTAAGCACCAACATCGGGTTAGCCAACCACTCAGGATGAAAAACTTCAACTATGAACCCAGCCGCCAAGAGCTGGACCACTTCTTCACCAATGGCCTTACGCCTCTCTTCATTACAACAACGAAGAAATTGCTTGACCGGCTTAAACTCTAGATCAATATTAAGAGTGTGCTCAGTGAATTCCCTCAGTACACCTGGCATGTCAGAAGGTTTCCATGCAAAGATGTCCCGGTTCTCACGAATGAACTCGATGAGCATGCTTTCCTATTTAAGATCCAGATTAGCACTGATGCTGAACTGCTTGGATGAATCGCCGGGAATGAAATCAACTAGCTTAGTGTCATCTGTCGACTTAAACTTCAAGACCGGATCATGCTCCGTAGTTGGCTTTTTCAAAGATGTCATATCTGCCGGGTCAACATTATCTTTATAAAACTTTAATTCCTCTGTTGCCCAGACAGACTCAGCATAAGCAGCATCACCTTCTTCACACTCCAAGGCTATCTTGCGACTCCCATGCACTATTATAGTGCCCTTGTGACCCGGCATCTTCAGTTGCAAGTAAGCATAACAAGGCCTTGCCATAAACTTAGCATAAGCCGGTCACCCAAACAGAGCATGATAAGGGCTCTTGATCTTAACCACTTCAAAGGTCAACGTCTCAGATCTGGAATCATACTCATCTCCAAAAACAACCTCCAGCGCTATTTTACCAACCGGGTATGCCGACTTACCAGGCACCACACCGTGAAAAATAGTGTACGACGGCTTAAGATTTTTATCACTCAATCCCATGTGACGGAAAGTTTCATAATAAAGGATATTGATGCTGCTACCCCCTTCCATGAGTACCTAAGTGAATTTATATCCTCCAACCTGAGGTGCCACCACCAGAGCCAAGTGACCCAGATTATTAACCCGGGGCGGGTGATCCTCACGACTCCACACAATGGGCTGCTCAGACCATCGCAAGTAACGGGGAACCGGCGGCTCAACGGTGTTCACAACCCTTTTATGGAGCTTCTAATCCCTCTTGCATAAACTTGTGGTGAAGACGTGGTATTGGCCACTATTCAACTGCTTCGGGTTACTCTAATAACCAGATTGCTGCTACTGATTCCCCTGATTGTTTTGCTGATTATAACCACCCTGATTGCCTTGATTACCTTGATTGCCTTGGCCCTAGAAACCAGAATTAGACGCGCCACCACCATAAGCCGGACCATGAAAGCCGGAACCTGAGCTGCCGCCCGGCCCATGACTGTTCTGGAAAAGATCAGAATTTTTATACTCCTTCATAATGTGGCAATCCTGCCAGAGGTGACCGGACGACATTTCCCGTGTACCATGCTTTGGGAAGGGCTGATTCATCATGTGCTCAAGATTGAAACCTGGCCCACCGTCCGAGGAGGTGGCTTTCCCTCACGACGCTGGCCATTATTCTGCGTGTTGGTATTAGCCACAAAATCCAAATTGTTACCAGCCTTGCGCTTACCATTACCCCCTTGACTTGTTGGGTTATGTTGCTACCCCTTGGTGTTGTTACTCTTCTTTCCCTTACCCGTCTTTTCTTCATCGGACTCGGGGTCCTTGGTACTATCAGAGTCGGCATATTGAACCAGAGCCGCCATGAGCATCCCCATGTCATTGCAGTGGCGTTTGAGCCGCCCTAATTTCTGCTTCAGGGGCATGAAACGACAATTGGTCTCCAACATTAAGACTACCAAATCAGCATTGATGTGATCTGACGAGTGCAGGATCGCTGAGACATGGCGCACCAAATGTGTTCTCGACTCACCCTCTTCTTGGACACAGGAGGCCAAATCTACAATCGACATAGGCTGCTTGCACATATCTTTAAAATTCTGGATAAACCGGGATTTTAACTCGGCCCATGACCCAATGGAGTTGGCTGGCAGCCCTTTCAACCAAGTACGGGTCGTTCCTTCCAACATCATGGTGAAGTACTTAGCACATGCAGCATCATCAACATCCAACATCTCCATCGCCATTTGTAACTCTCAACCCATGCTTCAGGGGGTAAGTCAGCTGTGTAGTTGGGCACCTTACGAGGACCCTTCAAATCATTGGGCAAACGTATGTTACGTAAAGCCGGCACTAAACATGGCACTCCCAAGGTTCTGGAGGTCACACCTATTTCCACCGAAGTTGTCGGATAAACCGGAGAATGCTAATGAGCCGCTTGCTGAGCCGCCAGCTCAGCCTCTCAACGTGCTCTGCCCTGGTCCACCAAATCCTGAGCACCATCATGCGTCGGGTCATGTCCATGAGGCTGGTTACGGTGCCTGTCACTACTTGAAACAACCGGTGATTCAATGTGTCTGCTATAACTCCGACTTGGGCGAGGGGTTGAATGGATCCTCTCACAACTCTAAGAATAAGCCTCCTGCTGTACCAATGCTGTCTGAAGAAGCTCTCTAGCCCTCCGCATTTCAACCGCAGCTGGAGACTCGCCTTCAACTAGGAGAGCCGCCAACCGTGTCGCCACAGCGATCATATTATCCAAAGGGTTAGAATAATGACCCGGCGGCGTCGGCACATATTGTGGTGGGGTATTGTTCACACAAGGCGGATATGTTGTGTGTGGCTGAGCCGGCGCTCTAGTCCTAGGCGTGGCTACCACCCGGCTTACCTCTGGCGGGTCACTGGTCCCTGCACCAGGTGTGTTGAAGAGGTTCCTTGCCTCGTAAATCGGAGTCAGACGACTCCGGTGCCTTCTCCTCATCACTTCGTTTGAAGTGTTCTGATCAAACGTGAGCCAAAAGGAATCAGCCTGGATCCGTTGTGCCTGGGCATCCAGAGCAGCTCGCTCCGTAGTCATCCTCGCGTCCTCAGCTGCCAGATCTTCCTTGGCTTGGGCTATCTCATCTCGCAGTTTTGCAACTTCCGTGTTATGCTGAGCTTGATTTGTCGAGTTAACCTCTGTTGCTAACAATGTTGTCAAAGTGTCCAATAAGTTGGACAAGACATGAGACGGCGGGCGCACAGGGCCTCTTTCCCCGGCCGCCGTCGCTGTTGCTGACCCGGAAATCATTGCTGCTGCAGTCGTAGAATTCTGCCCTGGTTTTGTACCAGCCATGAAAATCATGACCCGGTTCAGCAGCTCATAGGGGTCGGGAATACTATCGCCATCGGAACAGCCCCCAAGCCTGCCGTCTTGTAGTTGATATAATGAAGTAGTCTCGTCCGTGGACTACTCACCATCAGAATAGATGGTCATCTCACCACCAGACATGGATCCTTCCTCAAATTCCACCCCATGGATGAATCCAACGAAGGCGTGCTTCACGGCGGGTTGCACCCGGGCGGGTCGTGCACGCTGGGCCGTCTCGATGATGTCGGTGAGATGTCCGGTCCAGGGCCCGACTCGCCGATCTTGCCGATGAAGACATGAATTCTGCCGAAGGGGCCCGGTACCCGTACTCGATTGAGCCGGCCTCGGGGCCCCAGCCTGCGTCATAGATGTAGACCTTGCCGCGATGACTCTTGGTCATCCGGCCCACAGCATATCCTTTGATCCCTTCAAAGTTAACATGTAAGAACTCAAAACCACTGTGCGCTGGCCCCACAGTGGGCGCCAACTGTCGTGGAATTGTCACGGTAGATGTCCTAGCAGAAGGACTTAGTCGTGGAACCATCACAACATGGTTTGCTTAAAGGGGTTAAATGGGACAAATGACACAAGGAGTTTATACTGGTTCTGCCCCTTGCGATGAAGGTAAAGGCCTAATCCGGTTTGAGGTGGTATTGCTTATGTATCGATTACCAGGGAGCGAATATGCTTGACCTAGCTTTCGGTCTATTCTCTCTTGCCCTAAGCCGCCACCGGGCCATCCCTTTATATAAAAAACATGTCTGGCCCGATGACTAGTTACACTTGCCTTACAATACAAGCCATACATATATGGCGGCTTACACCTATGGGCCTTAAGCTGCCTTTGGGATTTGGGCCCTTTAGTATTTCTGCTTCATGAACCGCCATCTTCAACATCTTCATTGGCTTTGTTTTGATGAACCGCCATTGGGATAACCCAGCCCCTCCTGGGCGGGTCATACCCAATAGTCATATCCCCAACACTGACGGTAATGTTACTGTCTACAAAGCTTGACTTGTTGCGAAAGGTTTTCACAAGTTCAAGGAGTTGATTACGATGAGACCTTCTCACCCGTAGCGATGCTTAAGTCTGTCTGAATCATGTTAGCAATTGTCGCATTTTATGATTATGAAATTTGGCAAATGGATGTCAAAACTACATTCCTTAATGGATATCTTAAAGAAGAGTTATATACGATGCAACTAGAAGGTTTTTTTGATCCAAAAGGTGCTAACAAAGTGTGCAAGCTCCAGCGGTCCATTTATGGATTGGTGGAAGCCTCTTGGAGTTGGAATATACTCTTTGATAGTGTGATAGAAGCATATGGTTTTATACAGACTTTTGGAGAAGCCTGTGATGCCCGGATAATTAAGCTACAGTAAAACCCTGCTAATGGTGCCACATCATCACATTACTGTTGCTAATCCTCACTTTATCCAGATCACAATTCTAATTCAAATTCAAATTAAAGTCCAATATTCAAATTTCTCAAACATACAAACAAAATGTTCAAAGTGTGGCAAATATTCCATAACTAATTATGGTGGTGACCCAACACTTTTGAAAAGTATTTTAATCCTATTTTGCGAATATAACAGTGGATGAATATAATTATTAAATGCTTTTTAAATTATAAAAATACTAAACTATTTTATTTGAACCTCAAACTAAATGTGGAAGTGGTATATTTAATAGTACTAATTTGGAGTCTAGGTTTGTATTTTACAAAAGTTAGAATAAAACTAAATAGAAAACAGAAAATTTAAAAAAGAAAAGAAATGCAAAGTAAATAAAAAGAGAAAGGCCCCTGACTCCCCCGGGCCTCGGTCCACCCCCACCTGAGCCAGCCCAACTAGCCCCACCGGTCTCCTTCTCCTCCTATTCCCGTGGTGCGGTCGCTACACGGGCATGGTTGTCCCCGACCGCCTCGCCGGCGACGCCAGAGAGTATAAGGACCCTCCCCGACGCCTCGAGCCCTTCCCTATCTCGCCCAAAATATCTCCACCCACTCCCCTCTCTCCTCCTCCGCTTATCCCCTCACCCAGATCCCTTTCCCCTCCTTCCGAGCTCTGCCATGGACGCGACGCCGAGACCGACGTAGCCGCAGCCACCACCGTCCCTGAACCCCTCCGATGCGTCCATGTCCCCTACGACATCTACATGGGCGGGCTCGAGCTGGGCGTCCCTGCATCGAGCGGATCGACGCCATCCTCCTCCTCGAGCACCACCGCCTTCTTCTTCAACTTCGTCGTCGTCCTATGCTTTGACCCCTCCCCGAGCATGCTCTTGCACAACTACAGGTCCGGTGAGGCCCCTGTCCAAACCCTCCCTCCTTTCCCCCCGTCCCGAATGCTTTAGGCCACCGTGCCCGCTCGCACCAATTCCCGACAACCCCGCGGTCGCCACGCCCATGGCCGCGCCCCGGCGCCAGCCGCGCATGCGTGCTCGTGCCCTAGCCTCATGCGCGTTTTGACCGTGTGCGCCCCGCCGCGTCTCCCTTCTTGCTGCGCTCGCGCCCGGACCTCTGCTCCCCACGCTGTCTCGTGTTGCCCGTGCCTCGTGGCCTTCCGCCCACCGCTACTCCCGCGAGCAACCGCTGCCACTAGAGAGATGCTACCTGCTGCTTTTGCTGCTAGGTGTGGACGCCCGTGTCGTGCCCGCGAGCCTCTCTGGTCGCGCGCCCCTACACGCCTCACTCCCGCTCGCCGCTCGCCTACTGCCGCCGGAGCCGTCTGCCGTCGCCCGTGCGCAAGCACCGCCTTGGCCCCTGCCATGTGCCTTGTTGTCATGCCCGCAGCTGCGCGCGCTCCGCTCGCTAGTTGTCGCCTGGCAGCGCCCGCCTTCGTAGTCTGCTACTCGCCCGACGACGTGCCCATTGCTCCAGGCCGCGCCTGGCCCTGCTTGCCGTCCCGCGCGCGCCCCTGCGCCTGCCCGCGCTGTTTCTGCTGAAGCTCTTGCTTGCCTGATGCGCTAATACTATTGCTGCTTACTGTACTGCTAGCTAGCTTTTCAATTTTTACATTGACTAACCGCCTAGACAGCCCCTAATCTGTGGTTAAACAACTGGTAAAATGACTAAGTAAAATATGAGAAGGTAGTACACTTGACAAAGCTCAAGTGTTTCCATTGGACCAAATCCATTTGGTGCATAGATTAAATTCGATGAAAATCACAAAGTGCTATCTTTTGTTAGCAGAAAACAGAACTATGTGCGTGAGTGTGTTGTGTGTGTGCGTGGGAGGCAGGGATGGCTCACTGCCAAGTAGGGGATGCTCCTGATTAGTTTAGGTTGATTAAATACTTAGTGGTCAGAGTAGTTAGACTAATTAGTACTACTTAGGATAATTGCTACCCTATGTCATGTGGCCCCCTATGTTAATTTTAACCCCTCCATTTTAGTTTAGCCATCAATTAAATTATGTGCCAATGACATGTGGGCCACATCCCCCCTTTTTGACTAGTCATTTTGACTTGGTCAAATTTTGATTATATTAAATAAAAATATTCCAGAAAATCTTTAAATCTTTGATAATTCATAGAAAATAATCTGTAACTCGGATGAAAAGGTTCTCTACATAAAAGTTGCTCAGAAAAACGTGACGAACCCGAATACGCTACCCACATACCTGTCAGATGCCTCTAACTATATGAACATGGAGCATTCCCCTTCAGTCATCTGTTTGACATAGGTCCGGAACCGGGAAAACATTCCCGGTTGAATTCCCCCTTCACCTGTATCGTGTAGCCATACATTAGGTCACACCCGGCACAACATATTGCCATGTTATGCTTTGTGATGCTTTGTTTGCTTTATATTTATTGTTTCTTCCCCCTCTTCTCTTTGGTAGAACCCGAGACCGATGTCGCCCCTGTGATTGACTACGTCGACGACGACACTTCTTCCTTCTCAACAGAGCTTCCAGGCAAGCAAACCCCCCTTGAGCATTCCGATATCGCCTATTTCTTTTCCTCTCACGCTTGCATTAGAACTGCTACTGCTTTCTGTATGATCCTGCTCTGATGCATAGCCTGTTGTTGTTACCTACTTTTATACCTTACCTGCTTATCCTAAACTGCTTAGTATAGGTTGGTTAGAGATCCATCAGTGACCCCACCTTGTCCCACTTGCCTCGCTTATGTTCGATGACTCGATCAACGTGATCGACGTCCAGGCCCCGACACTGCACATCACACCCCTAGTTGTATGACTCTGTAGAGTTATCATCGACTGCCGACGGTGGAACCTCTTACATCACTCCTGATGAGATCTCTGTAGTGTAGCTATACGGTCGAGGTCATCGAGGGTGATTTCCTCCTTAACCACTTTCATTACGGCTCTGTCGTGCAACCCCTCAAGTGTGAACCTCGAGGGTGGATCCTCTTACGTTCACCTTGATGATAATATCGAGTGGAATTCACCGGGGGTGAATCCTCGGGTTTTCCCCTTGGTGTTAGACACACAGTTACTATGGTTACTATGACTTTGCACTGAGCCATGTTACTAAAGACGGGTCGGACCTGAGGGATACCCGCGCGAGCTTAATAGCGAGTGATGTGGAGTCGGGTTGACCTGGAAGGTGCCCGCGAGATACTTACGAGGTGTGGTCGGGCATTCTTAGCCCTTGCCGCAAGGACTCGAGACGGGGCGATGGGGTCACATTGATCGTGAGTCTCTGCTCGTTACCGCGTGCTCCTAATCCACTACTGTTTGGATATTTGATCCGAGGGGCCTCTGGCCTAATAGCACTAACCATCACGTGGGCATAGTATGGGCGTTCTGCGTCGTATACATCAGCCGAAGCTTAATAGACGTCAGCGACCGAGCAGCGCGCGCCGGGTTGGACTACGTAAGCTCCTGCCTTGTTGAAGGAGGTAGCTAGGTCTGCTCACCGGCCGCGTACATAACGTGCAGGAGTTCCTGGGGAGATGGCCCATGACCCCTGGGGGCATAGGTTCAGTCCGGCGTGCTTGCCTCTCTATTAAGCTTAGGTCGGGTTGCGGCGTATTGTTTGGCCGAGGCCGGGCATGACCCAGGAAAGTGTGTCCGGTCGGAGTTAATCGAGCGTGGTGGGTAAGTTGGTGCACCCCTGCAGGGAAGAAAACATCTATCGATGGCCTGTCCTACGGTAACGGACACTTGGAGTTGTATCCCGATCGATACAACTAGAACTGGATACTTGTGATGAGAAGTGGTTATGAGAAACAGTGTGTGATGATAAATGGATATGGGAAATGGATAGTATGGCTCTGGGATTGCTTTCTCACAGGGAGTTGAGAAAGGATCTCTATTCGAGGTTGATAACACTTCTACTACTTTACTTTATGCTACTCTACTCCCTCCTGTTGCTGGAAAATGGTGGTTTCCAGAAGATGCTAGTCTTCGATAGGCTAGGCTTTCCCCTTCCCTTTTGTCATTCTATAGTTTAGTCCACAGATACAACCCATTCCTTTGATACAGATGCATACTTAGTTTAGATCTGATGTAAGTCTTGTGAGTACTTTGGATGAGTACTCACGGTTGCTTTGCTACTTCTTTTCCCCCATACCCGATTGTTGCGACCAGATGACGGATCCCAGGAGCCAGAAGACGCCACTGATGACTACTAGTACCCGGAGGATGCCTACTACTACGTGAAGACCGCAGACGACTAGGAGCAGTTAGGAGGCTCCCAGGCAGGAGGCCTTACCTTTTCGATCATTGTTGCTTTTGTGCTAGACTTCTTAAGGCAATCTTGTCTAACTTATGTCTGTACTCAGATATTGTTGCTTCCGCTGACTCTTGTGTATTCGAGCTTATGTATTCGAGCCCTCGAGGCCCCTGGGTTGTAATATAAAGCTTGTACTATTTTAATTTGTGTCTAGAGTTGTGTTGTGATATCTTCCCGCGAGTCCTTGATCTTGATCGTACACATTTGCGTGTATTATTAGTGTAGGATTGAATTGAGGGCGTCACAAGTTGGTATCAGAGCCGTATGCCTGTAGGATCCCTCTTTCCAACTCCTTGGCCGAAGTTGAGTCTAGAAACCGAAAACCGTTTTACTAACTTGGTTGTGTGTCTTACGGGCCCACATCGCCATATGGGTGCTATTAGGATCTTTAATTCCTTGTCTATACTCTACGACTCTGATCTCTCTTCTATTCGGGTTAAATAATTTAGCTAACTCTAACACTAGGTTCTCGTAACCGCTTCCTTCCGGAGAGCTCCTTCAACATAGATGATCGTCTGCTACATCAGAAGACTCTGAAGGTACTTCTCGATGTATCACGAGACCCTGTGTCCACTGCCTTGTAGTTTCTAACCACTGGTAACCCCCATGAATAACATCCTTGCCGCGTGTACCTTCATCCCCAGTTGCTCCTGTTGTTACAAGATACCCTGAAATACTTCGGATATTCCGAGAATCCTTTGTGCCTGCTACTTTGCAGCTCCTTTTTCCGCATGAATACATGTTTGAATAATTCCTCACACTTATCGACGATTTGTTCATTCCTTGTTATGCATGTGCTTCATAAAATACCCCTAAATTCTATTCGACTTTCCGAGAATCCTTTACAACCTATTGCTTTGGAAAGTCTTGCGTGCCTGCACTATGGTTAATTCCATATTTCTAGTAATCTCCGTTGACATCCTCTGTCACTATCCTTTCGAGTTCCTTGATCCAATATGTTGCGAATGCTCGCAATCCTCAATCATATCCTAGCATTCACTCTTCCAGCTCAGACATCACCCCGAACTTGAGCTTGTTCTTGGCAAATCAAACCTTGAATGATTGTTGAGCTATGTCTTTTCAACTTGCTTATCTTTTGATTAGAGCATCTGCTTCTGATCCCCTGATTTGGAAATCATAATTCCTTTGTAATTAAGCTTTGAAATTATCCAGATATATCTATAATCCGATGCCTTTGCATTAATTCTTCCTCTGGTTGAGTACCGATAATCACATCAGATCCATTGTGGACTGCCAAATCCTTTGTTGGATTATTATCCGATAGTGACTCTCACATTCTAAATTCTCATGAGTTTTTGCCTTGTTACATAATGCCTTTGGTAAATTGTATCCTCTCCTTTTGTCAACCATGCTCTACCTTCGAGCTTGTGTTATTTACTCTTTAAGTTTGTGGTATACGTTCCTAAGATGCCCCGATGGGTTGAACCTATGCCTTTTTCTAATCTGTGTGAACCCGGAAACTCCTACGGTTCATACCCTACTGGTGTTATGCCAGATAAAACTTCCAACACTACAACTTCTTCAAAGACAAGAAGTGAATGAAATGTTAGGCATTGAAGAAGTGGGAGTCGGCCTTGAACTTTGTGTTCATGCCCATGGACACGATGTAGATCCTATGATGAAAGCTTCTTGTTATAATAACTAATTCCTTGATATAATATCATCTGGTATCTGTGAACTGATCCTTTACAATTGTGGTTTCGACCATATTTCTCCCTGATACCATTTCTCAGACAAGTTAGAGAACTTGTCTTCTACAGATCAATGCATATCCGCAACCTCTATTTTTATCTTCTCTCGAGTATTACCCTCCAGTATCTCGAGAATAACAAGGAACTCTGTTGGTTCCTATGAGTCTTCATCTAGTATTACTTCTCACGGACTTCAGATTTCCCCCCGGGTTATGAGTTATTAGTCACTCGAGAACATCGATAAGTGAATCGATTTTGCACTTCGATTCAATAACTCTAAGTAATTTTTTTTGCTTACGAGTATATTTGTCCTTCAAGTCATTCCTAGCTTGATCGGCTATATGATTATTGTGCTAAATTTTAACTGTGCTACCTGGTCCTTCTTCCCGGAGCACAATTTTTGACGATGAGCTAAGCCTACGTCGTTCTTCCTCGTCATATCATTTTGCCTTGAATAGCAAGCTTGATTTTGAGTTTGTATCATACCTGTGGTTCAAATAACCTTTCGCTTCATCATTCCTTTGACTTGATGTCATCGCCGATGGATTGCATTTTCATGAAACCTCTCGACAAATATGTTGTGATCATCTCAACAATTCTGAGCTCTTCTAGGTTATCAATCTAATTCATGATGAGAAATACCATCCTTGCCCCCTCGATGAATTGTTGCTAAGCCCGTGGGCCCCATCCTCATCTTTTCCTTGCTGAAATTGTATGACTTATTTTATAAGTTGTTTCCGATGGATCCTTTGTGTATCCGAAGTTTGACCTTTCCCTGATGACCATGTCAACACTATCCCGAAGCATGTGTGTGGTACTCCGGTCATCAACAAGAACATTGGGAGCGCAATGCTAACTATTCTTGATCAATTATCCAAACATTGTTGTATGGGTAAACCTCATAAATTCCTTGCCCCTCTGTCTAAACGTTTTAATACTTGGAGCCCTATCATGCTCTGCCTTTCCTTGGGGAAGTTGTACTCTAATACTTGGGTATAAACAACTTTCCTTTCCATTGGTCTGATTATCATAGTAATCTTATTTTCCTATCCATTGTTTTGTTTCACCTTTCTTGTATTTTAACTTGTCTGAGCAGAGATAAATTCCTGCTTAAGTAAGCACCTCGGTGTACAACTCTATCAGTAAGACCCTGTTACTATTGTTGATGACATTTCGGTAACCACCAATGGACGAGAACTTTGCCTATTGGTCCGGCTCATCTTACGAGCAGGAAAATGGTTCTCTTCGTCCCACGCCCTTGGTACCAAACTTTGTTGCCAACATAACTGACAGGCTATCCTCTGACCTGCCTTGCTATCATGGCCGTTCAAGGTGTTAGCGCATTCCTGCTTTTAACTCACATGGTGGTCCCATAACCCACAGTTCCACAAGATCGAAACCTGACTCTCTTGTACACCCTTGTTTCTAACGTTATTTCTCACGCTTGGCTTCATATGAAAATCTCGAGCCACCTTCCGTGAGGCGATCTATTCTGGTATCAGACGCCATACTTATTCCATCGCTTTGAACCCCTTTCACCCCTTCTTTCAGGCAATAAACGATTGTCTACCAGGTTGAAGCTTCTTATTGCAACCTCACCTTGCTCTCGATGACTTTCTTGAATTTCAACTCGAGAGATACCTCTATGCCACATTGAGGTACCTATCTTGTGTTGAGCTCCGTCCTTCCGGAGTTTTACCCCCTTACTCCACCCCTTGAATCTCGGGACGAGATTTCTTGTAGTAGGGAAGAATTGTGACGCTCGGATAATTAAGCTACAGTAAACCCCTGCTAATGGTGCCACATCATCACATTATTGTTGCTAATCCTCACTTTATCCAGATCACAATTCTAATTCAAATTCAAATTAAAGTCCAATATTCAAATTTCTCAAACATACAAACAAAATGTTCAAAGTGTGGCAAATATTCCATAACTAATTATGGTGGTGACCCAACACTTTTGAAAAGTATTTTAATCCTATTTTGTGAATATAACAGTGGCTGAATATAATTATTAAATGTTTTTAAATTATAAAAATACTAAACTATTTTATTTGAACCTCAAACTAAATGTGGCAGTGGTATATTTAATAGTACTAATTTGGTGTCTAGGTTTGTATTTTACAAAAGTTAGAATAAAACTAAATAGAAAACAGAAAATTAAAAAAAAGAAATGCAAAGTAAATAAAAAGAGAAAGGCCCCTGACTCCCCCGAGCCTCGGTCCACCCCCACTTGCGCCAGCCCAACTACCCCCACCCGTCTCCTTCTCCTCCTATTCCCGTGGTGCGGTCTCTATAGGGGCATGGTTGCCCCCGACCGCCTCGCCGGCGACGCCGGAGAGTATAAGGACCCTCCCAGACGCCTCGAGCCCTTCCCCATCTTGCCCAAAATATCTCCACCCACTCCCCTCTCTCCTCCTCCGCCTATCCCCTCGGCCAGGTCCCCTTTCCCCTCCTTCCGAGCTCTGCCATGGACGCGACGCCGACACCGATGTAGCCGCGGCCACCACTGTCCCTGAGCCCCTCCAATGCATCCACCTCCCCTATGACATCTACATGGGCGGGCTCGAGCTGGGCGTCCCTGCATCGAGCGGATCGATGCCATCCTCGTCCTCGAGCTCCGCCACCTTCTTCATCAACTTCGTCATTGTCCTGTGCTTCGACTCCTCCCCGAGCATCCTCTTGCACAACTACAGGTCCGGTGAGGCCCCCGT
>NC_041392.1:162637279-162639512 GCF_002162155.2 Triticum dicoccoides
CGCCCTCTCGCACCAATAACCAACAACCCCGCGGTCGCCATGCCCATGGTCGCGCCCCGGCGCCGGCTGCGCATGCGTGCTCGTGCCCTGGCCTAACGCGCGTTTTGACCGTGTGCGCCCCGCCGCGTCTCCCTTGCTGCTGCGCTCGCGCCCGGACCTCTTCTCCCCACGCTGTCTCGCGTTGCCCGCCCTCGTGGCCTTCCGCCCACCGCTACTCCCGCGAGCAACCGCTGCCGCTAGACAGATGCTACCTACTGCTTTTGCTGCTAGGTGTGGGCGCCCGTGTCGTGCCCGCGAGCCTCTCTGGTCGCGCGCCCCTACACGCCTCGCTCCCGCTCGCCGCTCGCCTACTGCCGCTGGAGCCGTCTGCCATCGCCCGTGCGCAAGCACCGCCTTGGCCCCTGCCATGTACCTCGTTGTCGTGCCTGCAGCTGCGCGCGCTACGCTCACTAGTTGTCGCCTGGCAGCGCCCGCCTTCGTAGTGTGCTGCTCGCCCGACGACGTGCTGAAAGTGCAGCTATCCCTAGGTGGTTTTGGTAATTCATAACAACATATAGCTCATTGAGCTAATGCTATTCCAAGATGATTATTTCAGGAAAGCTCAATGATTGGCATGGCATGGATGTGAAAGTGGAACCCTCAAAATGCTAAGGACAAAGGATTGGCTCAAGCTCAAAAGCTCAAGACTCTTCATTTTATATTTTAGTGATCCAAGATCACATTGAGTCTTTAGGAAAAGCCAATACTCTCAAGGAGGGATGAGGTGTTGCTTAATGAGCCTCTTACTTCATGTGCTTAGTGATATGCTCCAAAACCCTCAACTACTTTTCCATATCCACATATGACCTAAACCCCAAGCCAAACTCGGTCCTATCGATTCTTCCTATCCGGCGCCACCGAGTTTCACTTGTCATTAGCCACTGCCAAACCCTAGCAATTCGGTCCTACCGATAAGGATCTCGGTCTCACCGAGATGGGGTTGCAAACTCTCTGTTTCCCTTTCGTAACTTTTCGGTCTCACCGAAAGAGCGAATCGGTCCCACTGAGATTGTAATGTAAACTCAGTGTTTCCCCTTTGTAAGTTTTCGGTCTCACCGAGTTCCACTCGGTCTCACCGAAAGAGCAAATCGGTCCCACCGAGTTTGCCTGACCAACTCTCTGGTTAGCTAATTACCAAATTTGGTCTCACCGAGTTTGTGTAATCGGTCTCACCGACATTATGTTATGCCCAAACCCTAACCGAATCGGTCCTACCGAGTTGCATGTCAGTCCCACCGAAAATCTCTAACGGTCACTAGGTTTACATTTTCGGTCCGACCGAGTTTATTGATTCGGTCCCACCGAGATTGGAAAACTGTGTAACGGTTGGATTTTGTGTGGAGGCTATATATACCCCTCCACCTCTTTCTCATTCAGTGAGAGAGCCATCAGAACACACACACACCATTCCAACTCATATGTTCTGAGAGAGAACCACCAACTCATGTGTTGAGACCAAGACATTCCATTCCTACCATATGAATCTTGATCTCTAGCCTTCCCAAGTTGCTTTCCACTCAAACCCTCTTCCCACCAAATCCAAATCCTATGAGAGAGAGTTGAGTGTTGGGGAGACTATCATTTGAAGCACAAGAGCAAGGAGTTCATTACCTACACACCATTTGTTACTTCTTGGAGAGTGGTGTCTCCTAGATTGGCTAGGTGTCACTTAGGAGCCTCCGACAAGATTGTGGAGTTGAACCAAGGAGTTTGTAAGGGCAAGGAGATCGCCTACTTCGTGAAGATCTACCGCTAGTGAGGCAAGTCCTTCGTGGACGATGGCCATGGTGGGATAGGCAAGGTTGCTTCTTCGTGGACCCTTTGTGGGTGGTTGCTTCTTCGTGGACCCTTCGTGGGTGGAGCCCTGTGTGGACTCGCGCAACCGTTACCCTTGGGTGGAGCCCTGTGTGGACTCGCGCAACCGTTACCCTTCGTGGGTTGAAGTCTCCATCAATGTGGATGTAGGATAGCACCACCTATCCGAACCACGGGAAAAACATCCATGTCTCCAATTGCGTTTGAAATCTCCAAACCCTTCCCTTTACATTCTTGCAAGTTGCATGCTTTACTTTCCGCTGCCTATATACTCTTTGCATGCTTGCTTGAATTATGTGATGATTGCTTGACTTGTCCTAAATTATCTAAAATCTGCCAAGAACTAAAATTGGGAAAAGGTTAAGTTTTTATTTGGTCA
>NC_041392.1:162639677-162649273 GCF_002162155.2 Triticum dicoccoides
CCCCTCTAGACATACTTTCGATCCTACACGTGCCCATTGCTCCAGGCCGCGCCCAGCCCTGCTTGCCGTCCCGCGCGCACCCCTACGCCTGCCCGCACTGTTTCTGCTGAAGCTCTTGCTCGGCTAATGCGCTAATACTGTTGCTGCTTACTGTACTGCTAGCTAGCTTTTCAATTTTTACATTGACTAACCGCCTAGACAGCCCCTAATCTGTGGTTAAACAACTGGTAAAATGACTAAGTAAAATATGAGAAGGTAGTACACTTGACAAGGCTCAAGTGTTTCCATTGGACCAAATCCATTTGGTGCATAGATTAAATTTGATGAAAATCACAAAGTGATATCTTTTGTTAGCAGAAAACAGAACTGTGTGCGTGAGTGTGTTGTGTGTGTGCGTGGGAGGCAGGATGGCTCACTGCCAAGTGGGGATGGCCCTGATTAGTTTAGGTTGATTAAATACTTAGTGGTCAAAGTAGTTAGACTAATTAGTACTTCTTAGGATAATTGCTAGCCTATGTCATGTGGCCCCCTATGTTAATTTTAACCCCTCCATTTTAGTTTAGCCATCAATTAAATTATGTGCCAATGACATGTGGGCCACATCGCCCCGTTTTGACTAGTCATTTTGACTTGGTCAAATTTTGATTATATTAAATAAAAATATTCCAGAAAATCTTTAAATCTTTGATAAATCATAGAAAATAATTCGTAACTCGGATGAAAAGGTTTTCTACATAAAAGTTGCTCAGAAAAACGTGACGAACCCGAATACGCTACCCACATACCTGTCAGATGCCTCTAACTATCTGAACATGGAACATCCCCCTTCGGTCATCCGTTTGACACAGGTCCGGAACTGGGAAAACATTCCCGGTTGAATTCCCCCTTCACCTGTATCGTGTAGCCATACGTTAGGTCACACCCGGCACAACATATTGCCATGTTATGATTTGTGATGCTTTGTTTGCTTTATATTTATTGTTTCTTCCCCCTCTTCTCTCCGGTAGACCCCGAGACCGATGCCGCCCCTGTGATTGACTACGTCGACGACGACACTTCTTTCTTTTCAACAAAGCTTCCAGGCAAGCAAACCCCCCTTGAGCATTCCGATATCGCCTATTTCTTTCCCTCTCATTCTTGCATTAGAACTGCTACTGCTTTCTGTATGATCCTACTCTGATGCATATCTTGTTGTTGTTACCTGCTTTTATACCTTACCTGCTTATCCAAAACTGCTTAGTATAGGTTGGTTAGAGATCCATCAGTGACCCCACCTTGTCCCAGTTGCCTCGCTTATGTTCGATGACTCGATCAACGTGATCGGCGTCCAGGCCCCGACACCGCACATCACACCCCTAGTTGTATGACTCTGCAGAGTTATCATCGAGTGCCGAGGGTGGAACCTCTTACATCACTCCTGATGAGATCTCTGTAGTGTAGCTATATGGTCGAGGTCATTGACGGTGATTCCTCGTTAACCACTTCTGTTACGGCTCTGTCGTGCAACCCGTCAAGTGTGAACCTCGAGGGTGGATCCTCTTACTGATACGTCCATTTTGCATCATGCTTTTATATCGATATTTATTGCATTATGGACTGTTATTTCACTTTATGTCACAATACTTATGGCTATTCTCTCTTATTTTACAAGGTTTACATAAGGAGGGAGAATGCCAGCAGCTGGAATTCTGGGCTGGAAAAGGAGCAAATATTAGAGACCTATTCTGCGCAACTCCAAAAGTCCTGAAACTCCACGGAACATCTTAAAATAAATAAAGAAAAATCCTCGCCAAAGATGAAGGCCATGGGGCCCACACCCTGCTCACGTGGGTGGGGGGCGCGCCCCCCTACCTCGTGGGCCCCCTGGTGGCTCTCCGACGTCCATCTTCTCCTATATGAAGTCTTTCGATGAGAAAAAAATCAGAAGGAACTTTTCAGGACGAGACTCTACCGCCACGAGGCGGAACCAATCTAGAGCTCCGGCAGATCTGTTCTGCCGGTGATACTTCCCTCCGGGAGGGGGAAATCATCACCACCGTCATCACCAACGCTCCTCTCATCAGGATAGGGCAATCTCCATCAACATCTTCACCAGCACCATCTCATCTCTAAACCCTTGTTCATCTCTGGTATCCAATTCTTGTCTCAAAGTCCGGGATTGGTGCTAGTAGGTTTCTAGTAGTGTTGATTACTCTTTGTAGTTGATGCTAGTTGGTTTATTTGGTGGAAGATCATATGTTCAGATCCTATATGCATATTATTACCCCTCTGATTATGAACATGAATATGCTTTGTGAGTAATTACGTTTGTTCCTGAGGACAAGGGAGAAGTCTTGCTATTAGTAGTCATGTGAATTTGGTATTCGTTTGATATTTTGATAAGATGTATGTTGTCTAGCCTCTAGTGGTGTTATGTGAACGTCGACTACATAACACTTCACCATTATTTGGGCCTAGAGGAAGGCATTGGGAAGTAATAAGTAGATTATGGGTTTCTAGAGTGACAGAAGCTTAAACCCTAGTTTATGCATTGCTTCGTAAGGGTCTGATTTGGATTCATATGCTTCATGCTATGGTTAGGTTTACCTTAATACTTTTGTTATAGTTGCGGATGCTTGCAATAGAGGTTAATCATAAGTGGGACACTTGTTCAAGTAAGAACAACACCCAAGCACCGGTCCACCCACATATCAAATTATCAAAGTATCGAACGCGAATCATATGAACGTGATGAAAACTAGCTTGACGATATTCCCATGTGTCCTCGGGAGCGCTTTTCCTATTATAAGAGTTTGTTCTGGCTTGTCCTTTGCTACAAAAGGATTGGGCCACCTTGGTGCACTTTATTTACTTTTGCTACTTGTTGCTTGCTACAATTTGTCTTATCAGAAAACTATCTGTTGCCACTTATTTTAGTACTTGCAGAGAATACATTGCTGAAAACTGCTTGTCATTTCCTTCTACTCCTCGTTGGGTTTGACACTCTTACTTATCGAAAGGACTACGATAGATCCCCTATACTTGTGGGTCATCAAGACTCTTTTCTGGCACCGTTGCCGGGGAGTGTAGCACCTTTGGTAGGTGGAATTTGGTATGGAAAAGTTTATATAGTGTGCTGAAATTTACTGTCACTTGTTACTATGGAAAGTAATTCTCTGAGGGGCTTGTTCGGGGTATCTTCACCCCGTCCACTAGAGCAATGAGTTGCTCCTCAACCTACTGAACCTATTGAAAATGAAACTCCTGTTGAATTTCCTTCGGGTATGATGGAAAAACTGCTAGCTAACCCTTTTACAGGAGATGGAACAAAGCATCCTGATGAGCACTTAATATATGTGTATGAAGTTTGTGGATTATTTAAGCTTGCAGGTATACCCGATGATGTTGCTAAGAAGAAGGTCTTCCCTTTATCTTTGAATGGAGATGCATTGGTATGGTATAGGCTATGTAATGATATGAGATCATGGGACTATAAAAGATTGAGGTTGGAATTTCATCAAAAGTATTACCCTATGCATCTTGTTCATTGTGATCACAATTATATATATAATTTCTGGCCTCGCGAAGGAGAGAGCATCGTTCAAGCTTGGGGGAGGCTTAAATCAATGTTATATTCATGCCCCAATCATGAGCTCTCAAGAGAAATGATCATTCAAAAATTTTATGCTCAGCTTTCTGAAAACAATCGCACCATGCTCGAGACTTCTTGTGCTGGCTCTTTTATGATGAAGACTATTGAATTTAGATGGAATTTATTGGATAGAATTAAACGCAACTCTAAAGATTGGGACCTTGACAAAGGTAAGGAGTCAGGTATGACACCTAAGTTTGATTGTGTTAAATCTTTTATGAACACCGATGTTTTCCGTAAGTTTAACACTAAATATGGAATTGACTCTGAGATAGTAGCTTCTTTCTGTGAATCTTTTGCTACTTATGTTGATCTCCCTAAGGAGAAGAGGTTTAAATATCATCCTCCCATAGAAGTAAAAGTAGCTGCACCTATTAAAGTTGAAGAAAAGACTGTCACTTATAATGATCCTATTGATCCTACTTCTTATGTTGAAAAACCACCTTTCCTTGTTAGAATAAAGGATCATGCTAAAGCTTCAACTGTTGTTCGTAAAAGCAATATTAGAACTTATACACCTCCTGAGCAAGTTAAAGTAGAACCTAATATTGCTATTGTTAAAGATATCTTGTCTGATAATATTGATGGGCATGTTATTCAGTTCGAAGGTGAAACTGCTAGAATTGCTAAACCTTGTGCTAAAGATAAACATAGACCTGTGTAGGCGTGCCTGTTATTTCTGTTAAAATAGGAGATAATTGTTATCATGGCTTATGTGATATGGGTGCGAGTGCTAGTGTTATACCGCATACTTTATACGAAGAAATTAAGAATGAAATTGCACCTGCTGAGTTAGAAGGTATTGATGTCACTATTAAACTTGCCAATAGAGATACTATTTCACCAATTGGAATTGTTAGAGATGTTGAAGTCTTGTGTGGGAAAACTAAATATCCTGCTGATTTTCTTGTTCTTACTTCTCCGCAAGGTAGCTTTTGTCCCATTATATTTGGTAGACCCTTCTTGAACACTGTTAATGCTAGGATAGATTGCGAAAAGAATGTTGTTACTATTGGCTTGGATGATATGGTTCATGAGTTTAATTTCTCTAAATTCAGCAAACAACATCATGAGGAAGAATTACCTAGTAAGGATGAAATTATTGGTCTTGTTTCTACTGCCGTACCTCCTAGTGATCCTTTAGAACACTATTTGCTAGACCATGAGAATGATATGTTCATGAATGAAAGAAGGGAAATAGATGAAGTATTCTTTAAACAGGAACCTATACTGCAAAACAATTTGCCTGTTGAAATTTTAGGGGATCCTCCTCCACCCAAGGGTGATCCCATGTTTGAGCTTAAACCTTTGCCAGATAATCTTAAATATGCTTATCTTGATAAAAAGAAGATATATCCTGTTATTATTAGTGCTAACCTTTCAAAGCATGAAGAAGAAAGATTATTGAAAACTCTGAAGAAGCATTGTGCTGCTATTGGATATACTCTTGATGATCTTAAAGGCATTAGTCCCACTCTATGTCAACATAATATAAATTTGGAAGCAGATGCCAAACCAGTTTGTGATCCTCAATGACGTCTGAATCCTAAAATGAAAGAAGTGGTAAGAAAAGAAATACTAAAGCTTCTAGAGGCAGGTATAATTTATCTCATTGCTGATAGTGAGTGGGTAAGCCATGTCCAATGTGTCCCTAAGAAGGGAGGTATTACTGTTGTTCCTAATGATAAAGATGAATTAATTCCACAAAGAATTATCACAGGTTATAGGATGGTAATTGATTTCCGCAAATTAAATAAAGCTACTAAGAAAGATCATTACCCTTTACCTTTTATTGATCAAATGCTAGAAAGATTATGCAAACATACACACTATTGCTTTCTAGATGGTTATTCTGGTTTCTCTCAAATACCTGTGTCGGCTAGAGATCAATCAAAGACTACTTTTACATGCCCTTTTGGTACTTTTTCTTATAGACGTATGCCTTTTGGTTTATGTAATGCACCTGCTAACTTTCAAAGATGCATGATGGCTATATTCTCTGACTTTTGTGAAAAGATTTGTGAGGTTTTCATGGACGAATTTTCTGTCTATGGTTCCTCTTTTGATGATTGCTTGAGCAATCTTGATCGAGTTTTGCAGAGATGTGAAGAAACTAATCTTGTCCTGAATTGGGAAAAGTGCCACTTTATGGTTAATGATGGTATTGTCTTGGGGCATAAAGTTTTTGAAAGAGGTATTAAAGTTGATAAAGCCAAGGTCGATGCTATTGAAAAGATGCCATGTCCCAAGGACATCAAAGGTATAAGAAGTTTCCTTTGTCACGCCGGATTTTATAGGAGGTTCATTAAGGACTTCTCAAAAAATTCCTGGCCTCTGACTAATTTACTGCAAAAAGATACACCATTTGTCTTTGATGATGATTGTGTAGAAGCATTTGAAATACTTATGAAAGCATTATTCTCTGCACCTGTTGTTCAGCCACCTGATTGGAACCTACCCTTTGAAATTATGTGTGATGCTAGTGATTATGCTGTAGGTGCTGTTCTTGGGCGAAGAGTTGATAAGAAATTAAATGTTATTCATTATGCTAGTAAGACTCTAGACAATGCTCAAACAAATTATGCTACTACTGAAAAAGAGCTTTTAGCAGTTGTATTTGCTTGTGATAAGTTCAGATCTTATATTGTTGATTCTAAAGTAACTATTCACACTGATCATGCTGCTATTAAATATCTTATGGAAAAGAATGATGCTAAACCTAGACTTATTAGATGGGTTCTCTTGCTACAAGAATTTGATTTGAATATTGTTGATAGAAAGGGAGCAGAGAACCCCATTGCAGACAACTTGTCTAGGTTAGAGAATATTCTTGATGACCCACTACCTATTAATGATAGCTTTCCTGATGAACAATGAAATGTTATAAGTACTTCTCGTAGTACTCCATGGTATGCTGATTATGCTAATTATATTGTTGCTAAATTTATACCGCCTAGCTTCACATACCAGCAAAAGAAAAAGTTTTTCTACAATTTAAGACATTACTTTTGGGATGACCCACATCTTTATAAAGAAGTAGTAGATGGTGTTATTAGACGTTGTGTACCTGAGCATGAACAGGAACAGATCCTACGCAAGTGTCATTCCGAGTCTTATGGAGGACACCACGCTGGAGATAGAACTGCACATAAGGTATTGCAATCTGGTTTTTATTGGCCTACTCTCTTCAATGATGCCCATAAGTTTGTATTGTCTTGTGATGAATGTCAAAGAATTGGTAATATTAGTAGACGTCAAGAAATGCCTATGAATTATTCACTTGTTCTTGCACCATTTGATGTTTGGGGCTTTGATTATATGGGACCTTTTCCTGCCTCTAATGGATACACACATATTTTAGTTGCTATTGATTATGTTACTAAGTGGGTAGAAGCTATTCCAACTAGTAGTGCTGATCATAACACTTCTATTAAAATGCTTAAGGAAGTTATTTTCCTGAGGTTTGGAGTCCCTAGATATTTAATGACTAATGGTGGTTCACACTTTATTCATGGTGCTTTTCGTAAAATGCTTGCTAAATATGATGTTAATCATAGAATTGCATCTCCTTATCACCCTCAGTCTAGTGGTCATGTAGAGTTGAGCAATAGAGATCTCAAATTAATTTTGCAAAAGACTGTTAATAGGTATAGAAAGAATTGGTCCAAGAAACTTGATGATGCATTATGGTCTATAGAACTGCATATAATAATCCTATGGGTATGTCTCCGTATAAAAAGGTTTATGGAAAAGCATGTCACTTACCTCTCGAACTAGAACATAAGGCATATTGGGCTATTAAAGAGCTTAATTATGATTTTAAACCTGCCGGTGAGAAGAGGTTATTTGATATTAGCTCACTTGATGAATGGAGAACCCAAGCTTATGAAAATGCCAAGTTGTTTAAAGAAAAAGTTAAAATATGGCATGACAAAAGGATACAAAAGCATGAGTTTAATGTAGGTGATTATGTATTGCTATACAACTCTCGTTTAAGATTTTTTGCAGGAAAACTTCTCTCTAAATGGGAAGGCCCCTATGTTATCGAAGAGGTCTATCGTTCTGGTGCCATAAAAATCAACAACTTCGAGGGCACAAATCCTAAGGTGGTAAACGGTCAGAGAATTAAACATTATATCTCAGGTAATCCCATAAATGTTGAAACCAATATTATTGAAACCGTAACCCTAGAGGAATACATAAGGGACACTTTCTGGAATGTTTCAGACTCCGAAAAGGAATAGGTATGTGGTACGGTAAGTAAACCGACTCCAAAACAATTTTTAAGGCAATATTTCTCCGTTTTGGAATATTTAGAAAACAGAAAAATAAGTAGCAGACTGGGAAGGACACGAGGGCCCCACGAGGGTGGTGGGTGCGCCCTACCCCCCTGGGCGCTCCCCCTACCTCGTGAGCACCTCGTGTGCCTTCCGGACTCCATTTTCTTGCACATTACGTATTTTGCTCGGTAAAAATTCATTATATAATCTCCCGAAGGTTTTGACTCCTGTATCACGCAAACCTCCTCTGTTCTTGTTTCGAGCTATTTTCTGTCAGGGTTTTCCAGGCTAGGCATCATGTCGTCTCCCTCCTCCAACAATGGTGACAATGATGCTTGGCTAATGAAGATAGATCTGAAGAGGGAAGAACCCACGAGGGTCAACAAGGATGAAAGGATCAAGAAGGCCACGGAGGATCAAGCTCCAGCAGCAAAAGACACCCTCCAACTTGATCATAACCTTCTTACCCCAACTGAGATCGAAGCTTTCAAGATGATTGAGTTAGCTCGTATACAAAACAAGTATCTCACACAAGAAAATATTTTGTTGAAGGAGCATACTGTTGCACTCAAGGGCATTATTCGCAAGCTAGAGGACCTCTTATGCTTGATGTGCGATTATCCGTCACCTCCACCTTCTTCACCAACAAAGGGGATATAATCACTTGGGTATGGGCACTCCCCTTGGCAACTGCCAAGCTTGGGGGAGGTGCCCCGGTATCGTATCACAATCACAACTCCTATCTTTACCGTTTTCTTAGTTCGATCCTATTAGTATCTTGATTTAGTAGAATAAAGTTTATGACATGATCTAGTTTTGAGTTTGCTTTATGATCTCTCTATGTAATCGAGTCAGTGAGCTATATATAATAAAGATTAGTGTTGAGTCAAGGGCTTGATTATTTTGCCATGATCTTGGGTGAATAAAAGAAAAGAGAAAAAGAATAAAAAGAAACAAAAAGTTCATATTGATCTTCTTGAGAGTAATGACTTCACATAGAAAGAGTATGATGATTAAAAGTTGTTGGGAGTTGGCAAACATAGCTTTGGTCATTGTTGCAATTAATAGGAAGTAATAAGGAAAGAGAGGTTTTCACATATAGATATATTATCATTGACATCTTTTATGATTGGGAGCACTCATTAAAATATGACATGCTAAAGAGTTGATGTTGGACAAGGAAGACAGCGTAATGAGTTATGTCTTTCTTATATCTGAGATAAAGTATGTTGTCATGGATCCTCTAACTTGTTGAGCTTGCCTTTCCCCCTCATGCTAGCCAAATTCTCAGCACCAAGTAGAAATACTACTTGTGCTTCCAAATACCCTTAAACCAGTTTTGCCATGAGAGTCCACCATATCTACCTATGGATTGAGTAAGATCCTTCAAGTAAGTTGTCATTGGGGAAAAGAAATAAAAATTGCTCTAAATATGTATGATAGATTGGTGTGGGAGAAATAAGCTTTATACAATCTTGTGATGTGGAAGTAATAAAAGCGACGGACTACATAATAAAGGTTCATATCACAAGGGGCAATATAAAGTGACGTTCTTTCGCATTGAGATTTTATGCATCCAACCATAAAAGCGCATGGCAACCTCTGCTTCCCTCTGTGAAGGGCATATCCTTTATTATTATCTTCTACCCTATGCAAGAGTCATGGTGATCTTCACCTTTTCTTTT
>NC_041392.1:162649712-162655408 GCF_002162155.2 Triticum dicoccoides
TATCGAATTGGATGTAGGGGAGCATGAACCATCATTGTTGACATTACCCTTGAGGTAAAAGGTTGTGGGGCAAAACTATAAGCCCCTATCTTTCTCTGTATCCGATTAAAACTCCGTAACCACAAGTATTGGGTGAGTGTTAGCAATTATGGAGGACTAAATGATAGTTGAGTATGTGGACTTGCTTTTTAGCTCTGACATAGACTCTTTCCGATGTTATGATAAATTGCAATTGCTTCAGTGACTGAGATTATAGTTTGTCGGAGCCCAATAAGGTTTATGATTTATACTTTTGCATTGTGAATAGATCATCACTTGAACATAAGTAATCCTATGACGAAAATCTATATATGTTGCTGTTATGAGAATAATCATGATGCCTTCATGTCCATATTTTATTTTTATCGATGCCTCTACCTCTAAACATGAGGACATATTTATTGTTATCGGCTTTTCGCTTGAGGACAAGCGAGGTCTAAGCTTGGGGGAGTTGATACGTCCATTTTGCATCATGGTTTTATATCGATATTTATTGCATTATGGACTGTTATTTCACTTTATGTCACAATACTTATGGCTATTCTCTCTTATTTTACAAGGTTTACATAAGGAGGGAGAATGCCGGCAGCTGGAATTCTGGGCTGGAAAAGGAGCAAATATTAGAGACCTATTCTACGCAACTCCAAAAGTCCTGAAACTCCACGGAACATCTTAAAATAAATAAAGAAAAATCCTCGCCAGAGATGAAGGCCAGGGGGCCCACACCCTGCTCACGAGGGTGGGGGGCGCCCCCCCTTAGGGCGCCCCCCCTAGGGCGCGCCCCCCTACCTCGTGGGCCCCCTGGTGGCTCTCCGACGTCCATCTTCTCCTATATGAAGTCTTTCGATGAGAAAAAAAATCAGAAGGAACTTTTCGGGATGAGACTCCACTGCCACGAGGCGGAACCTTGGCGGAACCAATCTAGAGCTCCGGCAGAGCTGTTCTGCCGTGGATACTTCCCTCCGGGAGGGGGAAATCATTACCATCGTCATCACCAACGCTCCTCTCATCGGGAGAGGGCAATCTCCATCAACATCTTCACCAGCACCATCTCATCTCTAAACCCTAGTTCATCTCTTGTATCCAATTCTTGTCTCAAAGTCCGGGATTGGTGCTAGTAGGTTGCTAGTAGTGTTGATTACTCTTTGTAGTTGATGCTAGTTGGTTTATTTGGTGGAAGATCATATGTTCAGATCCTATATGCATATTATTACCCCTCTGATTATGAACACGAATATGCTTTGTGAGTAATTATGTTTGTTCCTGAGGACAAGGGAGAAGTCTTGCTATTAGTAGTCATGTGAATTTGGTACTCGTTTGATATTTTGATAAGATGTATGTTGTCTAGCCTCTAGTGGTGTTATGTGAACGTCGACTACATAACACTTCACCATTATTTGGGCCTAGAGGAAGGCATTGGGAAGTAATAAGTAGATGATGGGTTGCTAGAGTGACAAAAGCTTCAACCCTAGTTTATGCGTTGCTTCGTAAGGGTCTGATTTGGATCCATATGTTTCATGCTATGGTTAGGTTTACCTTAATACTTTTGTTGTAGTTGCGGATGCTTGCAATAGAGGTTAATCATAAGTGGGACGCTTGTTCAAGTAAGAACAGCACCCAAGCACCGGTCCACCCACATATCAAATATCAAAGTATCGGACGTGAATCATATGAACATGATGAAAACTAGCTTGATAATATTCCCATGTGTCCTCGGGAGCGCTTTTCCTATTATAAGAGTTTGTTCCGGCTTGTCCTTTGCTACAAAAGGATTGGGCCACCTTGTTGCACTTTATTTACTTTTGTTACTTGTTGCTCGCTAAAATTTGTCTTATCACAAAACTATCTGTTACCACTTATTTCAGTACTTGCAGAGAATACCTTGCTGAAAACTGCTTATCATTTCCTTATGCTCCTCGTTGGGTTCGACACTCTTACTTATCGAAAGGACTATGAGAGATCCCGTATACTTGTGGGTCATGACTTACGTTCACCTTGATGATAACATCGAGTGAAATTCACCGGGGGTGAATCCTCGGGTTTTCCCCTTGGTGTTAGACACACAGTTACTATGGTTACTATGACTTTGCACTGAGCCATGTTACTAAAGACGGGTCGGCCCTGAGGGGTACCCATGCGAGCTTAATAGCGAGTGATGTGGAGTCGGGTTGACTTGGAAGGTGCCCGCGAGATACTTACGAGGCATGGCCGGGCATTCTTAGCCCTTGCCGCAAGTACTCGAGACGGGGCGACGGGGTCACATCGATCATCAGTCTCTGCTCGTTACCGCGTGCTCCTAATCCACTACAGTTTGGATATTTGATCCGAGGGGCCTCTGGCCTGATAGCACTAACCATCACGTGGGCATAGTATGGGAGTTTTGCGTCGTATACATCAACCGAAGCATAATAGACGTCAGTGACTGAGCGGCGCGCGCCAGATTGGACTGCGTAAGCTCCTGCCTTGTTGAAGGAGGTAGCTAGGTCTGCTCACCGGCCACGTACGCAACGTGCAAGAGTTCCCTGGGAGATGTCCCATGACCCCTAGGGGCATAGGTTTAGTCTGGCGTGCTGGCCTCTCTATTAAGCTTAGGTCGGGTTGCGGCGTATTGTTTGGCCGAGGCTGGGCATGACCTAGGAAAGTGTGTCCGGCCGGAGTTAATCAAGCGTGGTGGGTAAGTTGGTGCACCCTTGCAGGGAAGAAAACATCTATCGATAGCATGTCCTACGGTAATGGATACTTGGAGTTGTATCCCGATCGATACAACTAGAACTGGATACTTGAGATGAGAAGTGGTTATGAGAAACGGTGTGTGATGACAAATGGATATGAAAAATGGATAGTATGGCTCTGGGATTGCTTTCTCGCAGGGAGTCGAGAAAGGATCTCTAGCCGAGGTTGATAACACTTCTACTACTTTACTTTATGCTACTCTACTCACTCCTGTTGCTGCAAAATGGTGGTTTCCATAAGATGCTAGTCTTCGATAGGCTAGGCTTTCCCCTTCCCTTCTGGCACTCTGCAGTTTAGTCCACAGATACAACCCATTCCTTTGATACATATGCATACATAGTTTAGATCTAATGTAAGTCTTGCGAGTACTTTGGATGAGTACTCACGGTTGCTTTGCTTCTTCTTTTCCCCCATACCCGATTGTTGCGACCAGATGACGGATCCCAGGAGCCAGAAGACGCCACTGATGACTACTACTACCCGGAGGATGCCTACTACTACGTGAAGACCGCAGATGACTAGGAGCAGTTAGGAGGCTCCCAGGCAGGAGGCCTTGCCTTTTCGATCATTGTTGCTTTTGTGCTAGCCTTCTTAAGGCAATCTTGTCTAACTTATGTCTGTACTCAGATATTGTTGCTTCCGCTGACTCTTGTGTATTCGAGCTTATGTATTCGAGCCCTCGAGGCCCCTGGCTTGTAATATAAAGCTTGTATTATTTTAATTTGTGTCTAGAGTTGTGTTGTGATATCTTCCCATGAGTCCTTGATCTTGATCGTACACATTTGCATGTAAGATTAGTGTACGATTGAATCGAGGGAATCACAAAGCCTGTATTTACAAGAAAGTGAGTGGGAGCTCTGTAGCATTTCTGATATTATATGTGGATGACATATTGTTGATTGGAAATGATTCTTAATTTCTGAATAGCATAAAAGGATACTTGAATAAGAATTTTTCAATGAAAGACCTCGGTGAAGCTGCTTATATATTAGGCACCAAGATCTATAGAGATAGATCAAGACGCTTAATTGGACTTTCACAAAGCACATATCTTGATAGAGTTTTGAAGAAGTTCAAAATGGATCAGTCAAAGAAAGGGTTCTTGCCTATGTTGCAAGGTGTGAAGTTGAGTCAGACTCAATGCCCGACCAATGCAGAAGATAGAGAGAAAATGGAAGTCATTCCCTATGCCTCAGTCATAGGTTCTATCATGTATGCAATGCTGTGTACCAGACCTGATGTGTGCCTTTCTATTAGTTTAGTAGGGAGGTACCAAAGTAATCCAGGAGTGGATCACTGGACAGCGGTCAAGAACATCCTGAAATACCTGAAAAGGACTAAGGATATGTTTCTCGTTTATGGAGGTGACAAAGAGCTCATCATAAACAGTTACGTCGATGCAAGCTTTCACACTGATCTGGATGACTCTAAGTCACAAACCGAATACGTATTTCTATTGAATGGTGGAGCTCTCGGTTGGTGCAGTTCTAAGCAGAGCGTCGTGGCGGGATCTACGTGTGAAGCGGAGTACATAGTTCCTTCGGAAGCAGCAAATGAAGGAGTCTGGATGAAGGAGTTCATATCCGATCTAGGTGTAATAACTGGTGCATCGGGTCCAATGGAAATCTTTTGTGACAATACTGGTGCAATTGCCTTGGCAAAGGAATCCAGGTTTCACAAGAGAACTAAGCACATCAAAAGACGCTTCAATTCCATCCGTGATCAAGTCAAGGAGGGAGACATAGAGATTTGGAAGATACATACGGATCTGAATGTTGCAGACCCGTTGACTAGGCCTCTCTCACGAGCAAAGCATGATCAGCCCCAAGACTCCATGGGTGTTAGAATCATTACTTTTTAATCTAGATTATTGACTCTAGTGCAAGTGGAAGACTGAAGGAAATATTCCCTAGAGGCAATAATAAAGTTGTTATTTATATTTCCTTATATCATGATAAATGTTTATTATTCATGCTAGAATTGTATTAACCGGAAACTTAGTACATGTGTGAATACATAGACAAACAGAGTGTCCCTAGTATGCATCTACTTGACTAGCTTGTTAATCAAAGATGGCTAAGTTTCCTAGCCATAGACATGTGTTGTCATTTGATGAAGGGGATCACATCATTAGAGAATGATGTGATGGACAAGACCCATCCGTTAGCTTAGCATAATGATCTTTTAGTTTTTCTGCTATTGCTTTCTTCATGACTTATACATGTTCCTCAGACTATGAGATTATGCAACTCCCGAATACCGGAGGAACACCTTGCATGCTATCAAATGTCACAACATAATTGGGTGATTATAAAGATACTCTACAATTGTCTCCAATGGTGTTTGTTGAGTTGGCATAGATCGGGATTAGGATTTGTCACTCCGTGTATCGGAGAGGTATCTCTGGGCCCTCTCGATAATGCACATCACTATGAGCCTTGCGAGCAATGTGACTAATGAGTTAGTCATGGAATGATGCATTACGGAACGAGTAAAGAGACTTGCCGATGACGAGATTGAACTATGTATGATGATACCGACGAACGAATCTCGGGCAAGTAACATACCGATGATAGAGGGAACAACGTATGTTGTTATGTGGTTTGACCGACAAAGATCTTCATAGAATATGTAGGAGCCAATATGATCATCCAGGTTCCGCTATTGGTTATTGATCAGAGATGTGTCTCGGTCATGTCTACATAGTTCTCGAACCTGTAGGGTCCGCACGCTTAACGTTCGATGATGATTTGTATTATGAGTTTTGTGTTTTGATGAACCGAAGTTTGTTCGGAGTCCCGGATGAGATCACAGACATAACGAGGAGTCTCGAAATGGTCGAGACATAAAGATTGATATATTGGACCATGTTATTCGCACACCGGAAGTGTTCCGGATCGTTTCGGGTAAAAACGGAGTGTTGG
>NC_041392.1:162655552-162666154 GCF_002162155.2 Triticum dicoccoides
CTTTTGGTGGAATCCTACTAGGACTTGGAGTCCTAGTAGGACTCCCCTCTTGGGCGCGCCCTCGGGGTCGGCCGGCCCTCCCCTCCTCCCTCTTTTATATACATGGGGAGGGGGCACCCTAGAACACACAAGTTGATCTTTTAGCCGTGTGTGGTGCCCCCCTCCATAGTTACACACCTCGATCATATCATCGTAGTGCTTAGGAGAAGCCCTGGGTCGGCAACTTCATCATCACCGTCGGCACTCCGTCGTGCTAACGGAACTCTCCCTCGGCCTGAACTGGATCAAGAGTTCAAGAGACGTCCTTGAGCTGAACCTGTGCTTATCGCGGAGGTGCCGTGCGTTCGGTACTTGGATCGGTTGGATCGCGAAGACGTTCAACTACATCAACCGCGTTACTAAACGCTTCTGCTTTTGGTCTACGAGGGTACGTAGACACACTCTCCCCGTCTCGTTACTATGCATCTCCTAGATAGATCTTGCGTGATCGTAGGAAATTTTTTGAAATACTGTGTTCCCCAACAAACACGCATGTCTATAAGTCTGGGCAACAAACGTAAATGTTTGTTTTACCGACAGGAGCCCCCGGGCCTGGCCCATGATGCCCAGCATCATGGTTCAATTCCCATAGCACCTATTTTTTCATCAGATTTTTCAAGGTGGTATCCGCTTTTTAACTAGAATAATTTCAAGAAAACATGAGGTAGGTTCACTTTTTAATTAGAATAGTTACAATAGAACGTGTTTTTGTCTATTTTTTCATTGAAATATACATGTAGTGCCATTGGACATACTAAAGAAGGATAGATCTATAAATGTGTACAACTAATTCAACCCTAGCCTAGTGCCAAACTTCCCTGTACATTATGCCCATCACCAGGTTCAAATCTCACGTACATCACCTGTTTTTACTACAGATTTTTTAAAATATAATATGATAGGTGGGTCCGATTTTTAATTAGACTCATTTCAAAGCAACGTGTTGTTTTGTTTCTTTTATTTGACTACTAGAAGTACATGTAGTGGTGCCCCATGATGGCTTTCACTAAAAAAATGTACATGTAGCATGTAGCGTCTCTTTCTTTCCTAAAAAAAGTATACTGTCATTATACATACTACAAAAAAATTAGTTACATTCTGTATTCATTAGGGACACACTAGCCCTATGGTAACCCTCTTAGTCCAACCAATGTGTAAAGCCAAGGTTATGGGTTTGAATCTTGCATCAGTTTTTATCTATTTACATTTCTTGTCCGAAGTTTTCTCTTTTTTGGATGAAAAATGCCTTTTAAACCCTAAAAAGAAAACTTCAAAAAATAACCCTAAAAAGCAGATGAGATCTTGAAAATCTCAAAAATTGAAAAAAAAATCTAGTATGTGGTCTAGTTTACATAGAGAAACTATGGAGTGTGTTGGGTAGATATTTTTTGCATTGTGCTTCACAAGGTATCAGGTTTTAGGTATTTACAAAATAGGAAAATTAATTTATGACACCACAAGTGACAGTATGAAGTTGAATTTATCAATACTAAAGATGAAGTAGATGATCTATTCCATTTTGAAGTTACATTTACAAAGAAGATGATTAGTCAATGAGAACCTCATAGTTGGACTTGAATGTCCATGAAACACCATAGTAGATCCTCCTATTACAAAGCAAAGTACACAAAACTTTTTTCCAAATCTCATGATACTTTTTCCCCTATTGATCATATAATACCTTGACATGAGCACATGCAAAAGTATCGGCATTTTATACTAATAATATTTTCTGTACAAGTGGTTCTAGAATTTCATGCAAGTCATAGGCTATCACATTCTATCATCCGTGGAGATTGCATATGATCTTGAATTAAGATAATACAAAAAGCAAATTTGTAAAATTCAATGAGACAAACAAATTACACGTTGAACACTTTTTCATTTGAGGCCATCTGGATGCCAAAATACTTCACATATTTATAAGATACACACAAGCAGGCAAACTTCATTTAACTAAACATGGAGTCGACATAGGCAAGATGGCTAGTGTGTTGTATGTCCTCGTGAGGCCCCGGGCTAGCACTACTAGGGAAAACCCTAGTAGTAGCACTGGTTTTAGAGCTACTAGTAGCGCTTGTACCAGCGCTACCACTAAGGCGCTATAGCTAACTGGTAGTAGTAGCGCTGGTTTACCAGCGTTACTGATACACCTAGTTAGCAGTAGTGCTCTTGTTGGAAAAGCGCTGCTGATAGAGGTAAGTAGCAGTAGCATTTCTTCTGAAAAGTGCTACTGCTTAGTTTTTGTTTTTTAATTGCACCTTATTTTTGCTGTATTTGTATATGTTTTATATATAGTACTTTCATCATATGATTTTATAACCATGATTAGTTAGTATATACAATAGTGTGTGAAATTAAGGTGGATTAGGTTCAAGTAGAGGCAACATGTGTTGCCTCCACTTAAAGCACATGTGGTGCAACACATGTCGCCTCCACTTGAACCTAATCGACCTTCATTTCACACACTCTTGTGTATACTAAGGTGGATTAGGTTCAAGTGGAGGCAACATGTGGTGCACCACATGTTGCCTACACTTGAATCTAATTCGCCTACACAAGCTATTTAATCATCATCATAGTCATTACGACCAACACTAGCTATTTAATTATCATAGTCATAGTGTAGCACACATCATCATCTTCAAACTCATTCTAGCTAGCTAATCACCACCAACACTTGCTACGGTAGCTATCTAATCACCACCAACACTAGCTAATAATAATAATCATAATCATTACCACCAACACTAGCTATTTAATCATCATAGTCATAGTGTAGCACATCATCATCTTCAAACTCATTCTAGCTAGCTAATCACTCCTTCTGCTCTCTTTCAGGTAAAATAGCATAGAACATATGTAGCACTCCTGATTCATCATATTGAAGCATGCAAATGAACCTGTCTCCTAATTGTGGGCTGCGATCACTACAAAAAATACACTTATGTGATGATACATGTTTGTCACAGTAGGTCACGTTTTCTGTCATGCATGTACATCCATGAAAAATTTCTGACAGAATCAAGATAGTCATACCTGTGTTGTCGTAGAAGTGTTCCATGACATTGTCCACTTGCATGATGATAAATGGCGCGTCATGAAAGTGCTTTCATCACGGGTGACCGACAAGTGGCATCCAACGTAACGGGTCGCCGTTAAGCTATCGGGTCCGGTTTCAGATCCGATAACCCGTTAACAGCCTGGACCAATGGGGATTTTCCACGTGTAAAATTCTCATTGGCTGGAGGAAACATGTGTTGGCTCACCATTGGGACACATGTCATCCACTCATTGGACAGGAGGCGCCTATGATAGGTCGACACATGGCATGGCCCAATAGTGGCCCATTCCGGTGAAAAAGGCCGCCCCAGTAAAATTTAGCTTGCCGGCCCATATAAGGCCTACTTGTGTCAGGTCCATTTAAGCCCACAGCCCATACGAGATGTGCCAATTCGGCCCGTCAACGGCCCGTTAAAGATTTGAGACCATTGCAGCCCATCGTCAGTTCGAGCCCGTTAACAGCCCGCTATATATTTGGGCTCAATATCGGCCCGATGTGATTTCGGCATGTTAACGGCCCATTCAAGGGATGGGCCAATTTTCAGGATGTACATCTTTTGGCCTTTTAGCGACCCATTTAAGTGTTGGGCCAATTTCTGGCCCGGTGTGTCTTTCAGCCTGTTGACGGCCCATAAATGAGTTGGGCCATTTGTAGTCGGACCTTAGTTTCGGCCTTTTAGCAACCCATTTAAGTGTTGGGCCAATTCCCGGCCTGGTGTGTCTTTCAGCCTGTTGACGGCCCATAAATGAGTTGGGCCATTTGTAGTCGGACCTGAGTTTTGGCCTGTTAACGGCCCATGCTCTTCATGGTCCAATACCAACCCGGTTTCTCTTTTGGCATGCTAAAGGCCCACAACACAGTTGGGCCATTTACTGTACGACCTGACTTTCGGCCTCTTAGCGGCCCATGCTCTTCATGGTCCAGTACGAGCCCATTGTCTCTTTCGGCCTGCTAAAGGCCCACAGTATAGTTGGGCCATATGTAGCCTGACCTTAGTAACGGCCTGTTAACGGCCTGTGAAATCAAATGGGCCCACTTGTCGCCCGCTTCGATGTCGGTCTGTTATAGAGTCGGGAGGCAAGAGGGGCAATGAGAGAGTCCTGGATTAGGGGGTGTCCGGATAGCCGGATTATATCTTCGGTCGGACTCCTGGACTAGAAGATACAAGATTGAAGACTTCGTCCCGTGTCTGGAAGGGACTTTCCTTGGCGTGGAAGGCAAGCTTGGCGATACGGATATGTAGATCTCCTACCATTGTAACCGACTTTGTGTAACCCTAACCCTCTCCGGTGTCTATATAAACCAGAGGGTTTGAGTCTGTAGGACAACATACAGAACAACAATCATACCATAGGCTAGCTTCTACGGTTTAGCCTCTCCGATCTCGTGGTAGATATACTCTTGTACTACCCATATCATCAATATTAATCAAGCAGGACGTAGGGTTTTACCTCCATCAAGAGGGCCCGAACCTGGGTAAAACTTCGTGTCCCTTGCCTCCTGTTACCATCCGGCCTAGACGCACAGTTCGGGACCCCCTACCCGAGATCCGCCGGTTTTGACACTGACATTGGTGCTTTCATTGAGAGTTCCTCTGTGTCGTCGCCCTTACGCTTGATGGCTCCTACGATCATCAATAGCGATGCAATCCAGGGTGAGACCTTCCTCCCCGGACAGATCTTCGTCTTCGACGGCTTCGCACTATGAGCCAATTCACTTGGCCATTTGGAGCAAATCGAAAGCTATGCCCCTGGCCGTCAGGTCAGATTTGGAAGTTTAAACTACATGGCTGATATCCGCGGGGACTTGATCCTCGACGAATTCGAGCAACTGCCGAGCGCGCCGCACTGTCACGGCGAGCATGATCTAGCTCTGCCGCCAAACAGTGCCCTGGAGGCCACACCCGCATCGGCTTCGACCCTTAATTCGGAGCCAACTGCGCCGATCGAGGATGGGTGGTTGGACGCCGCCTCGGGGGCTGCGATCCCAACGGTGATCGAGCCGAACACCAGCCCCGCACTCCGCGAGACTCGTGACTCCAAGGAGCCGGACTCCTCTCCGGACTCCAAACCCTCCGCACCCCTGCCGATCGAATCCGATTAGGCGCCCATCATGGAGTTTACTGCCGCGGACATCTTTCAGCACTCGCCTTTCGGCGATATTCTGAAGACACTAAAGTCTCTCTCTTTATCAGGAGATCCCTGGCCGGACTACGGTCAGCAAGGTTGGGATACGGACAATGAAGAAATTCAAAGCCCACCCACCACCCACTTTGTAGCCACTGTCGATAATTTAACCGACATGCTCGACTTCGACTCCGAAGACATCGACGGTATGAACACCCATGCAGGAGATGATGAAGAACCAGCGCCTATTGGTCCCTGGAAAGCCACCTCGTCGTATGACATATACATAGTGGACACCCCAAAAGAAGGAGATGGCGATGGAACAGCGGAGGATGACCCCTCCAAGAAACAGCCTAAGCGTCGGCGTCAGCGGCGCCGCTCAAAATCCTGCCAAAGCAAATACAGTGATTCCAGCACGGGAGATAATAATACTCTGGAGAGTGCAGAAGAAAACCCCCTCCAGCAAGATTCAGCACAGGAGGATGGAGAAGCCATCCCGCATGAGAGAGCGGCAGACAGAGAGGTCAAGGACGATAATTATATGCCTCCCTCCGAAGACGAGGCAAGCCTCGACGATGACAAATTCGTCGTGCCAGAGGATCCCGTCGAGCAAGAGCGTTTTCAACGCAGGCTTATGGCCACGACAAGAAGCCTCAAGAAAAATAGCAACGGCTTAGAGCTGATCAAGTTTTGCTAGTCGACAGATGGACTGAAGTCCTTGCGGCCGAAGAGCATAAACTCGAACGCCCCTCCAAGAGCTACCCAAAGCGCAGGTTGCTACCCCGATTAGAGGAGGAAGCACTTAAACCTACATCACCAGCACTTGATACGGCCGACCGGCCACCTCGTGGCCGCGACAGAGAGGCCTCTCGGCCCTCCACTCAAGCCGCACACCGTACCAAGGCACGGGAAAATGCGCCAGACCTGCGAGATATGTTGGAGGACAAGGCAAGGCAAACAAGATCGATCTACGGATCGCGTGGGCGCCCCACGACTCGAGACGGTAACCATCATGCCGGACACAAATCCGGTAGGGCCGAACACAGTAGACAAAGCTCATTGGAGCCATGTCGTGATATAGCCCAGTACAGAGGCGCCGCACACCCACTATGCTTCACAGACGAAGTAATGGAGCATCAAATCCCCGAGGGTTTCAAACCCGTAAACATCGAGTCATATGATGGCACAACAGATCCTGCGGTATGGATCGAGGATTATCTCCTTGATATCCACATGGCCCGCGACGATGATATCCACGCCATCAAATACCTCCCACTCAAGCTTAAAGGACCAGCTCAGCATTGGCTTAACAGCTTGCCAGCAGGATCAATCGGTTGTTGGGAGGACCTGGAAGCCGCATTCCTCGACAATTTCCAGGGCACTTATGTGCGACCACCAGACGCCGATGACCTAAGCCACGTAATTCAGCAGCCAGAGGAATCGGCCAGGCAATTCTGGACACGGTTCCTAACAAAGAAAAATCAAATAGTCGACTGTCCGGGCGCAGAGGCCCTAGCAGCCTTCAAGCACAATATCCGTGACGAGTGGCTTGCTCGGCACCTTGGACAGGAAAAGCCGAAATCTATGGCAGCACTCACGACACTCATGACCCGCTTTTGCGCGGGAGAAGACAACTGGCTTGCTCGTAGCAACATTCTGACCAAGAACCCTGGTAATTCGGATACCAGGGACAGCAGTGGCAGGTCGCATCGCAACAAGCAGAAGCGCCGCATTAACGGCGACAATGCTGAAGATACAGCAGTTAATGCCGGATTCAGAGGCTATAAATCTGGTCAACGGAAAAAGGCATTCAAAAGAAATCCTAGGGGCCCGTCCAGTCTGGACCGAATACTCGACCGCTTGTGCCAGATACATGGCACCCCCGAAAAGCCGGCCAATCACACCAACAGGGATTATTGGGTGTTCAAGCAGGCAGGCAAGTTAAATGCCTAAAATAAAGACACGGGGCTGCATAGCGATGACGACGAAGAGCCCCGGCCGCCGAACAACAGTGGACAGAAGGGTTTTCCCCCACAAGTGCGGACGGTGAACATGATATATGCAACCCACATCCCCAAGAAGGAGCGGAAGCGCGCGTAAAGGGACGTATACGCGGTAGAGCCAGTCGCCCCAAAGTTCAACCCATGGTCCTCCTGCCCGATCACCTTTGATCAAAGGGACCATCCCACTAGCACCCGTCATGGCAGATTCGCCGCATTGGTTCTAGACCCAATCATTGACGGATTTCATCTCACTAGAGTCCTTATGGACGGCGGCAGCAGCCTGAACCTACTTTACCAGGATACAGTGTGGAAAATGGGCATAGATCCCTCGAGGATTAAGCCCACCAAAATGACCTTTAAAGGCGTAATACCAGGTGTAGAGGCCAACTGTACAGGCTCAGTCACACTTGAAGTGGTCTTCGGATCTCCGGATAATTTCTGAAGCGAGGAGTTAATCTTCGACATAGTCCCATTCCGTAGTGGCTATCACGCACTGCTCGGGCCAACCGCATTCCCCAAGTTCAATGCGGTACCACACTACACATACCTTAAGCTCAAGATGCCAGGCCCTCGAGGAGTAATTACGGTCAATGGAAACACCGAACGCTCTCTCCGAACGGAGGAGCACACGGCGGCCCTTGTAGCGGAAGTACAAAGCAGCCTCTCCAGGCAGTTCTCCAGTCCGGCCATTAAACGTTTGGACACCGTCAAGCGCGCCCGGAGTAACCTACAACAAGACCGCCTGGCACGTTCGAGCAGGCATAGCAATGCGGCCCCAACCCCAGCCCTTGCAAAAATGCGACACCAGTACTTCACGTATATAACTACGCTCTAGAAATACCATGGGTACAAGGGGAGGGGCACCATCATGGCACGCCCGAAACACGGCTTAAACCGCACCAGGGGCTGCCGATTTTTTAATTTTCTCTTACTTTCAGGACTCCACTCTTCGGAAGGCCTGTTCGGCAGTTCAATTGCCGCACAAACGATGCAAGAACCAGGGAAGTAGACAAGCCATGCCGCATTACGGAACTCCTAGGTGGTCTCTATCACAAGCAGTATACCTGTTTCGCATACCATTCCACAGCCTGCCCCTGGAATGAACATGTTAAGTCCAACCTTTTGCTTATCGCATTATTTGTATCGTTCTGCTTTGATCGCAGCCTTTTTTAATAAACAATGCATACCTTTTGTCTCTCTTTGCATTACTTTTTTTTACAAATATATGTTCCTTAACGACATGTTGCACCCGTACACTTTGGTACGGCCAAAATACGCCAGGGACTTTAGTACCCCTCAATATGGTGTGAGAAGTCTGAACACTTTAACAAGTGCAGCACCCCGAACTTATAGCATTATATGCATCGGCTCCGAATCATGTCTTGGGTCAATAGTTGGGTTTGCCCGGCTCCTATGTTTTGGTGCCTTATGTTCCGCTGTCTCGGCTAAGGTAGCACTAGGAGAACTACTGCGATTGTGCCCCAGTTGAGCTGGGTCGAGCACCTCAGTAAAGAAAGCTAAAACTGACTATCATGATGAAGCGAGAGCTGGTCGCTATTCGAGAGGTTTTTCGAGTCCCTAAAGACTTATGCCTCTTAGAGCGAGGAGTCGGCTCTGTCCGGCCAAGGCGTGGATAGCGCCCCGAACTCGGTCTTCTGAATACCAGGGGCTTCGCCAAAATTTAAAATTATAGAATTCTATGGCTAAGTGAGAGTGTTCACGCATTATAGTCTGATTGCCTTGTTCGATGTGCTGAGCGCCTCCCTCGAAGGACCCAAACATGGGAAAAAGAGCGCTCAGGTTTATCCCCGAACACCCCAGCACTAGCGGCACGGGAGCAGAAGCCGACGACTCGCCATCTCTCAGAATTGATAAACAGCCGTACAGAAGGTAATATTTTAAATTCCAGCAGCATTGCTTAGCGCATATGAACAAGTTTTCAGCGCATAGGACAAAATGAGCGAGTTTTTACTCAAAAATTACATCCCTGGAACATTCATCCGCCACAAGGCGGGCACCCTTGAGAACATCTGTATAATAATTCTCGGGCTTGCGATGCTCTTTTCCCGGCGGTGGCCCGTCCTTCACAAGCTTCTCATCATCCAGCTTGCCCCAGTGCACCTTAGCACGGGCAAGGGCCCTACGGGCACATTCAATGCAGACAGAGCGCTTGATGACTTCGAGCCTTGGACAGGCCCCCATCAGCCGCTGCACCAGCCCAAAATAGCTCCCAGGCAGAGCCTCTCCAGGCCACAGCCAAACTATGAGGCCCTTCATGGCCTGTTCGGCCGCCTTGTGGAGCTCGACTAGTTGCTTCAGCTGGTCTCTCAGGGGCACGGGGTGTCCGGCCTCAGCATACTGAGACCGGAACACCTTCTCTGTCGAGCTACCCTCCTTGGCTTGATAGAATACGGCGGCATCAGACACACTACGGGGAAGATCTGCGAACGCTCCTGGAGAGCTCCGGATTCGGGTAAGTAAAAAGTAACTCACGTTTCTGTGTTTGCTTTGCATAAAGAATGCCTTACCCGCCGCTATCTTTTTCACCTCATCCAACTCCTGGAGGGTCTTCTGGGATTCGGCCTTGGCAGACTTGGCATTTTCAATAGCCATCGCGAGCTCGGACGCTCGCGTCTTTGAGTCAAGCTCCAAACTCTCATGTTTTTTCATGAGAGCCTGGAGCTCTTGCCGCACCTTGCCAACCTGGGCCTCATACTTCTCCCGCTCGGTGCGCTCCGTGGCCACCCTCTTCTCGGCCTCGGACAGTGCTTGCTTAAGGTTCACCACCTCAGACATGGACCCTACAATAGCCATGATAATCCTGTCATTTTTTGCAATTGCACTTATATATATATATAATTAAAACAAGGTATTTCTTACCTTCCTTGTCCTCGAGCTGCTTCTTGGCACGCCCAAGATCTTGCTTGGACTGCTCGAGGTTCTGCTTTAGTGTGTCCACTTCCGCAGTCAGTGCGGCGGACGCCAGCAGAGAAGCCTGCATACGCATATTGACTCCTTTTTGTTAGACTCCTGCGAATTTTATTTGATCCTCTATTCGGCTTTTCTTCCCGAACGCCAAACAGAGCATCAGGGGCTACTGTCTATGCGGTAATATTATTTAAACATTCTTTACTTACCTCAAAGCCTGTTAAAAGGCTAGCACAAGCTTCAGTCAGTCCGCTCTTGGCGAACTGAACCTTCTGGACCACCGCACTCATAATGGTGCGGTGCTCCTCGTCGATGGAGGCGCCTTTGAGCACCTCCAACAGATTGTCTGGCGCCTCCGCTTGGACGGGGGTCACCGGCACGGTGGGCTTGCTCCTCTTGGAAGGAGGTCGCCTGCCGGACTCTGGGACCCTTGAAGGTTCCG
>NC_041392.1:162666385-162697140 GCF_002162155.2 Triticum dicoccoides
GGGTTTATCCCCTTTACTCCTGGAGTCCGGGAGGTCGCCTTGCGGCGCCTCCAGGACCACCTCCTCCTGGCTTGGAACCTGTTGGGACAATACTTCAGCGTCGTCCGTAGGGCGGGGGGAGGTGGCCGTCGGAAGCGAATTCACATCCGACGAGTCCCGTGAACCGCTCGACGACGCGTCGAGCCGGTCTTTGGGTGGGCTGCATAATCATATTCGACATAAGGGAAAGCTGTGCAATAAACGAATACTATGAATTACTCTGGTATCTGGATACTTTCGATTTCGCCAGGGGCTTGGCCCTGAGCGGCCACTCCTCTCCGCCGTCGTCGGCGTTGGTGGAGTAGTCCGGAGGAAGGGTTTTCCCCTTCTTGGACCCTTCGGCCTCCCCAGTGAGGGCGGCCTTCCTTTTCTACTCTCTCCCCACTGGAGGGGGAGAGGTCTCTTCTTCCTCCTCGTCTTCACGGAGGAATGCGCCTTGGAGCCATCGGATGATGAACCCGACACCTCCTGGCGCCGAGCACTTTTTCGAGTCCCCGTGGTCTTCTTCGTGGCCTTCTTCTCCGGCACCACATAGGGTGCCGGAACCAGCAGCTTCGCCAAGCGGGCATCGGCTGGGTCTTCGGGCAATGGAGTCGGACAGTCGATCTGTCCGGACTTCGCCTGCCAAACCTGTCAAAGGTAAGGGAGCTTAGATCCCGCATAGAGTTAAAATATGAAAAACTAATACCCTGTAAAAGGTACAAACAACTTACCGCGCTAGCATGACGCTGCGCGCTGAATCCGCGATCCTTGGTAGCGGATGCGGGAGCCTCGGCGCCCTTGAAAAGCACCTTCCAGGCATCTTCGTACATTGTGTCGAAGAGCCTGCTCAGAGTTCAGTGTTGCGCCGGGTTGAACTCCGACAGATTAAAGGCCCGTTGTTGACACGGGAGGATCCAGCGGATGAGCATGACCTGGACTACGTTGACAAGCTTGAGCTTCTTGTCCACCAGGGTTTGGATGCATGTTTGCAGTCCAGTCACCTCTCCTTTGCTGCCCCACGACAGGCCCGTCTCTTTCCAGGATGTGAGCCGCATTGGGAGTCCGGACCGGAACTCGGGGGCTGTGACCCACTCAGGGTCGCGCGGCTCGGTGATGTAAAACCACCCTGATTGCCACCCCTTCAGGGTCTCCACAAAGGAGCCCTTGAGCCATAAGACGTTGGGCATCTTGCCCATGATGGCGCCTCCGCACTCCGCCTGGTTGCCGTGCACCACCTTCGGCTTGACATTGGAAGTCTTGAGCCATAGGCCGAAATGGGGGCGGATGCAGAGGAAAGCCTCGCACACGACGATAAACGCCGAGATGTTGAGGATGAAGTTTGGGGCCAGATCATGGAAATCCAGGCCGTAGTAGAACATGAGTCCCCGGACGAATGGGTGGATAGGAAAGCCCAGTCCGCGGAGGAAGTGGGGAAGGAACACTACTCTCTCATGGGGCCTTGGGGTGGGGAGGAGCTGCCCCTCTTCGGGAAGCCGGTACGCGATGTCGTTAGAAAAGTATCCGGCCTTCCTCAGTTTTTTGATGTGTCCCTCCGTGACGGAGGAGACCATCCACTTGCCTCCCACTCCGGACATGGCTGGAGAAGGTTGAGGTGGGGAGTGAGGATTTGGGAGCTGGAGCTCGAGTGCGTGAAAATGGATAGGCAAAGGATGAAGAAGGCGTAGGTGAAAAGGTGGATCCTTATCCCCTATATGGGTGGACGCAACTACGTGTCCCCACCAGCCTGGTAAAACTCGCTTATCTCCAAGCGCCGTAATCAATGGCGCGGTTGGGTTACCCACGCCCGTATTGATGAGAATCCCGGAATAAGGGGACACGATCTCTGCTTTGACAAGACATGCCAAGGACACCGCCTCGCATGACACGCTGAGGTGGGATAATAAAACGATTCGAATAAAGGCTTGGCCGTGGTGCGTCACACTACGGAATACGTCAGTAGATTAGATTTGTGTAAATATTATTCTCTCTATGGCAATATGTGGAAACTTATTTTGCAGAGCCGGATACTATCTTTGTGTTCAAAATCTTCTATGAAGTACTTGGAGGAGGAACCCGCCTTGCAATGCCGAAGACAATCTGCACGCCGGACTCGTCGTCATTGAAGCCTGGTTCAGGGGCTACTAAGGGAGTCCTGGATTAAGGGGTGTCCGGATAGCCGGACTATACCTTCGGCCGGACTCCTGGACTATGAAGATACAAGATTGAAGACTTCGTCTCGTGTCCGGAAGGGACTTTCCTTGGCGTGGAAGGCAAGCTTGGCGATACGAATATGTAGATCTCCTACCATTGTAACCAACTTTGTGTAACCCTAACCCTCTCCGGTGTCTATATAAACCGGAGGGTTTTAGTCCGTAGGACAACATACAGAACAACAATCATACCAGAGGCTAGCTTCTAGGGTTTAGCCTCTCCGATCTCGTGGTAGATCTACTCTTGTACTACCCATATAATCAATATTAATCAAGCAGGACGTAGGGTTTTACCTCCATCAAGAGGGCCCGAACCTGGGTAAAATTTTGTGTCCCTTGCCTCCTATTACCATCCGGCCTAGACGCACAGTTCGGGACCCCCTACCCGAGATCCGCCGGTTTTGACACCGACAGGCGACCATTAACTTTTGGCCTGGTAACGGCCCATTAACTTAATGGGCCCACTAAAGTTCGTACATGTCTTTAGGCCCAATTAGATAATTTGAGCCCATTACGATGAGCAATTATGCACAGGACCAAAACCGATCAAGCAAAGGTATGGCATACAGGGGAAAATGTTGCACATCCAGCATATATTACAGGAAATTACATCCACTGGGCAATCAAAGATTGATGCCAGTGCAAATAAATGAACAGAACCTAACAATCTACAACGTCACAATCCGCAACTCAGCGCGGATGATGCCCATAAGCATGTGGGCAAGTTCTTGCTGCTTTGCTACACTGTTGTCTCTGAAAACATTGAGTAGTTGTTGTTGCGCACGAATGTGCACCTCTGATTCCTCCACCATTTCCCATCATTGCTTCAGTCATTAATTGGTTCACAAACATACATTTTTCCGTTGCATTCGAGACAGAGGAAACTGAACAGATTCAGATGGCGATTTTGGCAGGCTTGTATTATTGATAGTGGAGAGTGTCTTGACTGCTGCATCATAACATAAATTAGGAGGGGAACCGAACAAATTAATCATGAGTTATTGCCATATTACCTGGACTAGATTTATTGGAAAGAAACAATGGGGTTGCCTTGCTGTTTTCAGAGTTAGTCTTCTTATCTTCAGTAGCTTGCACCAAATTAACACACTAGCATTGCTATCATTGGCCAGGTTAGATAATAGGAAAGAAACATTGACATAATGAACGTTTGGGCAACTAGCATACACCAAATTAACACAATATGGCACAGCTATCATCAGCCAGGTAAGGTAATACGAAAGCAACATTGACAAAATGAACGAATGGGCAACCAGAGCAGCACTACAATTTAGTAATGTGCATGATATGAGATAGTACACTCATGCAGCTCAGTATGCAAAACTACCATGCAGTTTTCCTTACAAAAATCAACATTGGCACCTTTAACATTTTGCTACAACTAATTTTAGATCAGATAAAGGTTTGATTCATGCAGATTAACAAAATACATGCTGATGTAAAAATATAGTGATATACAACAGGTACTTATATCGGCATTGGAGCATAGAGAATTCTCGCAAGATAGTTTCCTCGAATACGATCCCAATGGAGGAAGTCTTATATCGTTTAACCTTATTTTCTAAAAGAGAGATGTGTAAGAAACATGTAGAAAATATGATCAGAATGCTATAAAATTTCATGATGCGAGGATACGCACACGCTTCTTAGAATGGAGTTGACATATTTTCGCTGGACTGGAGCGGACTAGTTCTTTGGCCACTGGAATCTGCTTATTATCAATGGGAGTTGGGTTTCTCTGTGCTGGAGCAGTATCTATGAAAACTGGAGTTGTTCTATTATCTCCTGGCGTTTGGATCTTTTGCAAAGACCTGGTTTGTAACCCTTCAAATTCTAACATAGACGTCTTCCCCTTGCTTGCCTTATATAGAAGAATGGTGCTTCAATTATAAAACATGCTACAACAGAGACGGAATAGGTACTGAAGAATAGAAAGGCATGACATATTGACATGTATTCCCTCCATCCAGACATAAATGGGTGGGTCTAGGCGTATTTCAGTTCTAGATACATCCAGTTTTATCCATTTCTGCGACATGTAATCCGGACGGAGGGAGTATGATGTAAGAGCTAGGGATATGACAGGATAAGAGTGTAAAAAAACACTACTTGAATGTAAAACTGTATGCTAACGGAATACATACCGAAAAACACTAAGGCAACATATGCGTGTATGATTGGGAAACTAAGATGGCATTGCAAGAGACCACTAGAACAACACTTCAATGTAAAAAACATGGTATGGTAGACAGATGAAGTACATACTAATGAATAACAATGCATAAGATATTGAGAAGCATGATGTCCAAACTAAGCAGGTGGCATTGCGATAGAGTAGAATGACAGTACTTGAATTCGAAAACATGTTATCATGAATGGAATAGGTACTAAAAAATAGGAAGGCATGCCATATTTACATGCATGATTAGCAGGCTAAGCACAAGGCATTGCAACAGAGTAGATGCACTCCAGGACATTATATGCATGATGTACCCATATCAAGGGCCAAGTTAGGGCAAGGACCTTATGGGGTGAATAGGATTCATCATCTTTCTGCAAGTCTTGTGAAGAACTGCCTTTACATGTTCCATCATATTGGGTATCATTGACGTCAAGTTTGTTGGCCGTTACATTGCTCTGTGAGGTTCTTGTGGATAAATCAGTGTGTGCAATTATATCTGACATGCATGCAAGACAACTAGTAGTTAGATTTATGTAATGAGTGCCCATAGGAGACGACATAAATAGTAGGACCGGGGTTAACTAGAAGCAACAGGTCTCAAAAACTAAAGGGAGAACACAAATGAAAGATAGAGAATATGTATCATTTGTATTCGGGATTAACTAGATGGCACACAAAAGTATTAAGGAACAACATAGGTTATACTAGAAGTGGTATAATACTATAATCACCAGCCTGTGGGGTAGCATTGGTTGATGGATGATAACTATGGAGGAGTGTTACCTAAAGAACAAGTCTCTTAGCTGAACTATGGAATAGCGTTAACTCTTGAACAAGACCCATAAGATATCAGCATGAATATACAGTGAAATGTGATAATCTATTTTCCATGCTTAGATGAATAACAAAGCCATAAATGTTGCAAACAATTAAGATCATGGTACAACCTATCTGGCAGCTACCATCCACAGGAGTGAGCATCATGTGCTGACTTGTCGATGGCCCTGCAGTTGTTGTGGCTGTCCATGTCGGGCACACGCATTCGATGCAGGAACTGTTGAGTGGGGACTATAGCTCCCTTCTGGTGTATTCTTCCCTTGTTGGAGCAGCTGCGGTGAGTCGAAAGACGGTGTGGCTGAAGATGCAGAAAATGCATAATGTTAAGAATGACACATCTCTCTGATCTACCCTAAGAGATCAACAGCAAGGTACAAGAGTGGTCACGTGTCTGTTGACTGAAGACTAAATTGGGGTCACACAATTTTATTTTATTTTGGTACTGTCCGATCTACGCTGGATGGCTTGATGGCCATCTTGTGCCTCCTGGCTGACACTGTTCGGAATCTTCCCTGAAGAGCCAGCGACCACCGGCAGAGCAGCCTGCCTCCGCCGTCCATGCCCCCGACCAAAACCCCGCTCCCCGCCCAACCGCACTGCCGTGGTTGCACCGTCCCCGAGCCAATCCACAAAGACTCGCCGTCATCCAGATCTGGCGGCGGCAGTACCTTCAACCCACGCAACTCTAAGATAGCCATCTAAGCGCTGCTTTTGCGGTGAACTTGCGCCCCCGCACCCTTATGTTAGACACCAGCCAACCGGCAGCCTAGGAGCTCCGCCGGCTCGAGGGGTGCTGCTTCCCATTGGGAATCAATTGGCCCAAAATAAAAATTCAAACAACTGACGCCTAAATAAAGTGATTTGAGATGAGGCTGCGACCTATATGGCGGCCCGGTGAAGCAGGCAGCTCCAGCTGCCTAGTCGGTGAGGCCAGCGTGGTTGCGGTGGCTACCGGTGGCAGGGAAACAGAGATGTCGCGATGGTCGACGGCTACGAGGAAGCAGCGTCGGGGCTCTAGACAGGTTCAAAGTTGGAGCCACTTCGGCATCGTGAACAACGGCGGGGTGAATCGGCTCCGGTACGGTTCACGCGGCCATCGTCGAGGCAGCTCCGGCAGCACGGAGTAAGAGGCATACGGCCTAGTGCACGACGCCAAATGGGCAGCGTCTCCGGGATTAGAGAGGAGGGCGGCTGTGAATTTGGTGTGTTGGGGGCGCCATGCAGGAGGGGCTGAGGTTTCACGGCTCGGGAGAAGGGAGCTTCTGGGGAGAAGGTGATTTGGCGCCCATGAGGTATGAATGGGGAATTGGGAGGGGGAACCATGTCTTATGAACGCATTTGTCTGAAATGTGGGGGGAGTTACAGTTCTACCCCTGCCTTTAGGCTTCTCGGCTTTGGGTCTATGTACTGAGAGTCGGGGATAGTAGAGTAACTTTGCGTCTCCCAAATAGTGGGCGCGAGCGATTTCAGGCAAGGAGGGCGTGTTTTCAAATATAGTGGGTGTGAGCGATTTCGGGCGAGGAGAGCGTGTTTTGCAATAGTGGGTGTGAGCTATTTCGAGCGAGGAGAGGGTGTTTTGCCGACCATGGTTTAGGAATTATTCGGCACATGTCATTTCGGCCGAGGAGAAGGCGCGCTTGGATGAAGTTACGAACCTGTCCTCGATGTACAACGGGCCAATTGATGTGTGTCCCACATAGGTCGGTAATTTCGCATCTCCCATTTATTTGCTCGGGCGAATTCCACCGAGCAGAGGATGTTTAACGGTTTGTTCAAATTTTGGGAGAACGAGCATCCACGTCTACCTTACCAAGTTGATTCGAATCAAATTTTGAAATATTAGCTTGCCACTTCTTTTTTAGATGGAGAGATGATGCTCGGGAGTAATGTGTTTTTACATGCTCGTTGCTAGCGATTTACTGTATGAAAAATAGTTGACCCACTCAAAAACGGGAACCAAACCCAAAATGAAATATCTCGATTCAATGAAATAGCTCATTCACCAGGTCAAAATAGTGAACTAAATCCAAAATTGAACACCTCAAACGAGTAACATGTTGTACGGTATTATAGTACTCCATGAACATGTTGAAAGTCAAATTAATGAACTTGTTTGATATACACATATTGATGACCCACAAGTATAGGGGATCTATCATAGTCCTTTCGATAAGTAAGAGTGTCGAACCCAACGAGGAGTGGAAGGAAATGACAAGCGGTTTTCAGTAAGGTATTATATGCAAGCACTGAAATTATCAGTAACAGATACTTTTGTGATAAGGTAATTTGTAAGAGGTAACAAGTAACAAAAGTAAACAAGGTGCAGCAAGGTGGCCCAATCCTTTTTGTAGCAAAGGACTAACCTGGACAAACTCTTATATAAAGGAAAGCGCTCCCGAGGACACATGGGAATTATCATCAAGCTAGTTTTCATCATGCTCTTATGATTCGCGTGCGTTACTTTGATAATTTGATATGTGGGTGGACCGGTGCTTGGGTACTGCCCTTCCTTGGACAAGCATCCCACTTATGATTAACCCCTATTGCAAGCTTCCGCAACTACAAAAAAAGTATTAAGGTAAACCTAACCATAGCATGAAACATATGGATCCAAATCAGCCCCTTACGAAGCAACGCATAAACTAGGGTTTAAGCTTCTCTAACTCTAGCAACCCATCATCTACTTATTACTTCCCAATGCCTTCCGCTAGGACCAAACAATGGTGAAGTGTCATGTAGTCGACGTTCACATGACACCACTAGAGGAGAGATAACATACATCTCATCAAAATATCGAACGAATGCCAAATTCACATGACTACTTATAGCAAGACTTCTCACATGTCCTCAGGAACAAACGTAACTACTCACAAATCATATTCATGTTCGTAATCAGAGGGGTATTAGTATGCATAAAGGATCTGAACATATGATCTTCCACCAAATAAACCAACTAGCATCAACTACAAGGAGTAATCAACACTACTAGCAACCCATAGGTACCAATTTAAGGTTTTGAGACAAAGATTTGATACAAGAGATGAACTAGGGTATGAGATGAGATGGTGTTGGTAAAGATTTTGATGGAGATTGACCCCCTCCTGATGAGAGGAACGATGGTGATGATGATGTTGACAATTTCCCCCTCTCGGAGTGATGTTTCCCCGGCAGAACAGCTCTGCCGGAGCCCTAGATTGGTTCCGCCAAGGTTCCTCCTCGTGGTGGCGGCGCTTCGTCCCAAAAGCTTGCTTCCTATTTTTTTCCAGGGCAAAAGACTTCATATAGCAATAGATGGGCACCGGAGGCCTGCTAGGGGGCCCACGATACAGGGGGCGCGCCCCCCACCCTCATGGAGGGTGGGTGCCCCCCCTCTGGTGCTTTCTTCGCCCAATATTTTTTAATTCCAAAACTGACTTCCGTGGAGTTTCAGGACTTTTGGAGTTGCGCAGAATAGGTCTCTAATATTTGCTCCTTTTCCAGCCCAGAATTCCAGCTGCCGACATTCTCCCTCTTCATGTAAACCTTATAAAATAAGAGATAAAAGGCATAAGTATTGTGACATAATGTGTAACAACAGCCCATAATGCCATAAATGTCGACATAAAAGCATGATGCAAAATGGACGTATCAACTCCCCCAAGCTTAGACCTCACTTGTCCTCAAGCAAAAGCCGATATCGAAAAATATGTCCACACGTTTTGAGATAGAGGTGTCGATAAAATAAAATACGGACATGAGGGCATCATGATCATTCTTAGAACAGCAACATATATATATATATATATATATATATATATATTGTCATATGATTTATTATGCTGAAGTAACAATCAATTCACAATGTGAAGTATGAATTAGAAACTTCATTGAAAACTAACAAACTATAATCTCAGTCATTCAAGTAATTGCAATTTATCATAACACCAGAAAGATTCAATAAAAGAGCTTTTCAGCAAGTCCACATACTCAACTATAATTTAGTCTTTCACAATTGCTAACACTCATGCAATACTTATGAGCATGAAGCTTTAATCGGACACAGAGAAAGATAGGGGCTTATAGTTTTGCCTCCCAACCTTTTACCTCAAGGGTAATGTCAACAATAATAGTTTATGAAAACCCACATCCAATTAGCTATATATATCAGGATCTTTCCAACACACAGTGCTTGCCAAGGGATAAAATGTAAAAAGGAAAGGTGAAGATCACCATGACTCTTGTATAAAGTATAGGACAAAAATAAAAGATAGGCCCTTCGCAGAGGGAAGCAGAGGTTGTCATGTGTTTTTATGGTTGGATGCACGAAATCTTGATGCAAAAGAACGTCACTTTATATTGCCACTTGTGATATGGACCTTTATTATGCAGTCTGTCGCTTTTATTTCTTCCACATCACAAAATCGTATAAAGCTTATTTTCTCCACACTAATAGATCATACATATTTACAGAACAATTTTTATTGCTTGCAACAATGACAACTTACTTGAAGGATCTTACTCAATCCATAGGTAGATATGGTAGACTCTCATGGCAAAACCAGGTTTAAGGATATTCGGAAGCACAAGTAATATCTCTACTTGGTGCAAAGAATTTGGCTAGCGTGAGGGGAAAATGCAAGCCCAGCATGTTGGATGATCCATGACAATATAATTTATTTTGGATGTCAGAAAACATAACCCATTACGTTGTCTTCCTAGTCCAACATCAACTTTTTAGCATGTCATATTTTAATAAGTGCTCACATTCATAAAAGATGTCCAAGATAGTATATTTATATGTGAAAACCTCTCTTTCTTTATTACTTCCTATTAATTGCAACGATGACTAAAACCATCTTTGTCAGCTCTCAACAACTTTTATTCATCATACTTTTTATATGTGAAGTCATTACTCTCCATAAGATAAATATGATATCTTTATTTCTTTTTGTTCTTTCTCTTTTTTCTCTTAAGATCATAGGAAGATAGCAAAGCCCTTGACTCAAAACTAATCTTTATTATATATAGCTCACAGACTCGATTACATAGATAAGGATCAACACTAAAACTCAAAGCTAGATCATACTATACTTTATTCTACTAGATCAAGATATAACCAAAAGGGTGGAACTAAGAAAAACGGTAAAGATAGAAGTGTGATGGTGATATGATACCAGGGCACTCCCCCAAGCTTGGCAGTTTCCAAGGGGAGTGCCCATACCCGATACTTGGTTCGCCTTTGGTGGTGAAGAAGAGATCGTTGATGACGTGGGCTTGTCGTCCAACATCGAGCGCAGGAGGTGCTCCAACTTATGAAAAATGCCCTTGAGCGCGGTGATATGCTCTTGCAACAGAACATTTTCACAAGTTAGATACTTGTTCTGCACCCGAACTATTTCAATCATCTTGAAAGCTTCAATTTCAGTAGGGGTAAGATGATTGTAATGAGGTTGAAGGATGTCTTCTTCTTCTACTGTCGGAGCTTGATCCTCCATGGCCTTCTTGATCCCATCATCCTTGTTGATCTCCCCGGGTTCTTCTCTCTTCAGCTCTATCTTCATTAGCCAAGCATCGTCGCCCTCATTGTTGGAGGAAGGGGGCGACATGATGCCTGGCCTTGACAACTCTGGCAGAAAACAGCTCGAAACAAAAACAGAGGATAATTGCGTGGTACGGTGGTCAAAACCTTCGGGAGATTATATAATGAATTTTTACCGACCAAAAGAAGTATCGTGCACGAAAACGGAGTCCGAAGGGCACACGAGGTGCCCACGAGGCAGGGGGCGCGCCCTCCACCCTTGTGGACGCCTCGTGTCCTTTTCGGACTGCTTCTTATTTTCCTATTTTCTTGAATATTCCAAAATGGAGAATAATTGCTATTAGAACTATTTTGGAGTCGGTTTACTTACCGTACCACATACCTATTCCTTTTCGGAGTCTGATACGTTCTGGAAAGTGACCCTTATGTATTCCTCCGAGGTTACAGTTTCAATAACATTAGTTTCAACATTTACCTGAGATATAATGTTTGATTCTTTGACCGTTCACCACCTTTGGATTTGTGCCTTTGATGTTGTTGATTTTTATGGCACCGGAACGATAGACCTCCTCGATAACATAAGGACCTTCCCATTTAGAGAGGAGTTTTCCTGCAAAAAATCTTAAACGAGAGTTGTATAGCAAAACATAATCACCTACATTAAACTCACGCTTTTGTATCCTTTTGTCATGCCATCTTTTAACTTTTTCTTTGAACAGTTTGGCATTCTCATAGGCCTGGGTTCTCCACTCATCAAGTGAGCTAATGTCAAATAGTCTCTTCTCACCAGCAAGTTTGAAATCATAATTTAGCTCTTTAATGGCACAATATGCCTTATGTTCTAGTTCGAGAGGTAAGTGACATGCTTTTCCATAAACCATTTTATATGGAGACATACCCATAAGATTTTTATATGTAGTTCTATAGGCCCATAATGCATCATCAAGTTTCTTGGACCAATTCTTTCTAGATCTATTAACAGTCTTTTGCAAAATTAATTTAATTTCTCTATTACTCAGTTCTACTTGACCACTAGACTGTGGGTGGTATGGATATGCAATTCTATGATTAACATCATACTTAGCAAGCATTTTATGAAAAGAACCATGAATAAAATGTGAACCACCATCAGTCATTAACTATCTAGGGACTCCAAACCTCGGAAAATAACTTCTTTAAGCATCTTAATAAAGGTGTTATGATCAGCACTACTAGTTGGAATAGCTTCTACCTACTTAGTAATGTAACCAACAGCAACTAAAATATGTGTATACCCATTAGAGGAAGGAAACGGTCCCATATAATCAAAGCCCCAAACATCAAATGGTTCAATAACAAGTGAATAGTTCATAGGCATTTCTTGATGTCTACTAATATTACCAATTCTTTAACATTCATCACAAGACAAGACAAACTTACGGGCATCTTTGAAGAGAGTGGGCCAATAAAAACCGGATTGCAATACCTTATGTGCAGTTCTATCTCCAGCATGGTGTCCTCCATAAGCCTCGGAGTGACACTTGCGTAGGATCTATTCTTGTTCATGCTCAGGTACACAACGTCTAATAACACCATCTACTCCTTATTTATAAAGTTGTGGGTCATCCCAGAAGTAATGTCTTAAATCATAGAAAACTTTTTATTTTGCTGGTATGTGAAACTAGGTGGTATAAATTTAGCAACAATGTAATTAGCATAATCAGCATACCAAGGAGCAGTACGGGAAGCATTTATGATAGCTAACTGTTCATCGGGAGAGCTATCATCAATAGGTAGTGGGTCATGAATAACATTCTCTAACCTAGATAAGTTGTCTACAACGGGGTTCTCAGCCCCCTTTCTATCTATAATATGAAAATCAAATTCTTGTAGTAGGAGAACCCATCTAATAAGTCTAGGTTTAGCATCTTTCTTTTCCATAAGATATTTAATAGCAGCATGATCGGTGTGAACTGTTACTTTAGAATCAACAATTAAGGTCTGAACTTATAACAAGCAAATACAACTGCTAAAAATTCCTTTTCAGTAGTAGCATAATTTCTCTGGGCACTGTCTAGAGTTTTACTAGCATATTGGATAACATTTAATTTCTTATCAACTCTTAGTCCTAGAATAGCACCAACAGCATAATCACTAGCATCACACATAATTTCAAAGGGTAAATTCCAATCACTTGGCTCAACAATAGGTGCAGAAATCAAGGCTTTCTTAAGTATTTCAAATGCTTCTACACAATCATCATCAAAGACAAAAGGAACATCTTTTTGTAAGAGATTAGTCAGAGGCCTAGAAATTTTTGAGAAGTCTTTAATGAACCTCCTATAAAAATTGGCATGACCAAGGAAACTTCTTATACCTTTAATGTCCTTAGGACACGACATCTTTTCAATAGCATCAATTTTAGCTTTATCAACTTCAATACCTCTTTCAGGAACTTTATGCCCCAAGACAATACCTTCATTAACCATAAAGTGTCACTTCTTCCAATTCAAGACAAGATTAGTTTCTTCACATCTCTGCAAAACTCGATCAGGTTTGCTTAAGCAATCATCAAAAGAAGTTACATATACGGAGAAATCATCCATGAAAACCTCAACAATCCTTTCATAAAAGTTAGAGAATATAGCAGTCATACATCTTTGAAAGGTAGCAGGTGCATTGCATAAACCAAAAGGCATACGTCTATAAGCAAAGGTACCTAAAGGGCAAGTAAAGGTGGTCTTTTCTTGATCCTCTTTTGACACAGGTATTTGAGAGAAACCAGAATAACCGTATAGAAAGCAAAAATGTGTATGTTTAGATAATATTTCTAGCATTTGATCAATAAAAGGTAAATTGTAGCGATCGTTTTTAGTAGCTTTATTTAATTTGCGGAAATCAATTACCATTCTATAACCTGTAACAATTCTTTGTGGGATCAATTCATCTTTATCATTAGGACAACAGTAATACCTCCCTTCTTAGGGACACAATGGACAGGGCTTACCCACTGACTATCAGCAACGGGATAAATTATACCTGCCTCCAGAAGCTTTAGTATTTCATTTCTTACCACTTCTTTCATCTTAGGATTTAACCATGTTGGTGATCAACAATCGGTTTAGCATCTTTCTCCAATTTTATTTTGTGCTAGCATAGAGTGGGACCAATACCCTTAAGATCATCAAGAGTATATCCAATAGCAGCACGGTGCTTCTTCAGAGTTTTCAATAATTTCTCTTCTTCCTGCTCTGAAAGGTTAGCCCTAACAATAACAGGATATATCTTATTTTCATCAAGATAAGCATATTTAAGAGTATTAGGCAATGGTTTAAGCTCAAACATGGGATCACCCTTGGGTGGAGGAGGATCCCCTAGAATTTCAATAGGCAAGTTGTGCTTCAAAATAGGTCCATGTTTAAAGAATACTTCATCTATTTCCCTTCTTTCATTCATAAACATATCATTTTCATGGTCTAGCAAATATTGTTCTGAAGGATCATTAGGAGGCACGGCAATAGAAGCAAGACCAACAATTTCATATTTACTAGGCAATTCTTTATCATGGGGTTGTCTATGAAATTTATCAAAATTAAAATCATGAGACATATCCCCTAAACCAATAGTAACAACATCCTTTTCGCAATCTATCTTAGCATTAATAGTTTTCAAGAAGGGTCTACCAAATATAATGGGACAAAAGTCATCTTGTGGGGAACCGAGAACAAGAAAATCAGTAGGATATTTAACTTTCCCACACAAGACTTCAACATGTCTAACAATCCCAACTGGTGAAATAGTATCTCTATTGGCAAGCTTAATAGTAACATCAATATCTTCTATCTCAGCAGGTGCAATATCATGCATAATTTGTTTATATAAAGTATGAGGTATTGCACTCGCACTAGCACCCATATCACATAAGCCATGATAGCAATGATCTCCAATTTTAACAGAAATAACAGACATGCCTACAATAGGTCTATGTTTATTTTTAGTATTGGGTCTAGCAATTCTAGCAGCTTCATCACAAAACTAAATAACATGTCCATCAATATTATCGATTAAGAGATCTTTAACCATAGCAATACTAGGTTCAACTTTAATTTGCTGAGAGGGTGTGGGTGTTCTAGTATTACTCTTACGAACCACAGTTGAAGCTTTAGTATGATCCTTTATTCTAGCAGGGAAAGCTGGTTTCTCAATATAAGCGGTAGGAATAATAGGATCAACATTATAAGTGATAGTCCTTTCTTCAACTTTAATAGGTTCAACTACTTTTACTTCAATGGGAGGATGATATTTAAATCACTTATCCTTAGGGAGATCAACATGAGTAGCAAATGATTCACAAAAAGAAGCTACTATCTCAGAGTCAAGTCCATATTTAGTGCTAAATTAATGAAAAGCATCGGTATCCATAAAAGATTTAACACAATCAAACTTAGGTGTTATACCTGACTCCTTACCTTCATCGAGTTCCCAATCTTCAGAGTTGCGTTTAATTCTTTCCAATAAATCCCATTTGAATTCAATAGTCTTCATCATAAAAGAACCAGTACAAGAAGTATCGAGCATGGAGCGATTATTGAGAGAAAGCCGAGCATAAAAAATTTTGAATAATAATTTCTCTCGAGAGCTCATGATTGGGGAATGAATATAACATTGATTTAAGCCTCCCCCAAGCTTCAGCGATGCTTTCTCCTTCACGAGGCCAAAAATTATATATAATTACGATCACGATGAACCAGATACATAAGATAAAACTTCTGATGAAATTCCAATTTCAATCGGTTGTAGTTCCATGATCCAATATCATCGCATATCCTAAACCATGTCAATGCCTTTCCCTTCAAAGATAAAGGGAAGACATTCTTCTTGATAACATCCTCAGGCATACCTGCAAGCCTAAATAATCCACAAACTTCATCCACATGGATTAGGTGCAAATCGGGATGCAATGTTCCATCTCCTGTAAAAGGATTAGCTAGGAGTTTCTCTATCATACCCGAAGGAATTTCAAAGTAAACATTTTCAGTAGGTTGAGGAGCAACTCTTTGCTCTACTAGTCAGGGTGAAGATACCCCGAACAAGCCCCTCAAAGGATTACTTTCCATAATAACAAGTGACAGTAAATTTCAGCACACTATATAAATCTTTCCTTACCAAAGGCGCTTCACTCCCCGGCAACGGCGCCAAAAAATAGTCTTGATGACCCACAAGTATAGGGGATCTACCGTAGTCCTTTCGATAAGTAAGAGTGTCGAACCCAACGAGGAGGAGAAGGAAATCACAAGCGGTTTTCAGTAAGGTATTCTCTGCAAGCACTAAAATTATCGGTAACAGATAGTTTTGTGATAAGGTAATTTGTAAAGGGTAACAAGTAAAAAAAGTAAACAAGGTGCAGCAAGGTGGCCCAATCCTTTTTGTAGCAAAGGACAAGCCTGGACAAACTCTTATATAAAGGAAAGCGCTTTCGAGGACACATGGGAATTATCGTCAAGCTAGTTTTCATCATGCTCATATGATTGGCGCTCGTTACTTTGATAATTTGATATGTGGGTGGACTGGTGCTTGGGTACTACCCTTCCTTGGACAAGCATCCCACTTATGATTAACCCCTATTGCAAGCATCTGCAACTACAAAAAAAGTATTAAGGTAAACCTAACCATACCATGAAACATATGGATCCAAATAAACTTATGGTCCTCAGGAACAAAAGTAACTACTCACAAATCATATTCATGTTCATGATCATAGGGGTATTAATATGCATAAAGGATCTGAACATATGATCTTCCACCAAATAAACCAACTAGCATCAACTACAAGGAGTAATCAACACTACTAGCAACCCACAAGTACCAATCTGAGGTTTTGAGACAAAGATTGGATACAAGAGATGAACTAGGGTTTGAGATGAGAAAGTGCTGGTGAAGATGTTGATGGCGATTGACCCCCTCCCGATGACAGGATCGAAGGTGACGATTTCACCCTCCCGGAGGTGTTTCCCTGGCAGAACAGCTCCGCTGGAGCCCTAGATTGGTTCCGCCAAGGTTCTGCCTCGTGGCGGCGGCGGTTCGTCCCGAAAGCTTGCTTCCTATTTTTTCCAGGGCGAAAGACTTCATATAGCAAAAGATGGGCACCGGAGGCCTGCCAGGGGTCCCACGAGATAGGGGGGTGCGCCCAGGGGGTAGGGCGCGCCCCCCACCCTCGTGGATGGTGGGTGGTCCCCCTCTGGTGCTTTTTTCGCCCAATATTTTTTATATATTACAAAACTGAGTTCCATGGAGTTTCAGGACTTTTGGAGTATTTTCTCCTTTTCCAGCCCAGAATTCCAGGTGCCGGCATTCTCCCTCTTCATGCAAACCTTATAAAATAAGAGAGAAAAGGCATAAGTATTGTGACATAATGTGTAATCACAGCCCATAATGCAATAAATATCGATATAAAAGCATGATGCAAAATGGACGTATCACATATCTCCGTTCATGTGTGGATTGCAGACAACATGTTATCCAATTTAAATATTTGAATGCAAGTATATATCGAAACCTGGTTTATATTAGTCTTTGATGCATAAAACGCGACATCCCCCTCTTCCGGACTCCTGCTCTCTCTCTCTCTGACAATCTTCAATTCTGTCGCACGCATCCAACACACAAACCTTTTTGGTCCCTATCCCTCTCTCTCTCTCTCCGTCTCTCTCTCTCTCTCTCTCTCTCTCTCTTTGTGTGTGTGGGGGGGGGTTCTTTCTAGTTCGCATGCATATATACTCCATCTATAGGTCTCTCTCGCACACTATGTATGATTCTCTAGTCCAAGCTAAATATCTTGGGTGCACTCATCGTACGCACACAAATTCCTTGGCTCGTTACCGTAACTCTCTCACGCACCACTCTGTCGTCTTGGAGCTCTTCCCTCTCTCTCAAACTCTCCATCTACCTGGGTCACACATACACATGCATATCTCACTCGCACTCGGTAGACCCATCTAAAACTCTATCTCTCTCCCTCGTTCTCTCTCCATCTCACATGCACACATACAATCTCATGCCTAGCCAAGTATGATGGTCTCTCACTCAAATGTAGGCACACACAGTCCCCCCGCCCTATATGTGTATGACTAGCTAATCCTAGTCTCCATCACAAACATGTGCATGGTCTATCTCGATTTCTCTCAGGCCATCTTTCTATCGCGCACGCACCTCCCTCGATCTCCCACCCATATAGTCCCCTCATGATCTTGAGGGGATCTCTCTATCACAAGCACACCCTCTCTCCGTCCCCATGCGTCCATGTTCTCCATGTGTCCCTCTCAACCTTTGTTCCTTGTTGGCCAGACCTCTATTGGACATGTGCTATAGTGTCTCTCTCCGTTGCAAACAATCACGCACTAGCTATCTTCGTGTATCTCCTCACCTTGCTTTTCTATCTCAGAGATGCATGCGTGATATGTTTGCATAAGAAATGAAAAAACACACACTCTCTCTAATTTATCGTTTGTTGTCCCTTTCTCTTTCACACACATACTATTTTTGCACACTCACTTGTTCTCCTTCACACGCACTTGATCTCTCTCAACTTAGGCACTCTCTTCGGTCCATAGCATATAGATTTATTGAAAAATCAAATGTCACAAAGTTGGACCATGTACGTGGAGAAAAACATTTACATCTAGAACAGCAAACATATACCATTAGATTCATCATGAGATGTAGTTTCGTATGATGTATCTTTGGTATTGTAGATATAAATAACATTTGCGTAAACCTGATCAAAGTTTCCAAAGTTTGACTTCTAAAAAATTTACATGCACTGCATTATCGAGCGGATGGAATATCTCTTTCCCCCTCTCAGCTACCTGACCCACCACTCAGCCTTATTGGGGCTCCTCTATCTCTCTCAAACTTTATATCTCCCTGGTTCACACATACACATGTCTCGCTCGCGCTACATATAGACCCATCCAACACTCTCCGCCCTTGTTCTCTCTCTATGTGACACGCATCCCCCTAAGTACCATAATCCCTCACTCCATTATAGGCGCACGCACTCCCCCCTAAGTATGATTATCTCTCACTAGCCATCTGGAACACACATATTGTCTCCTTCCATCCATACGTCTATCTCGATATCTCTCGGGGTATCTTCTATCGCGCACACACCTTGTCACTCGATCTCCCACCCATGTAGTCCCATCATGATCTCCAGGGGATCTCTCTATGACAAACATACACTCTCTCCTCCCCATGTCTGCATTTTCTCGTACGTCTCTCTCGACCTCTCTCCCTTGTTTGTCAAACCCCTCTTGGCCACGTGCTAGGGGTCTTTCTCTCTCGGTTGCACACAACCACACACTATCTCCTCACCTTGCTTCTGTTGTCAAAGATGCATGTGTGATATGTTTGCATAAGACACACACACCTTTTCTCTATTTTTATCGTTTGTTGTCCATGTCTCTTTCACACATGCACACACACTTTTTCCCTCACTCTTTCTATTTATCTCTCTCTCTAGTTAGGGACTCTCTCACGTCCATAAGCATATGGATGTTTTGAAAAGTCAAACCTCATAAAAGTTTGACCAGGTATATGTGGAGAAAAACATTTACATCTGGAACGATCATTAGATTCATCACAACATGTACTTCATACTATCATTTATCTTTGGTATTGTAGATATAAGTAATTTCTTTATAAAATTGGTCAAAGTTTCAAAAGTTTGACTTTAAAAAAAATCTTGGCACCTCTTTCTCAAACGGAGGGAGTAGCTCTTTCTCTCTCTCTCTCTCTGCTATCTCTCATGGGACTCCCCTCTCACTCTGTAACGCCCCGAGACCGATGTGCCAGGTGTCGTCCAGTTATTCGTTGTTGTTGCCTTGTCATTGCTTGCGTGTCATGCATGTCATATCATGTCATCATGTGCATTTCATTTGCATACTTGTTCGTCTCATGCATCCGAGCATTTTCCCCGTTGTCTGTTTTGCAATCTGGCGCTCCTATGTCATCCGGTGTCCCTTTCTACCTCTTTTCGTGTGCGGGTGTTAATAGTTTTCAGATTGGACCGAGACTTGTCATGCGGCCTTGGTTTACTACCGGTAGACCGCTTGTCAAGTTTCGTGCCATTTGGACTTCGTTCGATACTCCAACGGTTAACCGAGGGACCGAAAAGGCCTCGTGTGTGTTGCAGCCCAACACCTCTCCAAAGTGGCTGAAAACCTGCCTAAACCCCCTCCATCATCTCGGCCATTCGATCACGATCGCGTGGCCGAAAACCGCACCTCATTTGGACTCTCCTAGCTCACTCTACCTATAAATACGTGGCCTCTCCCAAAAATTCGCGGACAAAACCCTAAAATCATTCCCCTCGCGCCGCCGAACGTGTCCACGCCGCGCCGGACGTGTCCACCGCCTGCCGCCACGTCGCCCGACCAATGAGAGCGCGCCATGTCGGCTCAACCGCCTCTCCCCTCCAATCCCACCTCACCACATGGCGCCGCCGCGCTCGTCCCTGCCGCCGGCCCGCGAGCCCGTGTCGGGCCCGCGGGGCCCGAACTACCGCCTGGATCCCGATCCGCCTCCCGCTCCGAAGCTCCGCCACCTGCCGGATCTACGCCGTAGCGCGCCTCCCGCCGCCGCCATGCCGGTCACCTCCCGCGCCGTCTCCGTCGCCGGCGCCTGCGTGCTGCCCGGCCGGTGCCTCCTCTGCCGCATTTCACCATCGCCGGCGCCTGCCCGTCCGCGCCGCCCGATGGGCTCCGCCGGATCCGCCGCCCACCGAGCTCGTCGGCGGCCTCTCCGAGCTCCACCGGCCTCCTCCCCACCTTCCCTCGCCGGAGCAGCGACCTCTCGCCGGGGATCCTCGAAATCAGCGCCGGTTGCAACAGTACCTCCCGATCCGATCCACATCTATAGGAAACCCTAGCGGTTGACTTTCTCCCCCTCTCTCAGATAATTTTTGCATACTTTGACGCATCATAACTTCATCATCGTAGCTCCGATTTGTGCGTGTAGCATATCAAAATTTTCGTCTCGACGAGTACATCATTTCATCTCATTGCATCATTTTCGTTTGAGCTCATCTTGATGCCCAAAATGCTGTTGGAAGAGGGCTATGTGATGATTATGTCAGATCTGTTTCAGCAAATGGCCTTTTGTCATTTTTGCCATGATTAATGTGTGCATGCTATGTTCCTGAGCTCTACATGTGTTTTGTTATATGCCATGTCATCTTTATAGGGGTGTATGCCATGTATTTTTGTGATCTATGTGGTGACTAGCACAAGCATACAAAGTAGCATAATCGTTGATCCTGATTTCAGGGACTTAGAATTTCACTAAGTCCTTGTCCTGATTTTATTGTTATGACATATGTTCATGTTGTTTCCTAGTGATCCGTGCCTCTTTTGAGGATGATCAGTTAGGATGTTTTGTTAATATTGTGGTGCTCTATCCATCCATCTCTTTGTTTGCACCTATGGAGCATCCTAGCTTGAGTCAATCGAGCTCTACTTTTGCTATTAAATGTTCCTGGCAGATTGTTAACATGTTTAGCAATTTTGCCGAGCTTGTTGTTGTTGATCCATGCATGCTATGTTGTTGTTCTTGCCATGTCTAGCTTCTATGCCATGTCTAGCTTCTATGCCATGTCTTCTTGATGGACGTATGTTTAGTTTGTCATGCAATGCCTCGTAGTGAGTGCATCGAGCTCGTAAACATGCCTACTTGTTAATCTGTTTTGCATGCTCCAGTTTTTTCACTAAGTCTGAATCTGTTTATATTTTTGCCATGTTCACATGCTTGCAATTGTATTTTCTGATCCCTTTTGGCTCATGGTCACTAAGGGACTTTTGTTAATTTCTTTGAGTAGCTTCATGCCATGCCTTGCTTTGCCATGATATGTTCCTGTAGCATGTAGTTTTCATGCTCTAAAGATTGCTTCCTGATGATAAATTCCTGATTTGTTGTTAATTTCACTAAGTCTGAAACATGTTATCGTTTGCACTTTCGCCATGCTCATTTTAACCTGTTATTGAGTGAATTAGCCGTAGCTTAGTCTTCATCTTTTGTCAAGCTTCATGAGTGGATCCCTGCCATGTATTTTGTTGTCATGTTTGAGTGATGTAGCATATTTATCTTGATGCATCTAGAAGGCTACTTGCTGATTATCGTAGACTGATGCCATATTTGTTTTTGCTTGCCATTTCCAAACCGTGCATCCGATTCCGGTGATCTTTATATCGATTTCAACCGAAATCACCTCCCCTTTCCAGTGGCACTCTTGGTTTTCCAAGTTGAGGCCATTTTCAATCATTTCTTTCCAAATCATGCATATGCATCACATACCGCATACCGCATATCATACCATGTTCGTGTGTTGGTTGTTTACTATGTTGTGTGCTTCTTTCCGGTGTTGCTTCTTCGGGTTGGTTCCGATAACGTCGCGTTTGTGAGGACCCGTTCGACTATGTCCGCTTTGTCTTCTTCATGGACTCGTTCTTCTTCCTTGCGGGATCTCAGGCAAGATGACCATACCCTCGAAATCACTTCTATCTTTGATTGCTAGTTGCTCACTCTTTTGCTATGCCTATGCTACGATACCTACCACTTGCTTATCATGCCTCCCATATTGTTAAGCCAAGCCTCTAACCCACCTTGTCCTAGCAAACCGTTGTTTGGCTATGTTACCGTTTTGCTCAGCCCCTCTTATAGCGTTGTTAGTTGCAGGTGAAGATGGGAGTTTGTTCCTTGTTGGAACATGGATATTTTGTTGGGATATCACAATATCTCTTATTTAATTAATGCATGTATATACTTGGTAAAGGGTGGAAGGCTCGGCCTTATGCCTGGTGTTTTGTTCCACTCTTGCCGCCCTAGTTTCCGTCATATCGGTGTTATGTTCCCGGATTTTGCGTTCCTTACACGGTCGGGTTATAATGGGAACCCCTTGACAGTTCGCCTTGAATAAAACTCCTCCAGCAATGCCCAACATTGGTTTTACCATTCGCCACCTAGCCTTTTCTTTCCCTTGGGTTCTATAGACTCAAGGGTTATCTTTATTTAACCCCCCCTGGGCCAGTGCTCCTCTGAGTGTTGGTCCAAACTAGAGCCCTGTGCAGCGCCCCCTCGGGGAAACTCGAGGTTTGGTTTTAGTTGTATGGAGCGCTCATCTGAGTGTGCCCTGAGAACGAGATATGTGCAGCTCCTACCGGGATTTGTTGGCACATTCAGGCGGTGTTGCTGGACTTGTTTTACCATTGTCGAGGATGTCTTGTAACCGGGGTGTCGAGCCTGATCGGATTGTCTTGGGAGAAGGAATATCCTTCATTGACCGTGAGAGCTTGTGATGGGCTAAGTTGGGACACCCCTGTAGGGATTGGAACTTTCAAAAGCCGTGCCAGCGGTTATGGGCAGATGGGAATTTGTTAATGTCCGGTTGTAGAAAACCTGAAGTTGATCTTAATTAAAATACATCTACCGCGTGTGTAACCATGATGGTCTCTTCTCGGCGGGGTCCGGGAAGTGAACACAGTGTTGGAGTAATGCTTGACGTAGGTTGCTCTAGGATCACTTCTTGATCATAGATTCTCGAACGTGCTTTTGCCTTCTCTTCTCTCTCTCATTTGCGTATGTTAGCCACCATATATGCTAGTCGCTTGCTGCAGTTCCACCTCATACCTTTTCCCTACCTATAAGCTTAAATAGTCTTGATCGCGAGGGTGCGAGATTGCTGAGTCCCCGTGACTCACAGATACTTCCAAAACCAGCTTGCAGGTGCCGTTGAACCGTGCAGATGATGCAACCAAGCTCAAGGAGGAGCTCGATGAAGATCTTGTCCTTTGTGTTATTCCGTTTCCAGTTGATCAGTAGTGGAGCCCAGTTGGGATGATCGGGGATCTGTGTAGCATTTGGGGTAGTCTTCTTTTATTTTGGTTCCATAGTCGGACCTTGACTGTATCTGGATGATGTAATGCTTTATTCATGTATTTGTGTGAAGTGGCGAGTGTAAGCCAACTATGTATCTCTTTCCCTTATTGTATTACATGGGTTGTTGTGAAGATTACCTCACTTGCGACATTGCTTTCAATGCGGTTATGCCTCTAAGTCGTGCTTCGACACATGGGAGATATAGCCACATAGAGGGCGTTACAAGTTGGTAATCAGAGCCTTCCCCAACCTTAGGAGCCCCCTGCTTGATCGAATCGTTGGCGTTGTTGAGTCTAGAAAAATGTTTTGAGTCATTTAGGATTATATATATCGGAGAGTTAGGAATTCTTTTACTCCTCAGTCCCTTCCTCGCTATGGTGAGACATCCTGACGTAGAGTTTTGACTCTTCTTTTCTCAAATTTCACTAAAAAAATTTAGGATCATGCGGGTATCTTGGAATCTTCTGATGGTTTTGTGATGAGAACATTGTTCTTGGTGCCTCCTATCATTTAGGGGTTGTGGCAGTGTCCCGGGGAGTTGAGCTCCGAGGTGTTGTCGTCACAATTTTATCGTTGCAGTTCTGGAATACCTGAGTTTTGCCGACATCGAGAATCCCTTTTAGGCAGTTGTTTGTGAGATAACCTCGACACCACCCAGTACTGGGGCGGGAGTTCGGGAGTATTGTCATAACTTGTATAATGGATGCTTTTCGAAGGTTGAGGTAAACGATTTCCGAAGGTTTCTTGGTTATGTGTTGAAGGATGGATACAACTGGATGTAGGATTTGCTAGTTTTGGGTGAGATATTATGCTTCCCCTGTATCCCCAACACCTGATTTCATAAGCGGGAAAATTTTGGGAGTTTATAAGTGGGAATTCAAGTAGCTCTTAGGATATCTTTCCGACAAATGTATGATATGAAATTGGGGTTCAACGTCTAGTGGTCCGCCTATTCACGGTTGGTTTTACAGTGGTCTCGTTGTGTCTTAAAGAGTCCTTGGCTATGCCGACTCGGGGACGCTTCGTATGTCATGTGCACTACCTTGTACATGATGGTGTTGTACGATCGAGCCTGTGTAGGCCCCACCACGTAAACTTCGGATGAAATCTCTATCATATGTTTGTTCTGGTTTATTCTGCAAGCCAATCCTTTGTTTTGTTTTGAGTTGTGGTATTCGAGTTGCTTCGAAATCAAATGTTGATTCCACACCTTTCCTAAGCGGTGTTCTCATACCCCGATGTGAATACAAACCCTTCTCTATCATCGAGCTTGTCATCTAAATTTCTTGTCAACCGGCGTGTCTCTCTTCAAGTGGATCCGTTCATTTTCAACATCCGTAAGATCAACTCAAAGTCTTCTCAACGTTATTTGTTTCCCACCCTCCCACCCCTTTTCTTCGAGGAATCAGATTTCTTAATCAAGTATCCATCTTATCGATGGGAAGTCTCTCCATTCCTTTCTGTCAATGTTCGTACCCAGTGATGCGCATGAAGATTCTAACGGAGCCTCAAGTTTATCATTCTTTGTTCTTTTATCTTCCCCGATGTGTTCAATGCAATATTTCGATGGTGATCACATCCTTTTCCTTGTTTCAAATGTGTTCTTATTCCGGTGCACCTCGTAATCATCCACTTCACGCTATTCTTGTGTTCTGGAGTGCCGAAGATATCTCAGAAGATTCGTTTCCATTCTCAATCCGTTCAAGTTATTTCGAGGTTGTTATCTTATTCAAGCCATTTAATTCAACCGGTGCAATCTCTCTTCTCAAGTAATCGTTCGACGATGTTTCTTTTCAGTGGGCCCTAACCCACAGGTCTTTCCCAGGATCTTACCTGACTCTTCTTATTTTCCCGGAGCTATTCTAATTTCTTTTCGAAGTTTGACGTAAGAATGATTTACCATCAGTCATATGTCTTTCTCCAAGATCTTTCATATGCTTTCATCGTTGGCTCAATCTCTTCGCTTTTGATTCTTATGGAGCGTCTAAATAATTCATGGTGGTGTTTCTCGTCGTCATTCTCAACACTTGATGACTGAATAAGAGTGTTTCCTCTAAATCTTGCTCCATTCTCTTCAAGATTCATGATTCTAGCTTGTTGCCATCCTCTCACAATTGTTTTCGATTGTGAGATTTTTTTCACCTATCCGGAGCAATTCAGGAGTCTTTCTAGTTTGTTTCTCCGGAGCCCATCATTTCAGAAGATTTATTCATTCTCAGCTTTCAGTTGTCATTCTCCAATCTTACCGGTGCATCGTTCAAGTGATCTATAATCGGTTCATGATCCCTTCGTTCTCATGTATCTAGATTGTCTCAAGTATCTTCGTTCTTTTTATAATTCTTCCCGGTGCTTCTTTATCTTTTCTTCAATCGTTTTCATTTCTTACAGTGGTTCTTCCAAGTTTCTTCTTCCTTCATTTATCATATCAATTATTTCATTCTTTCAAATTCTACCGGTGGTTCGTTGAAGACCTTCGCAAGTTTGTGACATATCTATCTTAAATCCTTTCTACGAGAATAAGTAATATGTCAAATCCGTTGATTGTCATCAATTTAATTGGTGAAGGATAAGCATAATGTAATTCTTATTCTTGTTTCATCGAGTGAACTCAATTCCTTATTCCGGAGGCTCATCAAATTCTCGGTTTCACTTGATTCATCTTTCTTTTCCGGAGTTCCAAGCTCTTTCAATTATATCATTTCAAAGATTCATCTAATCATTGCAAGGCTTCAATCTTATTCTTTTCATCTTCACTTCCTTTTGATCATTCTTTTATTACCGGAGTTATTCACGAAGGCTCAACATGATGATTTGCAAGGATACTTTTCATTCTTCAATTGTTCTTCAAGATTTCTCTCGGAGTTAAGATCTGCCAAGATATTACTCTAAAATAAACATGGTGTCCAACACATGTTTTGTTTGGGGAGTTCAAGCCTTCTTCATCTTGCATTCCAAAGTGCAATTATTTCTACCATATCATTTGAGGTGGTGCTATGTCATTCTTCATAATTTGAGTTCATGTTTCATGATTCAAAAGTTGTCAGGAATGAGATATTTTAAATCCACCAATCTCTTCATTCGAGTTATCTTGGTTTATATTTCACCTAAAGCCTTCCCTAAGGATGTTGCTATCTATGGTGCTTATAAATGATCCAAGTTCTTCTTTTATCATTCCAGTGAATAAGCTTTCTCGTCTCCTTGTTCATATCAATCCAAATCTTCTTCCCGTGAGTGGCAGGTTGTCACCTCATAATTTGAGATGTATTCCATAAGTCCATATCAAGCTTATCCTTTTCGTTGTTGATAATCCAACAACTCCATTCCAGAATTTGTGGTAAGCATGTTCTCTCAAGACCTTGTTTTTCCTTCCATTTATGCCATTCCATTCTTTCTTTTCTTCCGGAGGCTTTGTGATGCTGCTCTTTTCGGTCATCATCTGAAATTGTGAACATCATGTTCTTTCGTGTTTATCCATTTTACCGGAGTGTCGTGCCCTCTTTTCAAGTTCTCTCATCTTATCAAGTTTTGCCTCCCTTCTCAGACGGAGTGCTGTCCAAATTATATCATTCTTAATCCTTCTCTATCTTGACTTAACCGGAGTGGTTTCAATATATATCTTGTGCTTCAACCTCAAGGTTTTTCGCAATGTTCTTTGTCCCTATTTTCTAACAGAGTGTTTTCGACTTCGTTCATCTCCATTGTATCCTTTCTTTAAATTTGTTCAACATCCCAAGATTCATTGGTCTCACTCGTTTTGTCAAAGAAGCAACTTAGCTTTACCTCTCCTCTTTCTCTTCCGTTTTCCCTTCGGTGTCATTCTAGATCTCGGGACGAGATCCTCTCGTAGTGGTGGAGTGTTGTAACGCCCCGAGACCGATGTGCCAGGTGTCGGCCAGTTATTTGCTGTTGTTGCCTTGTCATTGCTTGCGTGTCATGCATGTCATATCATGTCATCATGTGCATTTCATTTGCATACTTGTTCGTCTCATGCATCCGAGCATTTTCCCCGTTGTCCATTTTGCAATCCGGCACTCCTATGTCATCCGGTGTCCCTTTCTACCTCTTTTCGTGTGCGGGTGTTAAACGTTTTCAGATTGGACCGAGACTTGTCATGCGGCCTTGGTTTACTACCGGTAGACCATCTGTCAAGCTTCGTGCCATTTGGACTTCGTTTGATACTCCAACGGTTAACCAAGGGACCGAAAAGGCCTCATGTGTGTTGCAGCCCAACATCTCTCCAAAGTGGCCCAAAATCCACCTAAACCCCCTCCATCATCTCGGTCGTTCGATCATGATCGTGTGGCCGAAAACCGCACCTCATTTGGACTCTCCTAGCTCCCTCTACCTATAAATATGTGGCCTCTCCCGAAAATTCGCGGACGAAACCCTAAAATCCTTCCCCTCGCGCCGGACGTGTCCACCGCCCGCCGCCACGTCGCCCGGCCAATGAGAGCGTGCCACATCGGCTCAACCGCCTCTCCCCTCCAATCCCACCTCACCACGTGGTGCCGCCGCGCTCGTCCCCGCCGCCGGCCCATGAGCCCGCGTCGGGCCCGCGGGGCCCGAACTGTCGCCTGGATCCCGATCCGCCTCCCACTCCGAAGCTCCGCCGCCCGCCGGATCTACGCCGATGCGCGCCTCCCGTCGCCGCCACACCGGTCACCTCCCGCATCATCTCCATCGCCAGCGCCCGCGCGCCACCAGTCCGGCGCCTCCTCTGCCGCGTTTCGCCATCGCCGGCGCCTGCCCGACCGCGCTGCCCGATGGGCTCCGCCGGATCCGCCGTCCACCGAGCTCGCCGGCGGCCTCTCCGAGCTCCACCGGCCTCCTCCTCACCTTCCCTCACAGGAGCAGCGACCTCTCGCCGGGGATCCTATAAATCCACTCCGGTTGCTACAGTACCTACCGATCCAATCCAGATCTACAGGAAACCCTAGCGGTTGACTTTCTCCCCCTCTCTCAGATAATTTTTGCATACTTTGACGCATCATAACTTCATCATCGTAGCTCCGATTTGTGCGTGTAGCATATCAAAATGTTCGTCTCGACGAGTACATCATTTCATCTCATTGCATCATTTTCGTTTGAGCTCATCTTGATGCCCGAAATGATGTTGGAAGAGGGCTATGTGATGATTATGTCAGATCTATTTCAGCAAATGGCCTTTTGTCATTTTTGCCATGATTAATCTGTGCATGCTATGTTCCTGAGCTCTACATGTGTTTTGTTATATGCCATGTCATCTTTATAGGGGTGTATGCCATGTATTTTTGTGATCTATGTGGTGACTAGCACAAGCATGAAAAGTAGCGTAATCGTTGATGCAGATTTCAGGGACTTAGAATTTCACTAAGTCCTTGTCTTGATTTTGTTGTTATGCCATATGTTCATGTTGTTTCCTAGTGATTCGTGCCTCTTTTGAGGATGATCAGTTAGGATGTTTTGTTAATATTGTGGTACTCTATCCATCCATGTCTTTGTTTGCAGTTATGGAGCACCCTAGCTTGAGTCAATCGAGCTCTACTTTTGCTATTAAATGTTCCTGGCAGATTGTTAACATGTTTAGCGATTTTGCCGAGCTTGTTGTTTTTGATCCATGCATGCTATGTTGTTGTTTCTTGCCATGTCTAGCTTCTATGCCATGTCTTCTTGATGGACATATGTTTAGTTTGTCATGCAATGCCTCGTAGTGAGTGCATCGAGCTCGTAAACATGCCTACTTGTTAATCTGTTTTGCATGCTCCAGTTTTTTCACTAAGTCTGAATATGTTTATGTTTTTGCCATGTTCACATGCTTGCAATTGTATTTTCTGATCCCTTTTGGCTCATGGTCACTAAGGGACTTTTGTCAATTGCTTTGAGTAGCTTCATGCCATGCCTTGCATTGCCATGGTATGTTCCTGTAGCATGTAGTTTTTATGCTCTAAAGATTGCTTCCTGATGATAAATTCCTGATTTGTTGTTAATTTCACTATGTCTGAAACATGTTACCGTTTGCACTTTTTCCATGCTTGTTTGAACCTGTTATTGAGTGAATTAGCCGTAGCTGAGTGTTCATCTTTTGTCAAGCTTCATGATTGGATCCCTGCCATGTATTTTGTTGTCATGTTTGAGTGATGTAGCATATTTATCTTGATGCATCTACAAGGCTACTTGCTGATTATCGCAGACCGATGCCATATTTGTTTTTGCTTGCCATTTCCAAACCGTGCATCCGATTCCGATGATCTTTATATCGATTTCAACCGAAATCACCTCCCCTTTCCAGTGGCACTCTTGGTTTTCCAAGTTGAGGCCAGTTTCAATCATTTCTTTCCAAATCATGCATATGCATCACATACCGCATACCGCATATCATACCATGCTCGTGTGTTGGTTGTTTACTATGTTATGTGCTTCTTTCCGGTGTTGCTTCTTCGGGTTGGTTCCGATAACATCGCGTTTGTGAGGACCCGTTCGACTACGTCCGCTTTGTCTTCTTCATGGACTCGTTCTTTTTCCTTGCGGGATCCCAGGCAAGATGACCATACCCTCGAAATCACTTCTATCTTTGCTTGCTAGTTGCTCGCTCTTTTGCTATGCCTATGCTACGATACCTACCACTTGCTTATCATGCCTCCCATATTGTTAAGCCAAGCCTCTAACCCACCTTGTCCTAGCAAACCGTTGTTTGGCTATGTTACCGCTTTGCTCAGCCCCTCTTATAGCGTTGTTAGTTGCAGGTGAAGATGGGAGTTTGTTACTTGTTGGAACATGGATATTTTGTTGGGATATCACAATATCTCTTATTTAATTAATGCATGTATATACTTGGTAAAGGGTGGAAGGCTCGGCCTTATGTCTGGTGTTTTGTTCCACTCTTGCCGCCCTAGTTTCCGTCATATCGGTGTTTTGTTCCCAGATTTTGCGTTCCTTACACGGTTGGGTTATAATGGGAACCCCTTGATAGTTTGCCTTGAATAAAACTCCTCCAGCAATGCCCAACATTGGTTTTACCATTCGCCACCTAGCCTTTTCTTTCCCTTGGGTTCTGTAGACTCAAGGGTCATCTTTATTTAAC
>NC_041392.1:162697461-162729202 GCF_002162155.2 Triticum dicoccoides
CCCCCTCGAGGAAACTCGAGGTTTGGTTTTAGTTGTATGGAGCGCTCATCTGAGTGTGCCCTGAGAACGAGATATGTGCAGCTCCTATCGGGATTTGTCGGCACATTCGGGCGGTGGTGCTGGACTTGTTTTATCATTGTCGAGGATGTCTTGTAACCGGGATGCCGAGCCTGATCGGATTGTCTTGGGAGAAGGAATATCCTTCGTTGACCGTGAGAGCTTGTGATGGGCTAAGTTGGGACACCCCTGCAGGGATTTGAACTTTCGAAAGTCGTGCCCGCGGTTATGGGCAGATGGGAATTTGTTAATGCCCGGTTGTAGAAAACCTGAAGTTGATCTTAATTAAAATACATCTACCGCGTGTGTAACCGTGATGGTCTCTTCTTGGCGGGGTCCGGGAAGTGAACACGGTGTTGGATTAATGCTTGACGTAGGTTGCTCTAGGATCACTTCTTGATCATAGATTCTCAACCGTGCTTTTGCCTTCTCTTCTCGCTCTCATTTGCGTATGTTAGCCACCATATATGCTAGTCGCTTGCTGCAGTTCCACCTCATACCTTTTCCCTACCTATAAGCTTAAATAGTCTTTATCGTGAGGGTGCGAGATTGCTGAGTCCCCGTGACTCACAGATACTTCCAAAACCAGCTTGCAGGTGCCGTTGAACTGTGCAGATGACGCAACCAAGCTCAAGGAGGAGCTCGATGAAGATATTGTCCTTTGTGTTGTTCCATTTCCAGTTGATCAGTAGTGGAGCCCAGTTGGGACGATCGGGATCTGTGTAGCATTTGGGGTAGTCTTCTTTTATTTTGGTTCCGTAGTCGGACCTTGACTATATCTGGATGATGTAATGCTTTATTCATGTATTTGTGTGAAGTGGCGAGTGTAAGCCAACTATGTATCTCTTTTCCTTATTGTATTACATGGGTTGTTGTGAAGATTACCTCACTTGCGACATTGCTTTCAATGCGGTTATGCCTCTAAGTCGTGCTTCGACACATGGGAGATATAGCCGCATCGAGGGCGTTACACACTCGAACTCTCTATACAGACGAATTATAAGCTCATTGTGTCATCGTATAGCTCCGTATATTGTTTAGTTGACCGGTCAACCAGTCCAAATGCTGCCTTGTCAGCTCGTGCTCTCTATCTTCGTGTGCTGGCCCATGTGGCAGTGGGTGAAAATAAGCAAACTAGAGGCCCATCTGACATGCGGTGAAGTAAACAAAGTTGAAACCACTCGGGGTAGCACCCCGCATGCTAGTAAATTGAGGGCGCATTGAGGACACACTTCTTCCGCGTGAAGGATGCACTCGCGCACAATTCACCACTGCGCGGCGGCATGCACAGAAGGACGCACTCGCGCACACCCAGCAGGCCAGCACAACTCACACCAGCACACGTGTACACCAGCGTCGCCGCCGGTTGAGATGGACGGCGAGGCAGCCAACAAGCAGAGGCGGCTCGAGCCTAAACTACATCCGGCGAGCCTGGACTTCATCAGCAGCCTCCCCGATGACATGCTGCTCGTTATCATTGGCCTCTTCCCCACCAAATCTGCCGTGCGGACCGCCCTGCTCTCCTGGTGGTGGCTCCCTCTCTAGCACCGCGTCCCCCTCAACCTCACCGTTGATAGCTGCCTCTGCGACGGGGATTGCAAACGCATGGCCGCAGTCTCCAAGATCCTTTCATCGCACCCTAGGCCAGCCAGACGCCTTGACATCCGCATGTTCAATACCAACTACAAGGTCCAAGCCAAGTTCGACGAGTGGTTCTTATGCCCCGCCCTAGATGAGCTCGAGGAGCTCAGCTTTGAAGCTGGACGATGTCGCTCTCTGCCGCCGTGCGCGCTCTGCCTCACGCCAACGCTGTGTCGTGCCAGCTTCAGCTCCTGTTATCTTCCCCAGATTAATGTCGCGCCCTCCCTTCTTCTCCCTCAACTCAATTAGCTTGACCCCTTCGACGTTGGCATCTCAAAGCAGGCTATGGAGCACCTGCTCCGCAGCTGTACTGCGTTCGAGTACCTTCATCTTGACCAGATCCATGGGTTCATTAGCCTCCACATCGCCTCGACGAATCTCTGATGGATTTATGTGTCTTGCTAGCCCCGCAACAAGACATCAATTGGGAAGAGATCACTCCAGCGGTTCCACGTTATGGTCATTGAGAATGCGCCTTTCCTTGAGAGATTGCTTGTATCTGATCTAGAAGGTCCAACAAAAATCAGGTCATTGATGCACCAAAATTGACAGCGTTGGTGTACTCCTCTGCCAAATTCTCTGAACTCTTTATTGGATCCGTAATAGGTACATCACTCATCTTCTTCTTTGTCTTCTTGAAATTCACATTTTAAAATTTCTTCTTGCTGTATTTACGACCGTCTTCCAGAAAATGATTCTCACAAGCTTGACCTAGTCTATGCGCACAGTGAAGATCTTGGCAATAAAATCTATCAGCCCTAATCTGGATCAAGTTGTTGGATTCCTTACATGCTTTCCGTGCACGGATAAGCTACTCGTCGAGGTGAAACTTCTTTCCTATTAGTAAACGGTAATCACAATGTAGCTCAATTTTTTCGTAATTTTCCCAAATTACAATGACAAGTGTAGTGTTCAAAATGGCATCTACGCACTACACTGAAAGAAATGTTTTTAGTATTTTTTCTCACGTGATCACCTGCATCATTTTTTGTTGTACTAATATAGTAGCCTAGGCTAGTCATAATGGAAAGTAACTTAGACTAGTAACTCAATGGTTACCCTAAGAGCAAGTACTACCTCCGTCCTGGTTTACTCTTCCTATTTTCTAGTATCAAAATTAGACCATAGATTTAACAGACAAAATGTTAATGCATGTCACTGAAAATTATATCGTTGGATTTGTATTTGAACATAATTTCAAAGGGTATAATTTTTGGTGACATGCATCGGCATTTACTTACGGTTCGTTTGGATGTCTCCATTGAGAACCTCTGAATTGCATTGGATCCAATACCAATTCAAACTTTGTATTACAATGGGCTTCAATACCAATATAGATGTTTGGATGTACAAAATATTGCCGGATGGAATTACATAAGCTATCAATACCAATGTTACGTTTGGATGCCATTCAATGGAATTGACGGTGTGCACAGGATGCAGTCGTGTTAGCCAACCATCCGGGACCGTGATGGAGCAACATCGACGAGCGTGATGGGACAAGCTCATGCAGGCGCAGCTCCTCATGTATGGGAAACTTTGATGGCCGCGGGATCCAGAACAGAGGACGGTCACACCGGCGAGCACGAGGGGAAGGGGATGGTGTCAGGGACGCTGCAGACGGGGAAGAGAGGGGCGCCGCCGGAGGAGAAGCAATCGGGGACGAGGAAGGGAGGAGCGACCACCGCCGGGACGGGGAAGGGAGGCTCACCCGTGGAGGAGTCAGAGACCGGCGACGGGGGAGATGAGTGAGCAGGGGAGATCTGGGATGGGGGATGGGGAAGTGAGCCGCGACCCAGGAGGAGGAGTGACCTGGTACGAGGAGGGGGCGGGGAGGAGGACGGCGGACCTGCGACGCCGCCTTCCGGATGCCGGCTGGGTCCATGGTGGCCGCCTGCTCCATGGTCGTCGCCTCTGTTTTCTCTCTTATGTCCTTTTTTGTTCGTGAGGGGGGAACGACGAAGCGGTATGTTTTGCGGGGAGGCTGATTTCAGCACGATTCGGAGCGGGGTGGCTCTATATTGCGGGCGAGCACTTCACATGGGAGGTAATTTAGCCAGCGTTTTCATTTCATTTCAGTCTGCCAATTCGGTGTCCAGCCAAACATATGAATTGAAATTTAGGAATACTAATTCAGATTCCAGGCCTCCAATGGAGACATCCAAACGCAGTGTTAGGTAAATCTATGGTCAAAATTTTACACTAAATACGAGGTAGTACAAAAGTGGGCTACAACGGTCCTCCACTATGTAGGCCAAAACACGTGCCAAATTCACTTGTGATGTATTTGGCATCGATGCCCCTCCATTGCTCACCAGGTACCCCAATCTGGATCACCTACTTTGCTCCGGTGTCAAATTAACTCACGCAATGAAAAAACACTTGCGTGGGAGAGAGAGAGAGAGAGGACTGAGGCAATAAAGAACACTTGTTTGGGAGAGTGAGAGGCTGGTGTAGTTGGTTTGATTGATTTTTTTTATACATGTGGGTCTGTGTGCACAACGGTGCCAACTCTCTCACATCGCGAGAGCGGTGGCAAAATCTTTTGATTTGACATTGATGTGTATTATGTAGCATACTTTTGAGAAATATGGCATCGGCCACATAGTGGAAGGCAGCAAATGTCCAAGCTCTTCACGTGCTCCTAGGTCAATGAGATAAGAGAGAGAGAGAGAGAGAGAGAGAGAGAGAGATAGATAGAGAGAGATAGAGAGAGTGAGTGAAAAAATATCACTAGCCAGCCAACCCTATTGTATAAGCGAATGATATTGGTACCTCTTGATGACACACGGCAATCTTATACAGCCAGCTGCTCTAATATGTTCTCTTCTTTTGCAGATAAAAAAGACCCGAAAGTGAAAAATGTGCTGCACTATAACAATCTCATCGAATGCCTTGATCTCCATCTTACAGAATTTGATTTGATCGACTACTGAGGCAGCACATCCGAGATTAAATTGGTCAGGTTCTTTGTTCTGGAGGAAAGTGTGCTCAAGTTAATGAGGTTTGGCATTCTCTAGCACAACAATGAATGGCGTGCTGATCACCGCAAGCGTCTAAGCCTAAATGACAAAGTCTCCGCAAAAGCTGAATTTCTTTTTGAAACATCAAGTAGCTAGAGACTCGAAAATTTATTTGCCCATTAGAGACTTGTCAGGGCAGTAGATTTTAGTTTGTACGATAATGCTGCATCCACCTAAAGTAAGAAAAGTTCTTACGTAAACTTCCTAGGTTCCCTCTTCGTAGGTGCAGCATTACTCCTAACATTTGTAATATCAATTTGAAACTTGTAATATTGCCGTGTCCTATTCCTGCGTTTTTAAAATCATGTGAATCAAAGAGGTCGTGAGTTGGTGATGATGTTGTGCCTGCCATCTTTCACCAATAGCCGTCGGATCTAGATCTGACGCATACAAACCAAACTTCTCCAGTTTTGCAAAAAGATGCATGCAGTTGTTCCCTATTTACAAACAACTCCTTGTCTCTCACAATCAACCTTATCTCCTCACACCACATCTAGAAGGCCATGGAAAAATCTGGCGCGATGGCCGCTGCCGGCACCGTCCACCCCCTATCTTGGTGTTTCATGCAATGCACGGGCATCTACACACGGGAAATTATGTCAAACACGGCTAGTTGTAAGCAGGCTAGCTCTATAGCCATGATGATAGTGACTGCAGACGGTGAGGCTGACTTATGTGTTATGCCGAACATGGCGCCTATACTCAGGTGTCATCTCCGGCACAGGGTCTTGTCACTTCACTGCGATGAGCAGCATGTAATAATTTGACAAACGGGTAGTACAGTGGTACTACATTGGTAGTACTACTACTACTACTACTAGCACCACCATCCGGATTTAGCAGTACTACCACGTCCATTTGGATTTAGTATTTGACTAGCAATATCTAGTAATGCATGTCACAAAAAATGTACTACTCCCTATGTAAATAAATACATGGTGTATTGTTTTATTCCTTCTGGTAGATGGCTCAAATCTGAAGTCTCATCAATCAGACTACTATTGTACTCACCGAGCGCTCAGCTTTGTAAGCTACCAAAACAAAATTGCTATCAAAGACTACTATTGTACTCCCTTCGTACTAGTGCATCAGTCATGTTACGAAAACCAAATATTAATCCCAAAACTTTTAGGCGTGGTGCATTAACTACCCACCTCATTCCCTATTTTTTGCCAGGAAAAAAGAAATCACCCAATACGAGACGTGGGGTGTGTATGCATCCAATGACTTGAGACTACTCCCTCCGTCTAGGTGTCTAAGTCATCTTAGAGCAAGTGAAAAAGAGGAGTGGGCTCTCATGCAAGAGCCTAGCTACATGTGGATTCCTAGGCCGATATACAATAAATATTGAGAAAGAGAGAGAGAGAAGATGAGAAAAGGTAGTACTCTTATAGCCAGCCTTATAGCTAACCTTATTGTATGAGTGGCTGCAAGTGATGGCTCTAATATGACATGGCAACATCATATAGCCAGCAGCTAGCTATACTATTAAGTATTAACAATGCTCTTAGGTTGTGCACCGTGACCAAGACGAAGGGGAAAGCGAGAGAACTTAATGTCTTTTTGCTAATTAATAGGATTACATGCAATGAACTAACCACTGCATGTCATGTTTGGTAGTCTCAAGTCATTGAAAGCATGCACGGCCCACATCTCTCATTGGTTGATATGTCATGAAATAAGAAACGAGGAGGGAGTTAATGTACCGTGCCTCATTGACTTAGACTACCCATAGTGGGAGTAACATAGGTGGTAACATTACACTTATCTAGGCAAAATAGATGATGTGGCATGTAATTAATGAAGAAAGAGAGGCATGTGGTAACATAGCTAGTTACTGTAACATCACACATATCAATAAAAGATGAGTCTATAACCTAATAAATGAAGTGATGCATGATACAACACATAGGTTACTACCCACTGTGGAGGTAGTAACATAGAGTAGTAACATATGCATGTTACTACTCTAAGTTACTCCCCATTGTGACTAGTCTTACTGCACCTATGTTTGGGTGAATGACTCGTGGGCCCAACATGTGGCTGGCCCACCTGTCATACAGCCAAAGGCAGGTGCAGTAGAGGGCCGAGGAGTAGATGGCCAACACACACGTGAATGCAACGTGGTCTGCACTTCTCATATAAGGTTAGCCATAGTGGGGGTAACATAAGTAGTAACATGCACTTGGGACTCACAAACATGCTTATGTGGAAGTCAATTAAAGAAGAGAGAGATGGTTATAGTAACATAGGTAGATATCCTAACATAATAAATGTTATGCTACTATGTGTCATGCATGGCATTAAATGAGACCACCTATGATACTAATCTATGTTACTATGCACTATGAATGTAGTATCATACACTAGTATCATATGCATGATACTAGTATATGTTACTCCCCACTATGATTAGCCTAAAGGCTCCCCGCAAGTCCAACCTACGAAATCCTACGCACCTACGCACCCTGACCAAGGGAAAGAGTGATCACTCCAATCGCAAGATTAGTTGACTAGAAGCTAGACCCATGGAGGCGATGAACGCAAGCATTAGCCGACTATGCCAGATGGTCCACGATGCCGTCCTATGGCCCGACACCGAGGAACATCTCCAGGTCGTGCTTGAGGCCGCTAGGGCGAGAGGCCGCTTGGACTACAGCTTCGTCTCCTTGTTCGACAAGGTCCTCGTCGGCTTCCTCGACAAGTTCACCGTCGTCAAGAAGCTCGCGGACGACCTTTACGTACGCCTCCAGCCCAGGCACCCAGGCTCTGCGATGCCCGCCACCCTCAACGGCCTCTATGGTGACAACCTCTTCGACGCACTCGTGGCCCTGCGACTGCCCGCCGTCGCATCGGAGAATGTCAACCTCGAGGTCGCGCTCGCTGCGCAGCGCCTGGCGCAGCAAGACACCGTCGACATAATCACCCACGTCTACGCGCAAATCGTCCACAAGGACTACTACGTGCCAGAGGAGGACGATAGGTCGCAGGCCTTCTTGACCCGTAGCTCAACCTTGGACGGCATTGTTTAGAAGCACGTTGAGCTCGCCGCCAATGCCGCTGCTCCTCACATGTCGGTTGGTGACCCGGCACACTAGGGCGTGAGGATGTCATTGATGGATCCGTATGTATCTTTATCTTTCCATCAAATCCATGTAGTAGTATATGGTACTAGTAGTAATTATCTTACCTTTGCATCAACTTCATAATTTTCATACGTACTCCATGCATGAACCGTGCCAGAACCAAACTTCTCATTACTCTAGGGAAAATCATTATTTCTACCTATCGGTCGCGCCATGGAGGAGAACCAAATTTTACAAGTTACAAGTTCAAAAGGAAAAGCATGCCGTGTTCGCGTACGTCGCACCCCCACACGGTTGGTCTGGCATGCCACTCAAGGGGGAATGTGTGTTGTGTTGCATTTTCACTTACAAGTGGGACCGCACTTGAGCAAACCGACTATCGGCAAACCCCCACCCCTCCCACCGTGCGGTGGCTGAGAAAACAGGAGGGAGAAGAGATGGTTGTAGCAGAGACTCAAAGAAAATTAGTGTCGGATGGGACTCGTGTGGGTGGTGTGTGCCGTACTGCTAGACGTGAATGTTAGTTATGGCCCATGCCACCCCACTATATCGAGCCTATATCGAGGTGCTGGTTACGTAGAACAAATTTCCTGGAGTCCGTGCTCAACCCTCCTCTATCTCTCTTCTCATCCGGCCAGCAGACGCACGGAGCCCATCATCTGTTTGCTCACATGCGGTCCCACATGTCAGTGAAAATGCAAGAGGATCCACTTAACCTGCACATCTTTCACCTCGACGTGCCGGTGATGAAAAACAAATCCAATAAAGATCTTCGGTGGACGCTTTTTGAGTTACTCAAGAGTAGTAAGATTCTATTTATAGTTTAACCCAAGATACACATCACGTGGCTTCAACTACCACTCCATTTTCGTGCATGACACGACCTAGATGTTGGATGTCCCACGTGTCGGCAAAAGGAGGAAGAACTCGACCAAATCTTCTCCACATTTAGACCGGAGGAGTAGGAAACACGACAAGCCCTGTGCCTACATCATACTACTATGTACAAGCCCACCTCACACAGTCACGCTATCACCATATTTCTCGGCCTCCGTGCGACACCTAGCTCTAGTCGATCTAACTAGAACTAACTATTGGTTGGCTCTATGTGATGTGGCAACTTCATACTACTACGGATGCTGGCTATACTACTACGGTACTAACACTCCAAGAAGTGAGTCAAAAACCATTTATAAATTGAGATTATGACATGCATATGCAAATGTACCATTCATTACATACAACAAGTCATCAACACACAACGACAACGAGGATACATGTTGGATTATAGATTAGTTCCAACAAAACATTCTAGTAAATACTAAAGTTTTCATCACACAACAAATAACAAGCAATGAAATGAACTTCAGCTCAACCACTCCTCGGCGTTGGAAACGCTTGCTTTGAACCAGAAGAGTTTCTCTGGGAAGGGGCAGCTACTGTCAATCTCGAGACCAACGCAGGACTGGTCATTCCGGCTGAAGTGGCCTATTTCATGACCCATATTGTGATAGCCACGGTAGGTAAGCATAGCAATGCCCGAGGTATAGATACAACTAAATGGTAGTAATGTTGTGTCAACAGCAGCTGGATCGCCTTTCACCATGATTGGATAGTTTTGTCCAAGGAAGAGCGAGTTTCATCCAAGACTTTTAATACTGAACCAGGGAGAAGGTGTTGGCGCTAGTACATTAGTATGCATCCCGAATACCCTGCAACGGATGTTGGAATAGGTCCGAAGAGTGCGACCATACGAGACAACACCTGCTTCCTTAGTCACATCAGCGGTGCCTTGTATACAGACAAGAAGAGGTGATCCATCGGAATAAGTTGCCAGGCGCCACTGAGTACTCCTATATGGGTCCTCATGCCCGTGATCATCAGCATAGTCATCTCCCCCTTGGTTATAAAAAATTTCAAGTATAGGTGGTGGAATGTTCACAGGACCTTGGAAACACAAGAAGTTTAATTAGTAAAGGGAAACTAGCTAACCCGCATGCATGTGGATGAAACAATTATAATTACAGTGGAAGACAAATGTACCGAAAGCATCAAGATTCCATGCAAAAATAGTGCCACGAGTGGTGGCAGCAAACACAAGACCCACATTTTGAATTGCATCACAATACTCATCCGTGTATAGAAACTGATTTTTGAGCAATATCCATTGAGTCGAACCTTGAAGGACGGCAACAAGCTTGTCGAAGATAGCGACAACACAAGCATTCCTATAACCCCAAGAGTGGTTGGGAACTCGACAAATTGCTATCTTCTGTAGATGACAGTCACCATGATCGTAGTTGAACGTATGTAGAATACCGGTGTGCTCAACCTATGGGTAGTCTGAGATTTTTTGAAGTGGAACCCGGTGACGAGTGTGCACGTTCACAAGTTCCCACTCGCGGTTGTACCCAATATAAACAACCCAATCTCCATTTGCGCCTGCCCAAGCCTTACCCTCAAGCGATGGCATATTAACTAAGAGGCTAGTGGGGAGCGGACGGTTGCCACAGAGGTCGCACACTGACGACAAGGCCGTCCTGTGAGACCTAACGCCCGCGCGGGATGGCTTCTGTCCCCAACACGAGCGAAGCCACAGAGGTCCGTTTGGGGTCGTGAGTTGGAGTTGGCCTTACAAGTGGGACCGCAGTTGAGGAAACCGACTATCGGCAAACCACCACCTCGCCCGCCGCGCCATGGTTGAGTTAGAGAAATGACGAGGTTGAAGAGATAGATGTAGCACGGACTCCAAGAAATATGGTGCCAGATGGAAGTCGTGCTGGTGGCGTGTGCCGTACTCCTGGACGTGAATGCTTGTTCTGGCCCATGCCACCCTAGTGTACTACTCCACCTCACATTAACATATGGCCCACCTCACACTATGGCCAAATTTCCTGGAGTCTGTGCTAGGTTAAAAAGTGTTCTTTGTGAGGGTGGGTGGCTGGTCTCAAGTTTAAAACTTGTTGTATTACATATACATAGACGTAGAGATAGTGTAGCAGTTTTGAAAGTTTGAACCCAAACATCAAAATGCAATTTCTACTGGACTCATTCGAGGACCTAGGATGATGGGATTCACATCTACAGTAAAAACACCCGCCCGACGCGCGAAGCATGTAAAGCTAGTACAAATAGTAGTAATACTATTGTTGATTGGACTCATTCGATAACCTATTGCAATGCACGTACAATTATGTATTCGGAAAATATTTTTTTGCCTCGTCGCAGCACCCACTTAGAGAAGCGACTCGAAAGCCATTCATAAATTTAGTAAGCCTATCACAGGTATCATTTTATTACATACAACAGGTCATGAACCCATAACGACAACGACGATACATTCTAGTAAATACTAAAGTTCTCATCACACAACAAATAACAAGCAATGAAATGAACTTCAGCTCAACCAATCCTCGGCGTTGGAAACGCTTGCTTTGAGCCAGAAGTGATTCTCTGGGAAGGGCCAGCCACTGTCAGTCTCAAGACCAATGCGGGACTGATCATCCAGGCTGAAGCGGGCTATGTCAGGACCCATATTGCAATGGTAGGGAAACATAGTAATGACCGAGGTATAGATACAGTTGCTTCTCATAAATGGTAGTAATGTTGTGTCAACAGCAGCTGGATCGCCTTTCACCATGATTGGATAGTTTTGTCCAAGGAAGAGCGAGTTTCCTCCAAGACTTTTAATACTGAACCAGGGAGAAGGTGTTGGTGCTAGTACACTAGTATCCATCCCGAATACCCTGCAAGGGATGTTGGAATAGGTCCAGAGAGTGCAACCATGCGAGACAACACCTGCTTCCTTAGTAACATCAGCAGTGCCTTATATACAGACAAGAGAGTATATGGGTCCTGCTCGTCCTCATGCTCATGATCATCAGCATCGTCATCTCCCCCTTGGTTATAAAAATTTTTAAGTATAGGTGGTGGAATGTTCATAGGACCTTGGAAACACAAGAAGGTTGATTAATTAGTAAAGGGAAACTAGCTAACCCGCATGCATGTGGATAAAACAATTATAATTACGGTGGAAGACAAATGTACCGAAAGCATGATGATTCCATGCAAAAACAGTGCCACGAGTGGTGGCAGCAAACACAAGACCCTCGAATTGAATTGCATCACAGTACTCATCCATGTACAGAAATTGATTTTTCAGCAATATCCATTGTGGCGTGGAAGTAAGGAAGGCAACAAGCTTGTCGAAGATAGCAACAACTTCATAGTTCATGTAATCCCATGAGCGGTTGGGAACTTGACAAATTGCTATATTCCGTAGACTACGGTTACCATGATCGTATTTGAACTCACATAGATCATCTGTGTGCTCAACCTTCAGGCAGTCTGAGATTTTTGGAAGTGGAACCCGGTGACGAGCGTACACATTCACAAGTTCCCACTCGCAGTTGTACCCAATATAAACAACCCAATCTTCATTTGTGCCTTCCCAAGCCTTGCCCTCAAGCGATGGCATCTTAACATCACACGTATCATTATCAAGCGGCATCAACTTGCACAAGGCGAGGCTTCCGTCGTCCCCACGCCAGTGAGCAAGGTCACGATGAAGAAGATAGGGGAGATCAAACCACTCCTGGACCCTTGGGTTCCTTGTAATGATGTTATTAGTTGAGTCTAGAATGGTCTTGAACGAACCTGCCATGCTAGCCGAGGTGATGATGTCGCACCGATCAATGAGTTCCTCCACCGTGTCATCATTCAGATCGGGGCAAGAATAACGGGGTTGTTTCCGACCTATTCCCTCCATGGATAAGACGATCGAACAATGGGAGAAGGAAGGGTGAAGGCAAATGGAGGAGGGAGCAAGAGCGTGCGACAGCAGTTCCAAATCGAGAGGGAAAGGCGAAGAGCCGGTGGACGGTTGCCACGGTACGCGAAGAGGCGCCCCGGCCTACATAGACGTCCATTCGGAAATTGTATGAAAGGACTCACCTTCGTCTCACTGACATGTTGGAATGGGACCACATGGAAGTTCAGTACTCTATATTTGGATCAGACCTGTTACTTTGCTCTGAATGTTGAACTTTTCGTTTGAACGTATGGAATGCGCTGTTATTTTTTGAAATGGGTTGTATTTGCCCACCACTGGTTTAGAGGCTGACTTGTGGGCCTACCAGGTTGATGCATACACAGTCAGGAGATGATTAAACGTGGAGAGGATGACAACAGGGACCCACCAAGGTCATGGCAGTACGCAAGCAAGTGCCTCCTTATTTCAAGCCAATAAAAAATGGCTCCTCCTAATGGATTTCTGACATCTGGGTCCCATGCCATTGTCAACGTAGTCAATAAACGAGAGAATTGCACAACAAGCGGCTGACACCAGGGGCCCAGCAGCTCGCCCAGTTATTTTTGTTTTGGGTTAATTTGATAAATGCCACTCCAAATCTGGTGATTCTAAGAAATTCCACTGCAATTTACAAACTTTGAAAAATGCCATTTCATGCCATTTCCAGTGGCATTTTTCGAAGTCTGGAGTGGCGTTTTTCAAAGTTTGCAAAAATTGCAGTGGCATTTTTCAAAGTTTGCAAAAATTGCAATGGCATTTTTCAAAGTTTGGAAATTGCAGTGGCATTTTTTATGAATCGCCATAATTGGAGTGGCATTTATCTAATTTTTTTTGAGACGGAAGCAGGGTGTCAACTGGGTTGTGCGGGGCACTCTGGCCTGTCTAGACAGCCTTTTCTTTTATGTTTACCACAGACCAGCCCAGTAGTTTTTTTCTTTCTTTCTAAAAATGGCTAGCCCAGTTTTTTTGTGATTTGTCAAGTAAGTCGATTTGTCATGCCTGTTGGGCTGCAAATCTTTCAAGACGAGGAGAGCTTCATTCGGCTGGCCAAGAAAATGGCCTATCAGCAATGAGAAATGGGATGTACATTTTTAAAACACATCAAACCAACAATTAGTTTCAAATTTCTTATTTTTCATTTCAAGATTTTAAATTGCATTGATTTTTATGCATGGACAATTTGTTGGATTTTATATTGATATACATTTATTTCTAAAATCAGTTTGAATGTGACTCGAAATTTCGGGATTAAAAACAGTTCGGACCGCACTGAAATATGCAAAATTTTGTATATTTTTTTAACCGTGGCCACAATATGGGCTGTAATGCTAAAAAAAGAATATGTGCTCCAAAAAAACCTTAAGAATTATAAAATGGGCTGTAAATTATTAGAAATAATGGCAGATGGGTTGTATGTTGTTTTCCATAGATTTGAGGCTTTCCTAAAAAAAGGTTGACGCACAAGCACTGACTGTTGGATGTCCATCCAACGGTCGTCGTGCTTCTTCAATCTCTACTCTTCCTGCTCCAGCCGCTCAAACAAGAGCGGGCGAGACTGCCTGCTCCCTCCTCCCGTGGCCGGCTGTGCTGTCGCGCAGGCCTCACCGCCCCACCGTACTCCCATCGCTGGCCTAGCCATCCCTCTACTTACCCACACCTGATGTTATTCTCTGGCGACGACAGACGAACCAGTAAACCCTCGTACTCCCCTCCGTGTGGGAAACAACTGCTGAGTCTTCCCTGGCTCCGTGTCATTCCCATTCGCCTCGCCGTCATCCACCGCCCTGGTGCTCTCGGCGCGGCTTGGTCAACGTGGTCAACGACCGACATGCATCTGAAGTGGATTGTACATGGAGAGGCTGACAGCTGGGTCCACGACCGCATGCAAGGAAATGCCTCCTTATTACGTGCAAAATAATGATTCCTCCACCTGAGATTTGGGACCCACCGTAAGGACCTCTTTATTTCACAAAAAAAATGTTCCCGCCGCTGACAGCTCAGACCCACCAGCTATATCTTCGCACGCAAGGAAGTGCCTCCTTATTACGGACAAAAAATGAATACTCCCCCTGCTAGCTAGGACCCAGCATAATGGGAGGCTGACTTGTGGGCCTACTAAGTTGACGGGGATGGAGGGCTTTGTCAACTTAGTCAATATGAACGATTCTAGCTCTAGTGACCGTACGATGTCCATCCAACGGCCGTAGTGCTTCTTCAACCTCTGGTCTTCTTGCTCCAGCCGCCCAAAGCAGCGCCTGTCGTGCCGCGTGCTCCTGCCTCCCGTGGCCGGTTGTGATGCCGCGGAGGCCTCACCACCCCCTACTACTCTCACCGCTGGCCTGGCCATCCCACTACTCACCCATACCCCCTGTTATTCTTTGGCGACGGCAGCCGAACCAGTGAACCCTCGTACTCCTCTCCGCGTGGGCAACCACTATCGCGTCTTCCTCGGCTCCCCATCGTCCCCTTCCTAGGCCTCGCCGTCGTCCACCACCCTTAGTGAACCAATTTGAGGGGGAGGAGGAGAGATCGGGAGGGGGCTGCCGTCGAAGAGGGAGGAGGGATGGACCTTGGGGGCAGGAGGATGCCGACGGCGGAGGAGGAGGGACGGAGGAAGGACGACGGCAGCCATGGCGACGGAGGCGACAGAGGCGATGAGAGAGTGTGAGGAGGAGGAGGAGGGAGGAGGAGGGGGGGAGGGACCTTGGGGGGAGGAGGACGGCGACGACGTAGGCGACAGAGGCGATGAGAGAGTGTGAGGGGAAGAGTGAGAGGATGCGCGTGGGCTGGTTTGGATAAGGGCCCTTAGTGGTAGCGCTTGTCCATAAAAAGCGCTACTGCTAAAATCTATAGCAGTAGCGCTCTCTGTAAAAATGCGCTACCACTAACGCTAAGCATGTAAAAAAATTCAAAAATACATTGGTCATCAATGATCTTTTTGTGTAGAATCGATCCTACACATAGAGTTCAGTGAAGACAAAGTGGTTGTGATGGTTTGAAAAGCACCATATTTAAGGTGGTAAAAAATTTGTTCATGGAGCGAGGTGGGGCTAAACTTTGGTCTTATTAGGAGGGGACTAAATTTATCAGTAGCGCTGGTCAGGGGAAAAGCGCTATTGCTAATATCAATAGTAGTAGTACTTTCTACGCATGAGCGCTACTAGTATCCCTAGCATACCTGGAACGGTCTGTCAGTTTTAGTAGTAACACATTTTGTAGCTTCAGCGCTACTGCTATGCTCATATTAGCAGCGCTCGTGCTGCCCAAGCACTACTGCTATTTAGCAGCAGCGCTTCTTTTGTAAAAGCGCTACTAGTGAGCTCCTGTGTATAAGCATTTCCCTAGTAGTGCAGGGTTCAAATCCTATTCTTTAGATTTTTTACAAAATAATTAAACATTATTGGTAGTGTCCACTTTTTAACTAAAATAGTTTCAAAAAAACTAGAATGCTTTTTTTGGATTTTTCAAAATAAAACATGACAAGTAGGTCAGCTTTTTAACTAGAATAGTTTTTTCCTTTCTATTTATATCTCCCATACTAACTCGTCTAGCATATTATTTTATTTTTACTTTTTTCAGTTGACCCATCCAATATTTTTATTTTATTATATACTGGAATTACATAGAGCTACAACTTCAAAACTCAAAAGCAGACAAATATTACTTCTAGCACAGAATCAATAACAAGGTCTTGTGGCCATGGCGAATTTTGTTGAATTGATAACTGATTGAAATTATCATGCTCGCCATCCTGGATCCGTGACACAACAATGGTCTACAGGATAGTGCTTGGTTTATGCTTTTAGTTGTACTACTATAAAATTCAACAATTATGCTCTCGTTTGTTGCTGGTATTTTGCTCCTTCATGAGTACAAGCATTGACGTCAATTGCTGAATTTTGTATTATCAATTTAATGTGTGTGCATTTGACATGTATGGTCGTTGAGTCATCCTAAAATTTGTGTCAAATTTGGTTAATATGGTATTTACCGAAATTGCGTCAAAATAGTTCGGCATTTACCGAAACCAACCCGTATATTTCTTTCCTAATGTCTTTGCCAAAATAAATAAATCAACTTTTCATTTTTTTTATTAAAGAATTTCATGTTGACACGTGGGACCTATATGTTAAGGTAATGGTGATATACTCATGGAATTGATTTTACTATTTCAATTTCCCCCTGTAAGGGAGACATAACACTATGGATCTACGGATGATTATTTGTTACTTTCACTAAAATTTGTAACACATTCCAGTAACACATATTTATATGTTACTTGGTCAACAAATCTGTAACATATTACTCCAACACCAATTATTTGTTACTTGGACAATATCACTGTAACACATTTTCAGGCCTTATATAGTATGTGTTACTGATGTCCGTTGCAACACAAATCACGTGTTACTGGAATTTGACTTGGAACATATTTTACTATGTGTTACATGACTATGTTACCAAAGCTCTGTCCTGTTGTGGTGATTGTTTCTATTTTTCGTTGTCCTAGCATACTTCTCATCTTTTCATAAGTGTCAAATCCCAATGAAATCTCTCTCAAATATTAAATTCAAAACATGTCTATGATGGAGAGATAAACCAACATAAAATCTTCTGAGTAATAACTTAACACGACATTTGGGATTAGCTCTAGATTGCATCTCTAATAGCTTATCCCAAGCTTCTTTTAGATATTCATCACTTAATTGTTTAAAGTTTAAGATTTATGTACTCTTACCAAGGTAAGGAAGAAGGGGAACTTCCGGTGGAGAGCTAGCCATAGTGACGAGCAAATAAAGCACACAAATGTTTTTGGTATTTTTTTAATGAGAGTAATAAAGGAAAATAAAAGAAAGTAAAAGTAGAACAAGTAAATGATAATGTGTATGAAGGGACCTTGAGTTGTTTGTTAAAGTCTCCCCGGCAACGGCGCCGGGAATTCTTTTGCTACTTGTGATAGGCATTGGGGTTTCCCTGAAGATGAAGGGTGAAGTAGTATAGTAGCAGGAAGTATTTACCTCAATAAAGAACCAAGTTTTATCGAACCAATATGAGATTCACACAAACGACCTTTAGCAGTATCTACACACACAAGAGAAAATACTTGCACCCAACACAGGTAAGAGGGTTGTAAAGCCACTTCTACTTGTTATTTGCAAGGATTAAATCTGATAGTAGGAGATATATAAATTGCAAAATAAAATAAAAGTAAATAAATTGTAGCAAGGTATTTAGGGTTTTAGCAATATGATTTAAGTAGACCCGGGGGACACGGCTTTCCCTAGAGGCATCTCTCTCACGAACATAGAAAATGGTGGGTACTCAAATTACTGTTGGGCAATTGATAGAATAGCGCATAGTTATGATGTTATTCATGGCATGATCAGTACATAGGCATTACGTCCATGACAAGTAGACCGAAACAATTCTGCATCTACTACTATTACTTCACCATTCGACCGCTATCCAGCATGCAGCTTAAGGTCTTAAGTTCATAACAAACAAAGTAATGCTTGAAGCATGATGACATAATGTAGAGAGAATAAAACCAATCAATATGATCAAACCCCATTGGTTTATCCTTAGTAGCAACAATACAATATGTGCCTCTCTACCCCTTCTGTCACGAGGTGACGACACCGCAAGATTGAACCTACCACAAAGCACCTGTCCTGCCGAAGATAAATCAACCTAGTTTGCCAAACCAAATGAATAGATCAGACAGAAATACAAAGCTATAACAATCACACATAATAAAGTTAGAAATAACTCAATTACTTTCAGTGAATAATCAGAAACCCACAATTCGTTGAATCCCAACAAACGCACGGTAAAACATTACATCCAATCGATCTCAGAAGAGAAAATTGAATTTAAGATCAAAGAGAGAGAGAGAGAGAGAGAGAGAGAGAGATCTAGCTACTGCTATGTACCCACACATAATCGAAGGTCCAACAAGGTACAATTATATTTTTGAAACTGTGTAGTATGATGAACTACGAAATTGTGTGTGCAGTTAGCACATTGAACACATACAATATATATAAATCATGTGCCATATACAACAGAGTGTGATAAGTAGCTCCCTCGACTGTTACCAGATCCACAGTTTTCCCATTACCCCATCCCTAGATAGCCTCCAAATCCCTATCCCCAAATTCCCTCGTGTAGTGTTGACATTGGCGGAATACAGATGAGTGGTGGTGATGGTTTCAATGCGGCTCCTCTGGCTCGTACCATCACACTCGACAGCGCGATGGGCGACATCGTCACCACAACGGTCACTGCCAAGCAATTGCCTAAGTTCATCAGAAGGGTTGTGTACTACGGATCCAAATAGTCTTGTTAGGTCAACCAATCAATCCTGATCTCTTTTTGAATTTTTCGAAGGTAGCTCCCTCATTCCGTCTAGAATGGACACCTCTTTAGGAAAGCCATGAACAGCCGGATCCAAAGTTTGACTTCACACTCCCTCAACATGAGTTCGAATCTGAGTTTTTTGCCACCAAGAGGTATGAAAATCTGAATTGTGTGCACGGTCACACTCCCGCTCGACGTGTATGCATTGAGGGATTCAACATTGGCAGATGGTTTCTCAGTTGCCCCTTAGAGGTTAGTGCTGACAAGTTAATCCCTTTAGTTGAGTTAACGCCTTTTGACCCACTATTCCAGGATATTTAAAATGCACAGGGATATGAGGCTTGTGCCTTTATTAAGTGGTTTGACGATGAATGGCATGGTAGGGATCGGATTCTTATCACCAAGCTTGTAGAAGATAAAAGTCAAGTTGAAGAAGAAAGTGGCTAATCTAGAGTTTACAATTAGTATGATGAAGCAAGAAAGAATCAGTCACAGGTAATAGATGAAAGCAAGAGACAAGAAGGAACTCGGATATGTGTTCAGAAGTTTCGGTCCTGAGTTCACTTTTTGTAAAAAATAAAATGTGGTGCACTTTGGTCTGAAAAACTCCACTATGAAGGACACTTCAATACACTCCATTTAGAACAAAAATGCATTTAGAAAAATGTTGGAAATATGCCCTAGAGGCAATAATAAATTGGTTATTATCATATTTCCTTGTTCATGATAAAGGTTTATTATTCATGCTAGAATTGTATTGACCAGAAACTTAAATACATGTGTGAATACAAAAAAAACTATGTCCCTTACTAGACTAGCTTGTTGATCAAAGATGGTTAAGGTTTCCTAACCATAGACATGAGTTGTCATTTGATAATGGGATCACATCATTAGGAGAATGATGCGATGGACTAGACCCAACCGTAAGCTTAGCATTCGATCATATCACTTGAGTTTATTGCTATATGTTTCTTCTGTAAAGTATCTATTCCTAAGACCATGAGATCATGCAGTCATGGGTACCCAAGGAAGACCTTGTGTGCTATCAAACCTACTTCATAATTGAGTGATCATAAAGATGCTCTACAGGTATCTCCGAATGTGTCTGTTGGGTTGGCATGGATCGAGAGTGGGATTTGTCAATCCGTGTGACGGAGAGATATCTTTGGGCCCTCTCGGTAGAGCTTGCAAGCAATGTGTCTAATGAGTTAGTAATGAGATCTTGTATTAGGCAACGCGTAAAGAGACTTGTCAATAACAAGATTGAACTAGGTATGGAGATATTGGCGATCGAATCTCAGGCAAGTAACATATCGCCGGACAAAGGGAATTGCATACGAGATTAACCGAATCCTTGACATCATGGTTTAACCGATAAAAGATCTTTGTGGAATATGTAGGAACCAATATGGGCATCCAGGTTCCACTATTGGTTATTGACCGAAGAGGTGTCTCGGTCATGTCTACATGATTCTCGAACCCGTAGGATCCGCACGCTTAACGTTCGATGATGCTAAAGTAATATTGGGATATGCATGTTGGTGACCAAATGTTGTTCAGGGTCACGGATGAGATTATGGATGTCACGAGGAGCTCTGAAATGGTCCGGAGGTGAAGATTTATATATGGAAAGTTGCTTTCAAGGTTCCGGAAAAAGTTCTGTTTTTTTGGTATTGAACCGGAAAGCTTCCAGAAGGTTCTGGAAACTTCGAAAGGAGTCCGGAAGTCCACCAAGGGTTCCACCACATCCAAGGGTCGGCATGGGATGAGGAGAGACGCACTTACCTTATTGGGCCAGGTGAGGGAGTCCTGGATTAGGGGGTCCTCGGACAGTCGGACTATATCCTTTGGCCGGACTGTTGGACTATGAAGATACAAGATTGAAGACTTCGTCCCGTGTCCGGATGGGACTCTCCTTTGCGTGGAAGGCAAGCTTGGCGATTCGGATATGTAGATCTCCTCCCTTGTAACTGACTCTGTGTAACCCTAGCCCCTCCGGTGTCTAAATAAACTGGAGGGTTTTAGTCCATAGGACAACAACAATCATACCATAGGCAAGCTTCTAGGGTTTGGCCTCTCCGATCTCGTGGTAGATCAACTCTTATAATACTTATATCATCAAGATCAATCAAGTAGGAAGTAGGGTATTACCTCCATCGAGAGGGCCCGAACCTGGGTAAACATTATGTCCCCCGCCTCCTATTACCACCCGCCTTAGACGCACAGTTTGGGACCCCCTACCCGAGATCCGCCGGTTTTGACACCGACATTGGTGCTTTCATTGAGAGTTCCATTATGTCGTCATCATAAGGCTTGATGGCACCTTCGATCATCGGCAACGATGCGATCCAGGGTGAGGTTTTCCTCCCCGGACAGATCTTCGTATTCGGCGGCTTCGTACTGCGGGCCAACTCACTCGGCCATCTGAAGCAGATCGAGAGCTACGCCCCTGGCCATCAGGTCAGGTTTGGAAGCTTAAACTATACTGCCGACATCCGCAGAGACTTAATCTTCGATGGATTCGAACCCATGTCAGGCACGCCGCACAGTCACGATGAGCATGATTTAGCTCTGCCATCGGACAGTGTTCGGGAGATCACACCTGTAACTACTCCGACCCTCAATCCAGAACAGATTGCGTCATCCGATGACGGGTGGATGGACCCCACCACGGAGACCGCACACTCAGCCGCGATAGAGCCGAATACTGACTTCACCTCCTATGAGACCTGTGTTGCCGGACACTCGGATTCGTCCCCGGCCACAGACTCGGAACCAGCATCTCTGTCAGGAGAGTACTTGTTGGATCTTCGGGCAGTGGGGCCGGACAGTCGATCCGCTCCGCTGTCGCGACCCATTCCTGTCAAATAATGTGGAGGTTCAAATCCCTCACATAATTATACTAGGGAAAGAAATGCCTTATGAGATATAAGGAACTTACCGAATTAGCAGGGCGCTTGCGCTGAGTCCGCGGTCCTCGGTAAGAGGAGGTACCTCGGCGGACTTGAATAGCACCCTCCAGATGTCCTAGTGCGTCGTGTCAAACAGCTCTCGCAGCGTCTGGTGCCTTGCCGAGTCGAACTCCCACATATTGAATGCCCGTCTTTGACATGGGAGGATCCGGTGGAAGAGCATGACCTGGACCACGCTGACAAGCTTGATTTTCTTGCTTATCATGTTTTTAACACAGTTCTGGAGTCCGGTCAGCTCCACCGATGAACCCCAAGATAATCCCTTCTCTTTCCAGGAGGTGAGCCGCATGGGGATGCCGGATCGGAATATGGGGGTCGCCACCCAGTTGGTGTTGCGCGGCTCGGTGATGTAGAACCACCCCGATTGCCACCCCTTTATGGTCTCCACATAGGAGCCTTCGAGCCAGGTAACGTTGGGCATTTTGCCCACCATGGCGCCTCGGCACTCCGCTTGCTGGCCGACCACCACCTTCGGTTTAACATTGAAGTTCTTCAGCCACAGGCCGAAGTGGGGCTTGATGCGGAGGAAGGCCTCGCACACGACGATAAACACCGAGATGTTGAGGATGAAATTGGGGGCCAGATCATGGAAGTCCAGCCCCTAGTAGAACATGAGCCCGCGAACAAATGGGTAGAGGGGCAATCCCAGGCCGCGGACGAAATGGGTAAGGAATACAACCCTTTCGTGGGGCTCGGGGGTAGGAACGATCTGCCCCGCGCCTGGGAGCCTGTGCGCAATATCTGCGACCAGGTATCCGGCTTCCCGGAGCTTCGTGATGTTCTCGTCCGTAACGGAGGAGGCCATCCACTTGCCTCCCGCTTCGGACATGTTCGGAGTGTTTTTGCGGAGAATATGCGAACTTGGGCGCTGGAGCTCGAGTGCGCGAGAATGGATGGGCAGGGGAGAAGAAGGCGTGGGTAAAAAAAGAGGAGTCATTATCCCTTTATAAGGGCGGTAGAAACTGCGTGCCTCCCCACTTGCCTGGTAAAACTCGCTTATTCCCCAAGCGTCGTGGTTGATGGCGCGGTGGGGTTACCCATGCCCGTATTGATGAGGATCCCGGGATAAGAGGACACGATCTCTGCTTCGATAAGACGTGCTAAGAAAACCGCCTCGCAATTTGTGCAGTAGCTGGTTGAGAAAAACGGTTCGAATAATAACCGGGGCCATGGCGTGATGTCACGTTATGAAAAGTTGTCGGCACATTTGATTTGTGGAAATATTATACTCTCTACGGTGGTGTGTAGAATTTGTTTTGCGGAGCCGGACACTATCCTTGTATTCAAAATCTTCTATGGAGTATTCGAAGGAGGAACCCGCCTTGCAATGCCGAAGACAATCTGCGCGCCGGACTCATCCTCATTGAAGCCTGGTTCAGGGGCTACTGAGGGAGTCCTGGATTAGGGGGTCCTCGGACAGCCGGACTATATCCTTTGGCCGGACTGTTGGACTATGAAGATACAAGATTGAAGACTTCGTCCCATGTCCGAATGGGACTCTCCTTTGCGTGGAAGGCAAGCTTGGCGATTCAGATATGTAGATCTCCTCCCTTGTAATCGACTCTGTGTAACCCTAGCCCCTCCGGTGTCTATATAAACCGGAGGGTTTTAGTCCGTAGGACAACAACAATCATACCATAGGCAGGCTTCTAGGGTTTGGCCTCTCTGATCTCGTGGTAGATCAACTCTTGTAATACTTATATCATCAAGATCAATCAAGCAGGAAGTAGGGTATTACCTCCATCGAAAGTGCCCGAACCTACGTAAATATTGTGTCCCTGCCTCATGTTACCATCAGCTTTAGACGCACAGTTCGAAACCCTCTATCTAAGATCCACCGGTTTTGACACCGACATCAGACACACAAGTCCCCTCAAGGTCCATGTGGCTGGGAAAAGTGGGAAGTCAAAGGAGGGAGTTGGACTCAACTCCTAGTCCAACTCCTGCCCCTTGGTGCGCCAGCCCTAGGGCTTGGAGGGCTGGCCACCACGCCCCTCCACCTATTACTAATTTGATGGTTCTAGCTATTGTTGCCCTGGACGTCTTTTGCACGATTTTTCTTTCTATAGTTTGAAAGTAGAGACCAAGAAAATCAGTAGGACTACTTGTAGTATTACGTGTGGAGAGACCCCAATAGTTGGGCCACCAATCAATGGTAAGGACCTGGGTGACCGACCCTGGGGTTGGAGCTTAATACCCAAAACCAAATCAGAACAGCTACATGATCATTTATTGAGCAGGGATCGGGCATGTAGTGTTGTGTGCACAGAGGTTTCAACTTGCAAAAGCCCTCTATAAGGCTGGTCATAATGGGGAGTAACGTAGACTGATGTCATGCATATGATACTAGTCTAAATTATTATCTTCATAGTGCAAAATAACATAGTAGTAGTGTCATAGATTGCTTCATTTATTAGCTTATAGACTCATTTTACCTCGAAAAACACTATGTTACAGTAACATATTATGTTACCACAAATACCTCTTTTCTCATTAAATACTTGTCACATAAGCAAAATTGTCTTAGGATGTATTAAGTTACTACCTAAGTTATCCCCACTATGGCTAGCCTAAGCAGAAACGTTAACTGTCGACCGTCAACTAGAGCGACCCTTCTATCTCTTGTCGGATTCGTTTGCACGGATCCCAGCGCGGGTTTCTAGCCACGTCGGATCCCCTAACCGCGGGTTTCTAGCCACGTCGGATCCCCTAACCAGTTCGCTATAAGTGAACTCTATTTATTATAAGAAATGTCGAGATGCCATTTTTTATTAAGAGATGGCATTTTTTATTTATTTAAGAGATGGTATTTTTATATTAATAGATGATATTTTTATATTAAATATGGCATTTTATTATTATTAAGAGATGACATTTATTATTAAAGATGGCATTTTATTATTAAGAGATGGCATTGTTTATGATGGCATTTTAACCCATGGCATTTTTCGTTTTTTGGTCTATGGCAAAAAGTGTTCTCTATATTTGTTTTTGACACAGTACAAACGCAAACGCTCATATACACGCGCATACACTCACCCCTATGAACGCACACACACGTACACCATACCCCTATGAGCACCTCTGAGAGACTGAGCCGGCATATCATCTTGAAATTTACGAAGTCACCGTAGGCATCTTGTCGTCGACGGAAACGTCTTCTCCCACTGAATGTGCATTGCCAGAAATTCTGAAATAAATTCAGGAATAAATGTGAGCATGAAAATAAATCCAGGATTTAAACCCTGGTGGGCTGGGGATACCACAATCCCTCTAACCATCCAACCACAAGTTAGCATGGAAATTTTCATTTTTGTCAGATCATGGCATTTTATAATTTTGTTTTCTTGTTTATAAAAAAGTATGTTTTTAAAATCTCTTTTTTGAGTAAAAAATCTCTTCTTTTTGTGTATATAGGAAAAGTGCAATTGGGCCTGTAGGACTGGAAACCTAAGGGGAAGCTAAAGGGGCCTCTATGGGCTGGTTCGGTCGATCGCGGCCCTGTTCGCTGGTCGATCCACCAGCCATCGAACCAATGGGGATCGAACGCCAGATATTGCAGTCCTTATCAAAAGATTCGTAAGAAACAAACATCAGCAAGCACTTTACTGCTCAGTCCAGTTTCAGATAAATCTGTGATGTGACCACACTTCCTTCAGTCGATGCCATGCTCAACACTTGAAGCAAAGATCACACTCTATTCATGCGGCAGCCAAAGATGTCCTCCAAAGTGACCAAAGCACTCAACTTTCACATCAGATGTTCCCACCAAAGCAAGGCTCCCAGATCAGCCCACAAGAGTGCACTACAACCTAATCAAAGACTAAAAAGTGATGATGATCTAGTCCATAAAGTTCAAGCAAGAAGCAAACTGCCCACATCACGGGGGCAAGCATCCAAATGTCCAGTCAAGTGTCAAGATCAAGTGCCGACGGCAGAGTGGCCGAGTCCACATCCCTTTCAGGCTGGTGGGGTGGAGCAACTCATCCAGGTTGCGTTAGATGAATCTTTTCCGCGTCGTGAGCAAAGCGCTTGCTCTGAAAATCACAAGCCACCTCAACAGGCACAACAGGTCATGTGCATTGGAAAGTCGAGGGTACCATTATACACAACTGGATGGTTGCCATCTGAACGGCACAATTTGCCGATATGGCACACTAGGTAGCAGGTCGTTTGGCAATCGGCATTCTTCTAACCACTTCTAACAAATGACACTTTCAGCAAGTCATAGATCGCATCCTTCAGCTTCCCCTAAAAACTTCCTTACTGCCAGTAGGTAGAATGAGTTCACGAATATGGTATCTAGCCTGAAATCATACAGCTGGAAGGCCCCCTAACAACAATACAAGACGGGAACCTGAAATTGCCATTACATGTATGCAGGGCAAGACACCACTGCACATAAATCTTCCTGCCATTAGTGCTGTTGGGTTGTTGGGAGGTTACGACCTCTTCTGGAAACACCATTTCCTACACAGAAAAGTAGCATGTCAGCAATGACTGGTAGAATTATCACAACCTTTAGATAAAATAACATTCTGGAACACTCAATAACTTTGAATGCAAAGTTTGTTACTCTGAAACTAGTGATCGTTCTGTTCGGGAAAGCTATCGTTTTAGAAGTCATTCAAGATACCTACATTTTGATACATTTTGCTTTTCTGTTGAAGGACTCGATCATCAGCTATTAACATGCCAACATTAAGCACGAGTTCTTTTAGTGATCTCCTTTTGCTGCTAGTTGGCAACGGGTCATTTCTTCTTGATGTTTAATGATAGTTGGTGTCAGGTCTTTTCGAATGGCATTTAATTAGCACCACACACCTTTCACCTACTCTGGTTGATGTGATCATGATGGGCGTGGATGATGTTCCAAAGTATGTGGTTCCGGTTAGACGCCAGACGAAAGATATGCACGCAACTATTCAAAATGACACCAGCACAGCTGATACAATTCAGATCGTACCAGCGAATGAAGTGAGACCCACGTTCAGGACTCCATGCCAGTTTTTAACAGTGGGCAAAATTCAACTAAAGTTGAATTGAGCTCAGTTTCAACATACAAGTACTGTGTTATTTTTATTTCTTGGTTCAGCAGTATAGTACAGGTTCGTGTGATCTAATGTCAAGTGTCTTTTAGTTAGTACTAGTATGTGCGTGTGTTGCTAGTTACAAAAGTCAAAGTCTGAAATAGTAGTACTAATAATAGTCCGGTCAGCTTTTAGAGTCCAATTAGGATACGAGTCCTAGTCGTACAATTGTAACAGAATCAAGTGCCTGCGAGCACTATATATAGGGCCATCGGCCCGTGTACGGGGCAGTTTTTCTTTGGCTAGGTTATTTCCATCGATGGATAGATCGGCAACTGGGGTATCTCCAAGCCGCCGCTGAATATTTGTTGATAGCTATTGAGGCTTTGTGATTTTGGTCAGAGATTGATTCTAGAGTTTCAGTTTCTGCTGATCTGCCGAAGATCGTCCACGTACTTCTTCTCTCGGGTGTGCGTGTTGTTTTTGTGGCGATTGCATCTACAAGATCGTGAGCGCTACACCGTTTCAGGTGACACTGTACCGTGAAAGATTGGGAAAGTTATTAGCACCGTCGTTTTTCTTTCGACGGTCGCATCACTGGTATTGTACCACTCTTCTATCTTTGAAGGATGAGTATGGCTTTATCTTGTTTGAGTGCTGTCTTATAAGACTGTCCTATTTCACTGACACTAGCTTGCCTGAGTTCCTGCAACAGGGCAGTAGCTTGAGAAGTTTAATCTTCCACTCTGCCAAAATCCAGGATTTGCTTCCTCGCGTAGCATGTTTCAGTTATACATTTTTCTTACTTTAGGACTTGGCCCTTATTGAGTTTATTTTCAGTCTTGTAGGCATTCTGTACAGTTTATTTTAATATAGATTTATCAAGCAGTGTCATCCATCAAAGTTCTCCTTAAAAAAAAATTGTGTGGTGCACATTATATTTGGTATACAACATTTATAATATTGCTTTGAAACAAGAGAAAATAGCTTACCTTGGCTATTCCTGAATTTCTTCTTTGATAAAACAGTAGCTTGCTAAGGGACAAACAGCCTTGACATCCTTGGGTTTCTCGACTCCTAACTTTATCGTACACAATTGACAAAGCTTCCCATGAGTAACAAATAGACAATTCAAGTCAAACTTCAGATCATCAGGAATCTTATTATTCAGATGAATGTATGCTTTCTCCCTAGTAGCTGTTGGAGGAACCCAACCAATAGCCTTTGTAATGCGGAGTACCTATTGCAGAAATATGTGTTACCAGTTACCACGCATATGTAATGCACGTTAAAATAATGCCCAGAGATAACAGTTGACCAATAAAGATTCACGTACATGAGTATCTACTGGAAAGTCATCCTTTTGAAGATAGAACATCAGGACACATGCCACCTGTCATTACATGCATAATTATATGAATGCCATCAGTCAGATGCTTGATTACTCCAGCAGCCTCACATTATCCAAAAATCAAAGAACCAAAATAATAGGATAAAACAACTAATTAAACAGCATGCAGAAAGTTACATAAACATTTGCTATTACAAACCCTTCTTCATTTGTTCTGAACAAGGATGTCAGAATCACGATTCTGTTATACGATTCTACGACTTTACGATCCAAACTAAACCCTTCGATTCTACGATTCTGGTTCATAGAATCTAAGTTTCTACGATCCTGATAGTTAAGATTCTACAATTTGCTATCCTACCATCAGAGCTCCGATCCGATTCAGAATCATGATTTTGAGAACCTTGGTTCTGAACAAGTCTGTTTGAGTTCTGTTGTGCCACACAAACTATAAAAGGCTTAAATATTGATGAGATTTAGCAACCATTGTGCTCAATATGTGAAAACTTTAAAGAACCTCTATTTGGAAGGCTAAAATTGTAGTCGGTAGTGACACAGCATCAGTTAAGCACAAAGAAACACAAATCCATCAAGGCGACAAGCCTTAACACATTTGTTCTAATACCTCCAGCATACCACAAGAAGATGTATAACAGTATAAGATTTTGAGTTTTGCATACTCCATCCGTAAATTGGTGACATTTTGGACACTGAGATGGTCTCTAACATGCATCTCCGACCATTACTTTTTGTGGGTATATATGATAATAAAGTTATGAAGTTTTTTATTGTCAAAGTATTTTTCATGATAAACATAATGATACTATTTTCATCTTACCAATCTAAATATTGTTGATAAGTTACTAATCAAAGTTATAGAAGTTTGACTGTGCGATCGTTATGAGGTCATATGCATTTACAAACGGAAGTGACATCATAACATGAAAGTTAATCCGCTTAAGCACACCACATATTTGTAGTGTTTTGTTCAAAGGCTATAGTTCCGGTGATTAAGTACAGAATATCAAATAAAGCTACGAATAATCCGCTGACTTCTGATCAGTATTTCTTGACTCTCATGAGGCGCAGCCTTCTTACTTTACCATGAATTGCACTGAACTTCACATACCTCCATCAACCAGAACAGAAAGCTCATTGCAGTGAAACAACGAGAGAGATGTAGTAACTCACCGTCTTTGGCCCAATCCCTTTGAACTGCGAGAGCTCCCTCTTGACCTCATCCACGGACAGATCCCGCAGGTACTCAAGGCAAATGGCGCCCCTCTTCTCCCTCACGCCCCTAAGCATCGCCCGGATCCTCGCTGCCTTCGTCGCCGCCAGCCCCCCGCACCGGATGGCATCCTCCAGCCCCATCCCCTCCTCGTCGACCACCTTCAGAACGGAACAATGAAGATACTGTTATGGGCGAGGGGTTCTAGAAGCTTCAGGAAGGGGCCTAGTTAGCCATCGAGGACTCGCTGCTACAGTACCTACCTGGTCCCAGGAGGGGAAGGCGGCCTTGAGGGAGGCGAATGCGCGGCGGGAGATGGCGTCGGTGGTGTTCTGGGAGAGGAGGGTGGTGACGAGCCCGTCGAGGACGGTCGGACGCGGAGCCGGCTGGTCGCTCTCGTCCTCCGGCGAGAGGCCGAGGCGGAGGAGGCGGAAGGGCGCGAACTCGTCGGGGAAGCCATGGAAGGCGAGGAGGGCGTCGCGGACGGCCAGGCATTGAGCGGGGAAGGGGGCGGCGTGGCCATGGTAGGGCTCCAGCGGAGAGTCGCGCCTCGACGGCGGGGCCGGCAGCTTCCGCTTGGGCTTCCGGGTCATCTTACCGGCTGCGTCGTAGAGGCGGCGGTCGCCGGCGATGCGGGCGGTGGGGAAGGGCAAGTGGGTGAGCCAGTTGTGGGCTTCTAGCGAGATCCAGGCAAGCCTCGCCTGAAGCGAGGCCCAAGATGTGCCGGCCCAGGCGCGCGGGAGGCCACAGCCTCTCTTTTTTAGTTTATTTTTTTTACTTTTGTTTATACTTCCAAATATTCTAAATAAAAAATATGTTAACCAAGCATTTTAAAAATGTTAAATGTGTATAGAGAAAATTTTTCTCTTGGATACAAAAAAATACAAATGTGTATGGAAAAAGTGGATCATGTATTTAAAAAATGTTAATAAAGCATTTGAAAAAATGTTTAATTGTGTATTTGAAAAAATTCAGCATTTGAAAAATGTTAAATGTATATTTAAAAATGTTGATGATGTATTAATTAAATGTTGACCATGTATTCAAAACATGTTAATCTTGTATTTGAAAAATGTTAAGCTTTTATAGAAAAAATATTGACCTTGTATTAAAAAATGTTAATCTTGTATTTGAAAAAATATAAATAAAGCATTTGAACATGTTAAATGTTTCTAGAAATTTTTTGACCATTCATTAAAAAACTGTTAATCTTGTATTCCAAAAATGTCAATCAAGAATTTAAAAAATGTCAAAATGTGTAGAAAAAAAAGTTGACCATGTATTCAAAAAATGTTAATCTTGTATTAAAAAAATGTTAAATGTATAATAGATATATACCAAAAAATGCACAATGTGTATGAAAATGCAGACATCAAAAAATATGTTTTCACAGATGTTTATCAAGTATTTTAGATATGTTTAACGTGTGTAAAAAATGTTTTGGCTATCTATGTTTTTTTTAATATGTACTACAATAAAGTTAACATGTGTTGAACAAAAAAGAAAACGGATGAAAATCGACAAAAAGAATTAGCAAAAATAAAAGGCAGAGAAAAACAAGAGAAACAAAGAAATAAGCAAAGAAAACAAAAATATAACGAAGAATGATAGAAAACAGAAGAAACCCAGTGAAAAACAAAAGAAAATCAAATTTATAACTAAGTAAAAAGAAAAACCAAAGAAGAAAACGATGAAAACCAAAGAAATATGAAGGGAAAAATCTAAAAGCAAGTGAAAACCGATAAATAAGTGAAGAAACCAGTGAAAACAATAAAACCAGGGAAAAACAAAGGAAAAACAGAAAACCAGATAAAACTATTGAAGAAATAGACAAACCCGAAAGACAAAAACCAAAAAGGAAAAAACCAAAGTGAACTACCAAACGGAACGGATCAACACTGTGAGCGCACCGTGCGAGCAAATGAACGGGATGTCCATGTACTGTAGCAAGCAGGGGAAAATCTTCAGTGAACCGGGCATACATCTCGCTATAAGCGAGATATAGCCCTGGCGTTGTCCTAAGTCTAACATTTTCAAGTTTGACTAAATCTATAGATAAATATGCTACGCTCACATTTATAAATATAATGTTAAAATATTTTCATAATGAATCTATTGAAACAAATTTGGTGTTGCAGATGTTAATATATTTTATATAGGCTTGGTCAAACTTAATTATC
>NC_041392.1:162729521-162730889 GCF_002162155.2 Triticum dicoccoides
AAATCATTATAGCTTGGAATTATACAAATAAAGTACGCATGTCAGTAAAGAAAATGTGTAGAATATGTTTATGACATTGTCTTTTCCTGATCTATAAGGCGTGCGTGTGTGGTGTGCAATGCCGAGAATAACATCCTATCTGTTTTGGATCCTCGTCCATTAGCGAGCCTCGTCGAAAGAATAGAAGATAGGTTCAAGACGATCAGATTACAATTGCTTAATGTGGTGAGAAATTTGCATGTCAATTTGCTTATTAACCATTTAGGAATACTAGAAGGACTCTACGCGCTTCGTTGCGCCGTTGAATGCTCCGGAAGTTCCACTGCCAACATGTTCTATGATTCCAATGTTGTAGCAGGTGTGCAATGCCTTCAAGACATGTTCATTGTGTGATGAAGGAAGCATACATGCATGATCGCGTGCAAGCTGCAAGTCAAATCTCATTGTAATATGAATGCAATTAAATCAAATTAATGTAGTACCTTCGATCAGAATTAATTTACGCGGACTCTATACAAGCCTCTATATAATTTATACGGAGGCTGCGTCAATTAATTCAGATAAGAGGGAGTAGCAAACCTCATGAGTTACATCTGTTTAGAATAATAAGAAATAAACAACCATAGTAATAAGACTGTATGTGCTCTACTACATATCTATACCTCTATACCGTATGTGAATAAGTTTGAATATGAATCGTTGAATGAACTCAATCCGACGGTCAAGAGGTGGCAAATCTGAGCGTTGGTGACCATTCGTTTTTCTGTCAATTACATTAGAGTTTGCCATGTGTACTATCTAGAAGTTTCCAATAGTTAAAAACTCAGTACACCCTTTGCACTTGTCACATATACTATCTTTATACACTTCTCATTTATTTTAGAACCTTCCATGCATGATCTTGCTTCATTAGAGTTTCTCTCTTGAATAAAAGTGTATCCATTTGTGATTTAGTAGAATCTCCCATGTATACTCTTGCTCAATTAGAGTTCTCGCTTGAATAAAAGTGTATCCATTTATGAGATTATTTGTGAATTTTTACTCATGGTGAAAGACTTCTGATGAACCATTTCTTACAGTCCATATATCTTTTCAGAGAATTTCAACCAAACGCCGCAACACTATCTTTGCGTATTCATGAATTTAAACTTAAGGTCCATACATATAATATGTTATATACAATTGTTGGAACACTATGTAGCTGTTACTGGTAAGGTAAATAAAGCCAGCACGAGACAGAGCGAATAGAATATCTGCTTGCTTTCAGTTAAGATAAGAAAAACGGGGAGAAGACAAAGCACCAATGATCCTATGTCATTTCTAATGCAACCGCACTCAACCGGGCTCACTGCCTACCCTAGCCTCTCC
>NC_041392.1:162731208-162752375 GCF_002162155.2 Triticum dicoccoides
CGGCCCCGACGTCTACCCCCTAGCCCCCGCCGGTGGCCACTCCGGCCCCAGCGTACACTCTCCCTTCATCCTCGTCGGCGCTCCGGCTTCGGCGCCCTCCTGTCCCCATGGCTGACGGTTCGCGCAGCCCGCCGTCGGTATCCTCCACCTTCCCGAGGGAGAGGCCGATGGTGTCGGGGTTGGGGATCTCGGCCTCGGTCGGTTTGGCGCGCTCGTCGTCTGCGGGCACGGCGGTGCGGTTGTGGTGGCGGCCCTGGAGCAAGGCTGGAACAGGCCGGGGCCGTCCCGCAAGGCCATGTGGCGGCGTCGCCGGGCTCTGCATCGCCAGCAAGGTGCTGGCGGCCAGATCCGTGCGGACTCTCCCACTTCATCGGAGAGAAGACAGATCCCGCCGGACCTCTACGGGCTCTGTTTCAGATGCTTCCAAGATGGGCACAGGAGACAAGACTACAACAACGACCCCCTCTGCATCCGCTGCGGCTACGTCGGGCACGTCTCCTCGTAGTGCACCCTGCCGCGCAGCCCTATGTCAGAGGAGGAGCTCTGACGAGCGGTGATTGCCAAGGTTGCTAGGCGGGAGCCGACACCAAGGCGGTTGCCACCTTTGGGGGAGAGGCTGTTGGAGCCTAGGCAGAGCGCGCCACCGGCGCGCATCTCGCCAGTCGCGCCCAGCTTTCTCCCTGAGGTAGCCGGTGCTGCCTTCTTGGAGGCGCCAGCGGAGGTGTGCATCGTGCAGCGCTCGGTGGGCATGGATGATCTGGAGCGGAGGCTCAAGTTGGTGGTGGTGGCGTATGTGGGTGGCTCCAGGCCAGCCACATCCTGCACGGTGGTGGCGGAAGCGATTTCGGCACAGTTGGGCATTCCAAGACACAAGTTTTCCGTCCACAAATTTCACCCGGAGGACTTTCTGGTGGTGTTTGCGGCGCACGAGTTCAGGAACAGGGCGCCGGCGGTGCCGTTCGTGGAGCATCAGGGTGTCAAGATTTTCATCAGGCCATGGCTTCGGCAGGCACAGGCAACTTCCAGGCTCATGCGCGTCCAAGTGGACCTCATGATTGAAGGGATCCCTTCGCATGCCTGGTCTTGGGACACGGCGGCAAAGCTTCTCGGCAGTTCTTGTCGCATCGACGAGCTTGCGCCAGAAACGGAGAGCAGGGAGGATCTCTCATTGTTCAAACTGCGTGCCTGGTGCATTGATCCCGACGAGGTGCCTGTTTTTCGGCGCTTGTGGGTGCCGAAGCCACCGGAGCTGGTCATGGACCCTGCGGCGCGTCGTTCCAGGCATCAGCAGCTTCTGAGTATCCTGTGTTCATCCATATTGGCAGGCTGCGGGATTTCAACTCGCCGGACAACTGGAGGAGAGCAGGATCGGATGGAGACAACAGGCAGAGCGGGCTGCCGGACAGTGCGGACGGTTCATTCTCGGGCGGCGAGTGGACGGTGCAGCCGTGGTCGCGCGGTGTCTGCGATGACCGCGGTGCTGGCCGAAGAGTCCAGGGGCCGGCGGGCGGCGGCGCAGGCCACGGTTCATACAGGCAGGCGCTGGTAGGTAGGCTGGGGCCCTCTGAGTGGAGGATTCCGGCCATGATGTCGGAGGTGCCAGTGGGGCAGCTTATCCCATGCAATGATGTGGTGAGTAGACCGGTGGCGCGACCAGGACCAAGAAATTCAAATAACGCACCAATTCCGGGGGCTACGCTGGGGGGACCGGCCCCACAGGTGGCCAATGGGGATGGTGCCAGCAGTTGAGCTGGTCACACCGAGTCTTGGGATTACCACGGGTGAGAGGAGACAAACCCCGCAGGTGGAGGCTTCGGATCATGTGCTCTCTCAGCTAGCACAGGGTCGTGGTGCGGGCCCCGAGGCAGACAAAGTGCTGGTTGGTGATCAGGATATGGGCCCTATTTGGATACTCTAACTAATTTAGAGGTTAGAGTTATATTCTAACCCTGAACTAACCCTAAACTAACTCTAACCAAAAAGCTGTTTGGATGGTAGGGTTAGATTGACAATAAATATTCTTTCTCAATCATTTGACAACTTTGAACCCTATTTGGATGAGAGAGGTAACTTTTTTTACTATTTTTTTAGTGGTCCCAGGAGAACTAACCCAAATAAGCTCCTCTAATGTGGGCTAGTTTTTTGAGGTGGGTTAGATCCAACTAACCCAAACTAACCCATCATGTTTAGATACTTTTGGGTTATTTGAGCCCCAACTAACTAAAACTAACTCTAACTTAGAGATCCAAACAGGGCCATGGGTGCAGAGCCACAGGAGTTGGAACAGTTGGCGTAGATCGACTCAGGAGAGGGCCGGGATCCGGTGCGGTCACCGCAGTGCTCGGGCAGAGAGACGGAGGTGGTGTTGGGAGATTCCAGGGCGCATTTGATCCAGCAGGAGGCTGATCAGGCTGCGCAGGCTAGGGACTCCCAGGGCGGCACGCGGGCAGATGGCTGGGATGTAACGCCCCATATGTAACTTGCCATATTTGTATTCCAACTCTTGCCTTTTTCGGCTCTAAGTTATGTTATTCCCTCATAGTTGGGTCTTGTCTTCGTTTTTCTTTTTGTTCATGTCATGCATTTCATATCATGTCATCATGTGCATCGCATTTGCATATGTGTTCGTCTCATGCATCCGAGCATTTTCCCCGTTGTCCGTTTTGCATTCCGGCACTCCTATGTCCTCCGGCGCCCCCTTTTGCCTCTTTTCGTGAGCGGGTGTTAAACATTCTTGGATTGGACCGAGATTTTCCAAGTGGCCTCGGTACACCACCGGTAGACCGCCTATCAAGTTTCGTGCAATTTGGAGTTCGTTTGATACTCCAACGGTTAACCGAGGAACCGTAAAGGCCTCGTGTGTGTTGCAGCCAAACACCCCTTCAAAGTGGCCCAAAACCCATCCAAAACCCCTCCATCCTCTCGGTCATTCGATCACGACCGCATGGCCAAAAACCTCACCTCATTTGGACTCTCCTAACTCCCAGAATCTATAAAGAGGCCTCCCCCTCCAAAATTCGCGGGTGAAACACTAGTCCTCCCTCTTCCTCCGCGCCAGACGCGTCCGTCGCCGCGCCCCATCCACTCACTCGCCGCCACCTGTCGCCTCTGCCGCCTCCCTCCACCGCAGCCCACGGGGCCCGGCGCAGGCCCGCGTGAGCCGCCGCCGCCAGCGCCCGCTTCCCTCCGCCCGCGCCGCCACCCGGGAGCCGCGCGCCGCCCGCGAGCTCCCCACCGCGCCGCAACGCCTCGCCCAGCACCGGCCGGCCCCGCCGCCGTTGACGACCGTACCACGCGCGCGCCGCCTAAGGCCGCCGCGCCGCCTCCACCGGATCCAGCGAGCTCCGGCCTCCCCGTCCCTCCTTGCCGGCGCCCCATCTTCCTCCAGCTCCGGCCACCTCCTCCCGCAGCTCCGGCGAGCCCACTCTGGCAATCCTTGGAATCCGCGCCCAGATCCAGATCCACTAGGGTTGACCCCTGTTTTTCCCTCCAAGTCTTTTGTTTTGCATCCTGTAGCACTATTCATCATGCCATATCTCTGTCATTGTAGCTCCATTTTGGGTGTGTGATATATCAAAATGTTCGTTAGGATGTCCTCTTCATTTTGTTCCATTGCACCATGCTTGTTTGAGTCCATCTTGATGCCCTAATGTCTGTTGCAAGAGTGCTATAAAATGTTAGTTTCTGTTTCTTAACAGATTATGAACATTTGTCATTTTTGCCATGATTATTGTGTGCTGCATATGAACTTGAGCCCTACATGTGTTTTGAGCTATGCCATGCCATCTTTACAGGGGTGTATGCCATGTATTTTTGTGATCAATGTGGTGACTAGCACAAGCATGTAAAGTAGCTCTCATGATGTTGCTGATTTCAGGGACTTAGAAATTCACCAAGTCATTTCCCTGATGTTATTTTTATGCCATGTATTCATGTTACTACAGAGTGATCCATGCTTCTTTTGAGTATGTTCAGTAAGGATGATTTTGACATATGGTTATGCTCTATCCATCCATGTCCTTGTTTGCATTTATGGAGTACCCTAGCATGACTCAATCTTACTCTACTTTTACTATAAAATGTTCCTGGCAGATTGTGTACGTGTTAATCAATTTTGCCAAGGTTGTTGTAGTTGATCCATGCATGCTATGAGATTGTTCTTGCCATGTTTAGCTTCTTGATCATGTCTTCTTGCTGGGTGTATGCTTAGTTTGTCATGAAATGCCTTGTGTTGAGTGCATCGAGCTCACAAACATGCCTACGTAACTCTGTTTTTGCCATGTCCAGTTTTTCTGCTAAGTCTGAATCTGTTAACGAAACTTGCTATGTTTACATGGGTGCCATCATATTTTCTGATCCTTTTTGGCTTATGGTCAGTAAGGGACTTTTGTTATATGCTTTGAGTAGATTCATGTCATGCCTTGCTTTGCTATGTTCTGATCATGTAGCATATTGTTATCTTGCTCTAAACATTGCTTCCTGATGTTAATTCCTGGCATGTTGTTATTTTCATTAAGTCTGTGAAGCTGATATCTTTTGCACTTTTGCCATGCTTGTTTGAACCTGCTATTGTGTGATTTAGTCGTAACTCAGTGTTCATCTTTTGTCAAGCATGTTGAGTAGATCACTGCCATGTGCTCTGTTGCTATGTTAGAGTGCAATAGCTTAGTTTCTTGTTGCATTTTAGATGGCATCGTGCTGTTAATCACTGAATCATGCCATTCTTGTTTTGCTTGCCATTTGCAAACCGTGCATCCGGTTCCGGTGATCTTTATATCGATTTCGACCGAAATTAACTCATCTTTCCAGCGGCGCACTTGGTTTGCAAGTTGAGGCCTATTTCATGTTGGAAATATGCCCTAGAGGCAATAATAAATTAGTTATTATTATATTTCATTGTTCATGATAATCGTTTATTATCCATCCTAGAATTGTATTGATAGGAAACTCAGATACATGTGTGGATACATAGACAACACCATGTCCCTAGTAAGCCTCTAGTTGACTAGCTCGTTGGTCAATAGATGGTTACGGTTTCCTGACCATGGACATTGGATGTCGTTGATAACGGGATCACATCATTAGGAGAATGATGTGATGGACAAGACCCAATTCTAAGCCTAGCACAAAGATCGTGTAGTTCGTATGCTAAAGCTTTTCTAATGTCAAGTGTCATTTCCTTAGACCATGAGATTGTGCAACTCCCGGATACCGTAGGAGTGCTTTGGGTGTGCCAAACGTCACAACGTAACTGGGTGGCTATAAAGGTACACTATAGGTATCTCCGAAAGTGTCTGTTGGGTTGGCATGAATCGAGACTGGGATTTGTCACTCCGTGTAAATGGAGAGGTATCTCTGGGCCCACTCGGTAGGACATCATCATAATGTGCACAATGTGATCAAGGAGTTGATCACGGGATGATGTTTTACGGAACGAGTAAAGAGACTTGCCGATAACGAGATTGAACAAGGTATCGGGATACCGACGATCGAATCTCGGGCAAGTATCATACCGCTAGACAAAGGGAATTGTATACGGGATTGATTGAATCCTTGACATCGTGGTTCATCCGATGAGATAATCATGGAACATGTGGGAGCCAAAATGGGTATCCAGATCCCGCTGTTGGTTATTGACCGGAGAGTTGTCTCGGTCATGTCTGCATGGTTCCCGAACCTGTAGGGTCTACACACTTAAGGTTCGATGACGCTTGGGTTATAGGGAATAGATATACATGGTTACCGAATGTTGTTCGGAGTCCCGGATGAGATCTCGGACGTCACGAGGAGTTTCGAAATGGTCCGGAGGTAAAGATTTATATATGGGAAGTCCTGTTTTGGTCACCGGAAAGGTTTCGGGTTTTATCGGTAATGTACCGGGACCACCGGGAGGGGCCCGGTGGTCCACCAAGTGGGGCCACCAGCCCCGGAGGGCTGCATGGGCCATGTGTGGGAGGGGACCAGCCCCAAGTGGGCTGGTGCGCCCCCCCCCCCACCAGGGCCCAAGGCAAAGAGAGAAGGGAAAAGGGGGAAACCCTAGGCTCAGATGGGCCTAAGGCCCACCTAGTGGTGCGCCCCCCCTCTCTCCCCCCTTGGCCGCCCCTAGATGGGATCTAGGGCTGGCCGCCACCCCTAGGGGTGGAAACCTAGGTGGGGGCACAGCCCCTCCCTTTCCCCTATATATAGTGGGGGTTTTGGGCTGCCATACACACGAGAACATCTCCTTCTTGGCGCAGCCCTACCCCTCTCCCTCCTCGTCTCTTGCGGTGCTTGGCGAAGCCCTGCTGGAGTACCACACTCCTCCACCACCACCACGCCGTCGTGCTGCTGCTGGATGGAGTCTTCCCCAACCTCTCCTTCTCCCCTTGCTGGATCAAGGCGTAGGAGACATCATCGGGCTGTACGTGTGTTAAACACGGAGGTGTCGTCCGTTCGGCACTAGGATCATCGGTGATTTGGATCACGACGAGTACGACTCCATCAACCCCGTTCACTTGAACGCTTCTGCATGTAGATGCACTTTCCTTCTCCTCGTTGCTAGATTACTCCATAGATTGATCTTGGTGATGCGTAGAAAATTTTGAATTTCTGCTACGTTCCCCAACAGTGGCATCATGAGCTAGGTCTATGCGTAGTTTCTATGCACGAGTAGAACACAAAGTAGTTGTGGGCGTCGACATTGTCAATTTGCTTGCCATTACTAGTCTTATCTTGATTCGGCGGCATGGTGGGATGAAGTGGCCCGAACCAACCTTACACGTACGCTTACGTGAGACTGGTTCCACCGACTGACATGCACTAGTTGCATAAGGTGGCTAGCAGGTGTCTGTCTCTCCCACTTTAGTCGGATCGGATTCGATGAAAAGGGTCCTTATGAAGGGTAAATAGAAATTGGCATATCATGTTGTGGTTTTGGCGTAGGTAAGAAACGTTCTTGCTAGAAACCTATAGCAGCCACGTAAAAAACTTGCAACAACAATTAGAGGACGTCTAACTTGTTTTTGCAGCATATGCCTTGTGATGTGATATGGCCAAAAGGATGTGATGAATGATATATCTGATGTATGAGATTGATCATGTTCTTGTAATAGGAATCACGACTTGCATGTCGATGAGTATGACAACCGGCAGGAGCCATAGGAGTTGTCTTAATTTATTTATGACCTACGTGTCAACATAAATGTCATGTAATTACTTTACTTTATTGCTAAAGCATTAGCCATAGTAGTAGAAGTAATAGATGACGAGACAACTTCAAGAAGACACGATGATGGAGATCATGATGATGGAGATCATGGTGTCATGCCGGTGACAACGATGATCATGGAGCCCCGAAGATGGAGATCATAAGGAGCAAAATGATATTGGCCATATCATGTCACTATTTGATTGCATGTGATGTTTATCATGTTTTACATCTTATTTGCTTAGAACGACGGTAGCTTAAATAAGATGATCCCTCACTAAAATTTCAAGAAAGGTGTTCCCCCTAACTGTGCACCATTGCGAAGGTTCGTTGTTTCGAAGCACCACGTGATGATCGCGTGTGATAGATTCTAACGTTCGAATACAACGGGTGTAAGCCAGATTTACATAGCAAAAACACTTAGGTTGGACATGGCCTCGGAACACGGAAGACCGAAAGGTCGAGCATGAGTCATATAGAAGATACGATCAACATGAAGATGTTCACCGATGTTGACTAGTCCGTCTCACGTGATGATCGGACACGGCCTAGTTGACTCGGATCATGTTTCACTTAGATGACTAGAGGGATGTCTATCTGAGGGGGAGTTCATTAGATGAACTCAATTATCATGAACATAGTCTAAATTGTCTTTGCAAATATGTTGTAGAGAAATAGCTCACGTTGTAGCTCCATGTTTCAATACGTTCCTAGAGAAAGATTAAGTTGAAAGATATTGTAAGCAATGATGCGGACTAGATCCGTAGTCCGAGGAGTGTCCTCACTGCTACACAGAAGGCTTACATCTTTGATGCACCACTCGATGTGCAAACCCCTACAACGTCGTCTGTGGATGTTGTGAACACCTGACAGACACGTCCTGATGACTACTTGATAGTTTAGTGCACCATACTTTACGGCTTAGAATCGGGATTCGAATGACATTTTGAACGCCATAAGACATATGAGATGTTCAAAGAGATGAAATTGGGATTTCAGGCTCATGCCCGTGTTGAGAGGTATGAGACCTCTGACAAGTTCTTTTGCCAACAAGTTGGAGGAGAATAGCTCAGCTAGTGAGCATGTGCTCAGAATGTCTGGGTGCAACAATCACTTAAATCAAGTGGGAGTTAAACTTCCGGATAAGATAGTGATTGATAGAGTTCTCTAGACACTATCACTAAGCTACTAGATCTTCATGATGAACTATGACATGCAAGGGATGGAGTTGATCCCGGAGCTGTTCGCGGTGCTTAAGACCGCAAAAGGTAGAAATCAAGAAGTAGCATCAAGTGTTGATGGTTTAACAAGACCACTAGTTTCAAGACGGGCAAGGGCTAGAAGGGAAACTTCATGGATGGCAAACCAGTTGCCGCTCTAGTGAAGGAACCCAAGGTTAAACCCAAACCCGAGACTAAGTGCTTCTATTGTAAGGGGAACGATCACTGGTAGCGGAATTACCCCAAATGCATGGTAGATAAGAAGGCTGGCAACTTCAACAAAGTATATACGTGTTATTAATGTGTACCTCGCTAGTACTCCTGGTAGCACCTGGGTATTGGATACCGGTTCAGTTGCTATTACTGGTGACTTGAAGCAAAAGCTAAGGACTAGACGGAGACTGGCTAAGGGCGAAGTGATGATGTGTGTTGGAAGTGTTTCCAAAGTTGATGAGATCACCATCGCACGCTCCATCTGCCTTCGGGATTAGTATTGAACCTAGATAAATGTTATCAAGTGTCTACGTTGAGCATGAATATGATTAGATCATGTTCATTGCAATACGGTCATTCATTTAAGTTAGAGAATAATGGTTATTCTGTTTACATGAATGATGCCTTTCATGGTCATGCACCCTACGTGAATGGTTCATTGAATCTCTGTCGTGGTAATACACATGTTCACGCCAAAAGATGTAGAGTTAATAATGATAGTACCACTTTCTCGTGGCACTGCCGCTTAGGTCATATTGGCGTAAGATGCATGAAGAAACTCCATGTCGATGGATGTTTGGAGTCACTTGATTTTGAATCGCTTGACACATGCGAGCCATGCCTCATGGGCAGGATGACTAAGACCCCACTTTCAGGTACAATGAAACGGGCAAGTGACTTGTTGGAAATCATACATGCTGATGCGTGTGATCCAATGAGAATTGAAGCGTGTGGTGGATATCGCTATTTTCTCATCTTCACTGACGATTTGAGTAGATATAGGTATATTTACTTAATGAAGCACAAGTCTGAAACGTTTGAAAAGTTCAAGTGATTTCGGAGTGAAGTTAAGAATCATCATAACAATAAGATCATGTTCCTATGATCTGATCAAAAGGGGATTTTTCTGAGTTATGAGTTTGGCAAATCACTTAAGAGACTGTGGAATTGTTTCACAGTTGAAGCCACCTGGAACACCACAGTTGTAATGGTGTGTCCGGACGTCGTAATCGAACCCTATGAGATATGGTGCGATCTACGATGTCTCTTACCAATCTACCGTTTTCATTTTGAGGTTATGCGTTAGAGACAGCTGCATTCACTTTAGATAGGACACCATCTAAGTCCGTCGAGACGGCATCGTATGAACATTGGTTTGGCAAGAAACCAAAGTTGTCGTTTCTTAATGTTTGGGGCTGCGATACTTAAGGCTTCAGCCGGAGAAGCTCGAACCCAAACCGGACAAACACATCTTCATAGGATACCCAAAGGTGACAGTTGGGTATACCTTATATCTCAGATCCTAGGGCAAATTGTTTGTTGCTAAGAACGAGTCCTTTCTCGAGAAGGAGTTTCTCTCGAAAGAATTGAGTGGAAGATAGAACTTGATGAGGTTGTCAAACCTTTACTTTAACCAGAGAGTGATGCAACACAGAAAGATGTTTTCTGTGGCACCTACGTCTGTTGAATAGGAAGTTAATGATAGTGATCATGAAGCTTCAGATCAAGTTGCTATCGAACCTCGTAGGTCGACAAGGATATGTACTACTCCTGAGTGGTACGGTGATCCTATCTTAGATGTCATGTTGTTGGACAACAATGAACCTACGAACTATGGAGAAGCGATGGTGGGCCCGTATTTTGACAAATGGTTAGAAGCCATGAAATCCGAGATAGGATCCATATATCAGAACAAAGTATGGACTTTGGTGGACTTGCCCGATGATCGGCAAGCCATTGAGATAAATGGATCTTTAAGAAGAAGACGGATGTGAGCGGTAATGTTACCGTCTATGAAGCTCGACTTGTGGGAAAGAGTCTTTTCACAAGTTCAAGGAGTTGACTACAATGAGAATTTCTCACCCGTAGCGATGCTTAAGTCCGTCGGAATCATGATAGCATTAGCTGTATTTTTCGATTATGAAATCCCAAATGGATGTCAAAACAAGTTTTCTTACCAGTTTTTCGTAAGAAAAGTTGTATGTGATACAATAAAGGGTTTTGTCGATCCTAAGGATGCTAAAAGGTATGCTGGCTCCAGCGATCCTTCTATGGACTAGAGCAAGCATCTCGGAATCAGAATATATGCTTTGATGGAGTGATCAAAGCTTTTAGGTTTATACAATGTTTGCTAGAAACTTGTATTTACAAGAAAGTGAGTGGGAGCACTACAACATTTCTGATAAGTATATGTGGATGACATATTGTTGATTCAAAATGATGTGGAATTTCTGAAAAGCATAAATAGTTGTTTGAAGAGTGATTTTCAAAGGAAGACCTAGATAAAGCTGCTTACATATTGGGCATCAAGATCTATAGAGATAGATCAAAACGCCTGATGATACTTTCAAAGAACACACACCTTGACATGTTTTTTAAGGAGTTCAAAATAGATCAGTCAAAGAAGGGGTTCTTACCTGAGTTGTAAGGTGTGAAGTTGAGTAGGACTCAAAGCTTGACCACGGCAGAAGAAAGAGGAAGGACGAAGGTTGTCTCCTATCCTCTTGTCATAGGCTCTATACGGTATGCCATGCTGAGTACCGCACCTGATGTGTGCCTTGCCACATGTCTAGCAAGAGGGTACAAAGGTGATCTAGGAATAGATCACCAGATAGCGGTCAAAATTATCCATAGAGGAATAAGGAAATGTTTCTCGGTTATGGAGGTGATAAAGAGTTCGACGTAAAGAGTTACGTCGATGCAAGCTTAACACCTATCCGGATAGCTCTGAGTAGAGATACCGGATACGTATAATGGAGCAACAATTTGGAATAGCTCCAAGTGGAACGTGGTAGCAGCATCTACAATATGACATAAAGTTTTGCGAAGTACATAGGGATCTGAATATGGCAAGACCCGTTGACTACAACCTCTCTCACAAGCATAACATGATCAAACCCAGAACTCTTTGAGTGTTTATCACATAGTGATGTGAACTAGATCATTGAGTCTAGTAGACTCTTGGATGTAGGTCACATGGCGATGTGACCTGTGAGTGTTAATCACATGGCGATGTGAACTAGATTATTGACTCTAGTGCAAGTGGGAGACTGTTGGAAATATGCCCTAGAGGCAATAATAAATTAGTTATTATTATATTTCATTGTTCATGATAATCATTTATTATCCATGCTAGAATTGTATTGATAGGAAACTCAGATACATGTGTGGATACATAGACAACACCATGTCCCTAGTAAGCCTCTAGTTGACTAGCTCGTTGATCAATAGATGGTTACGGTTTCCTGACCATGGACATTGGATGTCGTTGATAACGGGATCACATCATTAGGAGAATGATGTGATGGACAAGACCCAATCCTAAGCCTAGCACAAAGATCGTGTAGTTCGTATGCTAAAGCTTTTCTAATGTCAAGTGTCATTTCCTTAGACCATGAGATTGTGCAACTCCCGGATACCGTAGGAGTGCTTTGGGTGTGCCAAACGTCACAACGTAACTGGGTGTCTATAAAGGTACACTGCAGGTATCTCCGAAAGTGTCTGTTGGGTTGGCACGAATCGAGACTGGGATTTGTCACTCCGTGTAAACGGAGAGGTATCTCTGGGCCCACTCGGTAGGACATCATCATAATGTGCACAATGTGATCAAGGAGTTGATCACGGGATAATGTGTTACGGAACGAGTAAAGAGACTTGCCGGTAACGAGATTGAACAAGGTATCGGGATACCGACGATCGAATCTCGGGCAAGTATCGTACCGCTAGACAAAGGGAATTGTATACGGGGTTGATTGAATCCTTGACATCGTGGTTCATCCGATGAGATCATCGTGGAACATGTGGGAGCCAACATGGGTATCCAGATCCCGCTGTTGGTTATTGACCGGAGAGTTGTCTTGGTCATGTCTGCATGGTTCCCGAACCCGTAGGGTCTACACACTTAAGGTTCGATGACGCTAGGGTTATAGGGAATAGATATACGTGGTTACCGAATGTTGTTCAGAGTCCCGGATGAGATCCCGGACGTCACGAGGAGTTCCGGAATGGTCTGGAGGTAAAGATTTATATATGGGAAGTCCTGTTTTAGTCGCCGGAAAGGTTTCGGGTTTTATCGGTAATGTACCGGGACCACCGGGAGGGTCCCGGTGGTCCACCAAGTGGGGCCACCAGCCCCGGAGGGCTGCATGGGCCAAGTGTGGGAGGGGACCAGCCCCAGGTGGGCTGGTGCGCCCCCCCCCTACCAGGGCCCAAGGCGAAGAGAGAAGGGAAAAGGGGGAAACCCTAGGCTCAGATGGGCCTAAGGCCCACCTAGTGGTGCGCCCCCCCCCCCTCTCCCCCCTTGGCCGCCCCTAGATGGGATCTAGGGCTGGCCGCCACCCCTAGGGGTGGAAAACTAGGTGGGGGCGCAGTCCCTCCCTTTCCCCTATATATAGTGGGGGTTTTGGGCTGCCATACACACGAGAACATCTCCTTCTTGGCGCAACCCTACCCCTCTCCCTCCTCGTCTCTTGCGGTGCTTGGTGAAGCCCTGCTGGAGTACCACGCTCCTCCACCACCACCACGCCGTCGTGCTGCTGCTGGATGGAGTCTTCCCCAACCTCTCCTTCTTCCCTTGCTGGATCAAGGCGTAGGAGACGTCACCGGGTTGTACGTGTGTTGAGCACGGAGGTGTCGTCCGTTCGCACTAGGATCATCGGTGATTTGGATCATGATGAGTACGAATCCATCAACCCCGTTCACTTGAACGCTTCTGCTTAGCGATCTACAAGGGTATGTAGATGCACTCTCCTTCCCCTCGTTGCTAGATTACTCCATAGATTGATCTTGGTGATGCGTAGAAAATTTTGAATTTCTGCTACGTTCCCCAACAGTTCAATCTTTTCCTTTCGGAGCACGCATTTGCATTGCATATTACATCCCGCATATCATACCATGTTTTGCATCATATTGCTTGCGCATTGCACCATGGTTGATTGTGTTTTCCTTTACTTTTGTTCTTGCTTTGGGTAGAGCCGGGAGACGAGTACGTGATCGAGGAACCCATTGAGTGCGCTTATGAGGATCAAGCTTACGTCAACTCGAAGAACTTTGCACGCAAGATGACCATACCCTCGAAATCACTTCTATCTTTGCTTGCTAGTTGCTCGCTCTATTGCTATGCCTATGCCGCGATACCTACCACTTGCTTTATCATGCCTCCCATATTGCCATGTCAAACCTCTAACCCACCTTGTCCTAGCAAACCGTTGTTTGGCTATGTTATCGCTTTGCTTAGCCCCTCTTATAGCGTTGCTAGCTGCAGGTGAAGATTGGAGTTTGTTCCTTATTGGAACATGATTATTGTTGGGATATCATTATTATATCTTGTTTACTTTAATGCACCTATATACTTGGTAAAGGGTGGAAGGCTCGGCCTTATGTCTGGTGTTTTGTTCCACTCTTGCCGCCCTAGTTTCCGTAATACCGGTGTTATGTTCCTTGATTTTTGCGTTCCTTACGCGGTTGGGTTATAATGGGAACCCCTTGACAGTTCGCCTTGAATAAAACTCCTCCAGCAAGGCCCAACCTTGGTTTTACATTTGCCTAACAACCTATAACCTTCCCTTGGGTTTTCGCGAGCCCGAGGGTCATCTTTATTTTAACCCCCCCCCCCGGGGCCAGTGCTCCTCTAAGTGTTGGTCCAAAACGGGCAGCCTGCGGGGCCACCTCGGGGCAACTCGAGGGTTGGTTTTACTCGTAGCTTGACCTATCTGGTGTGCCCTGAGAACGAGATACGTGCGACTCCTATCGAGATTTGTCGGCACATCGGCCGGCTTTGCTGGTCTTGTTTTACCATTGTAGAAATGTCTTGTAACCGGGATTCCGAGTCTGATCGGGTCGTCCTGGGAGAAGGAATATCCTTCGTTGACCGTGAGAGCTTGTGATGGGCTAAGTTGGGACACCCCTGCAGGGTTTTGAACTTTCGAAAGCCGTCCCCGCGATTATGGGCAGATGGGAATTTGTTAATATCTGGTTGTAGAAAACCTGACACTTAACTTAACTAAAATGAATCAACAGCGTGTGTAGCCGTGATGGTCTCTTTTCGGCAGAGTCCGGGAAGAGAACACGGTCTCGTGTTATGCTTGGACGTAAGTAGTTCAGGATCACTTCTTGATCATGATAGCTTATCGACCGTGCCTTGCTTCTCTTCTCGCTCTCATTTGCGTAAGATAGCCACCATATATGCTAGTGCTTGCTGCAGCTCCACCTCACTACCCCCCTTTTCCTACCTTAAGCTTAAATAGTCTTGATCGCGAGGGTGTGAGATTTCTGAGTCCCCATGACTCACAGATTACTTCCAAAACCAGATGCAGGTGCCGATGATGCCAGTCCAGGAGATGCAACCGAACTCAAGTGGGAGTTCGACGAGGATTCAGGACGTTACTATGTTTCTTTTCCAGACGATCAGTAGTGGAGCCCAGTTGGGGCGATCGGGGATCTTATGCATTTGGGGTTGTCTTTATTTTGGTTCCATAGTCAGACCTTGATTGTATTCTGGATGATGTAATGCTATATTTATGTATTGTGTGAAGTGGCTATTATAAGCCAACTCTGTATCTCTTTCTTATTCAGTACATGGGATGTGTAAAGATTACCCCTCTTGCGACATGCCTACAATGCGGTTATGCCTCTAAGTCGTGCTCTGACACGTGGGAGATATAGCCGCATCGTGGGTGTTACATGGGACCCGGTGTCGGATGTGATTGCCTCTGATTACCGGCCTGCAGCCCTGGTGGGGTCGGTGTTAGTTCCCGTATCATCCTCGGATGCCGAGCAGGCGAGGCCCATGGCGACCGGTCAGGAGATTGTTTTGGCATCTCCAGGGCGGGACCTAGACTGCATGCAGCTGGTGGGGGCGCTTGACATGACCATGCCAGGTGCCATGCAAAGGGAGGAGGCGGGCCTTTCGAACAAAGAGCAAGTTGCCTTGGGTAATATCAAAACCTTTTGCTCCGGCCTGCTAAAAAAATTGGCACCACCACTTTTAAGGAAATCGAGTCCATGAGAGGTGTGCGTGCGGGACAAGACCTGTTCACACCACGGCGCAACACATGGTCCGCGGGTACAGGCAAGCGTACCAAGTCTAGGGCTTCGGTGGCAGAAACTGTTCTGCTCAAAGCTCTTGGCATCGCGGAGGATGATCTTGCTGTTTCGGATGGAGCGTTGGAGCAGCTACGGGTCATCTTCGACTCACCGCTACGCGAGCCTTAGCTCAAGGCGATAGCGCCATATTCAGGAAAACGGTGCCGGTTAACCTCACCGGTACTATGGAGAGTGTGATGGTCACGCAGAGTGGCCAGGCGGGTACGGACATTGGAGCAACTCGGCTTCCAAATGTCGTACACAACTCTGGAGATGGTTTGCTGGAATGTGAGAGGGCTCAACAACCCAGCAAAGAAGGATGCGCTTAGGGAGCTCGCTGACTCGATGAAAGTAGCTATTTGGTGTATTTTAAGGACTAAGCTCGTGCATGTAGACACATACATTATCATGCGGTGCTTAGGGCCGGCTTATGATGGTTTTGCGTATCTTCCTTCGTCTGATACGCGTGGGGGCATTTTTATTGCGTGGGACTCCTCGATGGTGTCCATATCCAACACGGTGCTGGATACTAACTTCATCACGTGCTACGTTTCCCCTAGGGAGGGACAACCTTGGTGGCTGTCGGTGGTGTGCGGACCGCAAGAGGATGCGCAAAAGATTGCCATGATGGAGGAGCTGACAGCTAGACGAGGTCTCTGCCCAGGGCCGTGGATGGCAGTGGTAGATTTCAACATGATTCTGAATGCTTTGGACAAAAACAACTCTCTCTCTTAGACAGGAGAATGATGGGTCGTTTCAAGAGGTTTGTCTATGACAATGCTCTCAAGGAGCTGTTCCTACATGGCAGGTGATTCACATGGAGCAATGAGAGAGAAAACCCCACCTTGACCAAGATCGACCGGGCCCTGGTGTCGGTGGACTGGGAGCTCGCGTACCCAGAGTGTTTGTTGCAGGCCCTCTCCACCAACACGTCTGATCACTGTCCCCTGTTTCGATCGATGGAAGACCAGCTACAACCACGGAAAAGATTCAGATTTGAGATGTTTTGGGTGAAGCTGGACAGATTTTTGGATGCGGTGCACGATGGATGGTCTTGTGAGGAGAGCATCACGGACCCATTTGTCAGGTTGGATGTGCTGCTTAGGAATTGTGCGAACCATCTAACGGCTTGGGGGCAGCGGAAAGTCGGGAACATTAAGATCCAGATTGCGCTCGCGAATATGGTAATCTTACGCCTGGATTGCGCTCAAGAGAGACGTTTGCTGTCGGATGGTGAACGATGGCTGCGTCGAACTCTAAAGCTTTTGGTGTTGGGACTGGCCTCTCTGGAAAGAACTATAGCAAGGCAACGATCCCGTCTACGATGGTTGCAGGAGGGCGACGCCAATACCAAGTTATTCCACTTGGTGGCGAATGGGGAGGAAGGCAAAAAACTTCATACCCGTGATCTCAGTGGATGGGCGCACTATAACAGATCAGGCTGGCAAAGAGGAGGCGTTCTTCGAAGCTTATAGCGAGTTACTTGGCACCTGTGCGCCTCGCGAGCACACGCTGGATTTGGAGTTCTTGGGCATCGAGCAAGTAGATTTGGCTGACCAAGACATGTTTTTTCAAGAGGAGGAAATTTGGAATGTGGTGAAGGACATTCCCTCGGATCGCGCGTCGGGGCCGGATGGTTTTATTGGGATTTTCTTCCAGAAAGCATGGACGATCGTCAAGCGGGATGTGATTACTGCTGTGCACAAGATCTTTATCGACAATGGGCGTGGATTTGGGAGGCTCAACCAGGCGCTGATTACTCTAATTCCAAAAAAACGGATGCTTGCCAGATCAATGAATTTAGGCCAATTTGTTTGTTACATAGCATCCTGAAGATGGCCTCGAAGCTGTTGGCAACGCGGTTACGGCCGCGTATCAGTGAGTTGGTCCACATGAACCAATCGGCCTTCATCAAGCGAAGGAATATTCACGACAACTTCTTGCTTGTGAGACAGCTAGCAAGGAAACTTCACAAAAGGAGGACGAAGGGAGTAATGCTCAAGTTGGATATCTCGCACGCGTTTGATTCCTTGTCGTGGCCTTTTCTTTTCGAGGTGCTAAGGGCAAAGGGCTTCTCGAGTACTTGGAGATCCTAGATATCGATTCTCCTCAGGACTGCCAGCTCGCGAGTGGTGGTCAATGGATGGGCAGGCAGGAAGTTCATGCATGCTTGTGGTTTAAGGCAGGGGGACTCCATTTCCCCGCTGTTGTTTGTCATTGCGATGGATGTCCTCACGTACCTAGTGATCAAGGCACATGAATTGAATGTGTCTAGCAAGATGCCAGGCTGCACGCCAATGCAAAGACTCTCACTGTACGCGGATGATGTGATCATGTTTATTTGGCCTTGGAGATTGGACCTTTGGTTCGTCAAGGATGTGCTCTCGATTTTTGGGGAAGCAACAGGGCTCAGGGTCAACTTCTCTAAGTCCTCGGCTGTGTTGATCCGATCTGACGATGAGGATGAGGAGCTGGTTCGTCAGGCGCTACCTTGGCGGATGGAGAAGTTTCCCATCAAATATCTAGGGCTCAAGTTGGGGATCAAGCAACTCACAAGATCGGACTGGCAGCCCATTGTGGACAGCGTGCTGAAGCTAATGCGAGGATGGCAACGTGGCATGGTGACTAGGCCGGGGTGCCTGATCCTTGTTAATCAGGTGGTGCGCGCGCGGCCCACGCACCATCTGATCGTGTCTGAGGCCCCCAAGTGGGCGCTGGAGAAGATTGACAAGGGCTGACACGCGTTCTTTTGGGCTGGGACTGAGGAGATCCAGGGAGGCAAGTGCGCGGTTGCTTGGAAAAGGGTGTGCCGCCCCAAAGAGTTGGGAGGTCTTGGAGTCATGGATCTTTACAAACAGGGACTGGCGCTCAGGTTAAGATGAGAGTGGTTGAAGCGGACAGATAATGATCGACCTTGGCAAGGTTTGAACCTCAGCTCGGGAAAAGATGTGACTAAGGCATTCGATAGCTTGGTAAAATGGAATGTTTGCAAGGGTTCACAAGTGTTTTTTTGGAGAGATCGCTGGATCAATGGTTCTAACATCAGCAAGATCGCGCCACTCCTCATTCGAAAGGTTAGCAAGCAAGTGGTTAATAGGAGGAAGGTCAATGAAGCGCTTCTACTACATGCTTGGACCGAGGATATCAGGGGTGACATGAACACGGAGGAGCTGCTCCAGTTCATAAGATTGTGGGAGATAATTCTACAAATGGAGCTAAGGCCAAACATGGAGGACGTCCCGATCTGGCAGTGGGAGGCTAGTGGCACTTATTCTGCAAATTCCGCCTACAAGATGATGTGCCATGGAGGCGTTCGGTTTCAATGTGCTTCGGCAGTTTGGCGTTGTTGGGCTACGCTAACGTGTAAGATCTTCATGTGGCTAGCTCTTCAGCACATGATTTGGACATCTGACCGTAGGCAAAGGCATGGATTGCAAGAGCATAGTTCGCCCTGCTTCCTGTGTGAGCAGGAGGAGGACACGGTCGAGCACCTCCTCGTGCAATGTGTGTATGCCAGGCAAGTATGGTTTCTCAGCTTCAGGAGACTTGGCATCGACACTGAGCTCACGCCTACTAGGGACCATACACTGGGTGATTGGTGGATGGCCTCCAGAAAGCGCATCAACAAGAGGAATCGCAAAGATTTCGATACCCTATGCACGTCGGCATGCTGGAACATTTGGAAACAGAGGAACGACAGAGTGTTTCGCAACAACACCACGGCCTCGGAAGCGGATGTAGCTGAGGCAATCCACAAGGAATTTCTTCTATGGGCAGCAGCGCGAGGAAGAGGAGATCTCAATATCATAGAGTAGTCGCGTGGTGTGTGTGGAGTGGATGAAGTGGTGACAGCCGCCTGTGGCTGGGCACCGGATCATAACCTCTTGTAATTATTCCTTCTATCTTCTATAAAGCTAAGATACGCATTTTACGTACTCTCGAAAAGTCATTTCTAATGCAATTGTCTTCTTTTAAATAGCACGGGAGTATCTCTGTCAACTAGGGTTTCAAATAAATATAGTACATGATTGTCCGTCCGTCATTAGGAATTTAATTTAAATATACATATCTACTGAAGTACGTACGTGATGCCTTTGCCCCTCCAAATTATTGTTCTACTACCTTATGTACTAGAGTAAATAGCATAAAACTACTATTTTACAGGCTAAGATTTCAAAAAACTATCGATTTTTAAATTTTCTCAAATAACTACCAGATGGGTGGTTGGCTGTTTCAAAAAACCCAAAATCTTCGTTGTTAAAAAATTAAACAGGTTTATGGTAGGTCGGACCCACACCTAAACGATCCGTCTATTTGACTGTTTATTTGAGCGTTAATTGACATGTGGGTCCCACATGTCAGTGTCTGCAAACTTTTCAAAAATGCCATCGGGTCCCTGTAAAATTTTCAAAACGTCATCGGGTCCCTGCAAACTTTTGAAAAAAACAATCGGATCCCTCCGGTGGTCGTGCGCCAGCAGCCGTCATGAGGGGCGCCGGCCAGCAGCCCTCTACCATCGCCGACGAGGTCATCGCCGACCGTCGCACTCCAGCCGCCACCCGCCGCATGTCCCCTTTCTTCTCCTGCCTCGAAGCTCGGCCACGGCCATTGATGCCTCGTCTAAGCTCCGCCCGGCACCGCCCCGCCGGCAGTAGGACAGCCCCCACCTTCGTCTACTCTCCGCACGGCGGCAACCGTGTTGCGCCTCCTGCAGGAGCGAAGCACACGCAAGCCCCGTGTGCTCTCCCGGAATCCGGGCAGTGACCGCGCCCCGAGGGCAATGGTGGAGGCGGTGGAGCGGCTGGCCGACGCCGACGAGGTGGAAGGAGGGGCAACCGACACTGGTGGAAGGAGCGGCGGCCGACGCTCCATCGACCTCCTGGGGAAGAAGAGAGGCAGGAGGAGTGAGGAGGAGGAAGAGAGCTAACATGTGGACCCCACATGTCAGTTAACAACCAAACAGATGGTCAAACAATCAGTTTTCTTACATGCGGGTCCCAACTGTCACAATCAGGATCAATTGTAAAGCACTGGATGTTTTGGGTTTTTCTGAAACAACCAGCTACCCATTTGGTAGTTATCTGAAAAAAAAATAAAAACCGGTAATTTTTTGAAACCCTAGCCTGTAAAGTAGTACTTTTATGCTATTTACTCTTTGTACTAAGTTATTCTTCTACTAGTTTCTAGTAAGTTTTAACATCAGTTGCTCAGAGCTCCGGATCTTCATATCACTGTGTTGCACAAACTATGCCACTCTTCCCTCGCATCTTCAATCTCTCATGCTACCGTTGACGAGTCGCTAGATACATATCATGCCGGGCGATGTGGGACTGAATATATCTCAGTGCAGAAAGCGGCGGAGCTCCCATCCCCGAGCTAGGGTTCCTCCCCGCCGCCGCCAGCCTCCCTCACCCCCTTCTGCCGGCATCGCCCGTCGTCGCACGCGTACCCCGGCCTGCCTCCCT
>NC_041392.1:162752837-162775770 GCF_002162155.2 Triticum dicoccoides
CGGCGGAGCGCCCTTGCCCTCCTCCCCGTCTCGACCCCCTCCTCTCCTTCTCCCTTCGCTGCCCTTGGTAGCGGCCTCCGGCATGCCAGGGTGGCACCGGCGGCGGCGGATGTCCCTTCCCCGCGCGCCTGGAGGGGGAGTCGGGGCTCCCTCCTACCCGACGGCGATGCTGCTCGGCCGGCGACGATGGGGCCCGACGGCGGTGCTCTGCGGGTCTCGGGTGCCCTCGACGCGGCGGCGTGGCCGTTGGCTGCGGGGCGACACGGTGGGGGCTGGCCGGTGGCGCCCGCTCGACCCAGATCTGGGCCCTTTCGGGTCCCATCTGGGCTGGGCGGGCCTGTGGGTCAGGGAGCGACGGTGTTGCTTCCTGGTGGTGAGGCTAGGCGGCCGTGGCTGCGATGGTGATGGCTCCGGCAGCTGACTGTCCGGACCCATTGGGGTCCGGCCGGGCCGGTGGCGGCCTGGCGATACATATTATGCCTCCATTACAAAGCGAAGTTAACAAGATAATTGTGGTGGATCTAGACATTCGACAACCCGAGACATGTTTGTCACAGCCCACCTGGTGACCAGAGCTCGGTTAAAGATGCCCACATTGCTTGAAAGCAAACTATTGGATGCACTAATATAAGGGGGCTTGTCTGAAACACCCGTCCTGCTCTGCTCTATTATTGCATCGCTTTGGCAACGGACCATCTGATCATACATATATCCTGTCAAGAAAGATTGACAAAACGTCTGTACACTTTCCAACCGTCGCCTTGCATTAAGAAAAGAATGGTGTTTTGATCTGTTTCCAGTGATACACACCGTGTGGCCAAAAAGAGATGGATCGAGAAAGTAGGTATAAAATCGAAGAGAACAATTTGACCTTACTTGCATTAAGAAAAGAGAGGGGTTTTCTCTCTGGAAGTGCCTTGCATTCCCTGAGATACCCACAACTGCAATCACCAGCAAATTCCATCGCGGTGCTACGATGGACATGCGTGACAACTGTACTTAATGTAGTTAAGCAATCAACGACTGGAAGGGAATCAACTGGGCCCAGTGGTATGTGGAATTAATATAACGCTGCTTTCCAGATATCAAAAGCACAAAATGGCTGCGAATGAAACCAGAATCAGATCACGTTAACTTTGTATCTTGGTCTATGTTTGTCGACTGAAAGAAGTTGCCGCGTTCTGCTTTTCTGCCGATCGAAGGATTTTCATGCGAATGTTTTATTTTTCAAGAAACGTTTCCAAGGGAATATGCTTTCTGTAGAAATTATATTTGCTTTGCTCCTCAAGTTATGCAGTTCAAAATGAGAGGACTCTGAAAAAGGTTATGTATAACATGCATAAATGGAGAAGAAAAAGTTTGGTAATGTTACTAGAAAAACTGATAAATCTTGGTCTCGTCTTGAGGAGCTTATGAATATGAATGCATATATGATGGAGCTTCGACGGGAACATGATAGATTGAATGCACTGTAAGATTGTTTGAGAAGCGTAGAACCCTTTGCTCGGGCCGCACTTGTATTTATATCAATAATGCCGTGGCTTACAAGATGATCGATCAAAGAGATCGTTTACAGAACGACGCTACAGAACGGGAAGAAGTTGGACAGAAGAAAGGATAGAGAAAGACTACAAGTTTAAACATGAGAAAGTAGAGTCCTTCATCTATTCAACTATTCCAACACTCTCCCTCAATCTAAACCTAAGTGATTGCAAGGTTGAGATTGTACTTGAACTCATCCAGCCTTCTCATAGTAAGGGGTTTAGTAAAGCCATCAACCAGTTGATCTCCAGTGGGTATGAACCTTATGTCAAGTAACTTGCGAGCTACTCTTTCTCTGACGAAGTGGAAATCAACCTCAATATGTTTAGTTCGTGCATGAAAAACATGATTAGCTGAAAGATAGGTTGCACCAATATTATCACACCACAATCTTGCAGCTTGAGGAGTTTTCACTCCAAGCTCATAAAGCAAAGTCTGAATCCACATGACTTCATCTGTGGCGTTTGCTAGAGCCTTATACTCAGCCTCGATACTTGATCTTGAGACTGTAGCATGTTTCCTTGCACTCCATCACACAAGATTTGTCCCCAGGAACACAGCAAAACCACCTGTGGATCTCCTGTCATCAGCACACCCTACCAAGTCTGCATCTGAGTAGGCAGTCACAAGCATAGATGGTGACTTGACAATTTTAGGTCCAAGTCCTTCTGAGAATTTTAGATACCTCACAATTCTTTTAACTGTTGTCCAATGAGTTGTAGTAGGTGCATGCAAATACTGACAAACTTTGTTCACAGAGTAAGAAATATCTGGACGTGTGAGAGTCAAATATTGTAAAGCACCTACAATACTTCTATAGTTTGTTCCATCTTCTGGTCCAAGTGCTTATCCACTTTCAATAGTAAGTTTTTCTGAAGTTGAGATTGGTGTACTTACAAGTTTGCAGTTCTCCAATCCTACTCTCTTGAGTATGTCATGTGCATATTTCTCCTGTGAAAGAATTATACCATCTTTTGTCTGTTTAACCTCGATACCAAGAAAATAATGAAGATCTCTCAAATCTTTAAGAGCAAACTCCATCTTTAAATCCTTGAGCAAACAAGTGGTGGCATCTGGACTTGAACTAGCAACAATAATATCATCAACATATACTAGAATATATATAGTGACACTACCTTTTTTATAGAAGAACAATGAGGTATCTGCCTTGGATGGTGTAAACCCAAGTTTCTGTAACTGTGTGCTCAACCTTGAGTACCAAGCTCTTGGGGCCTGTTTCAAACTATACAATGCTTTGTCTAGCTTACAAACATGATGAGGTGTGCTTATATTCTCAAAACCTGGTGGTTGCCGCATAAAAACCTCTTCTTCCAGAACACCATGAAGAAACGCGTTCTGAACATCTAGCTGCCTCAAACTCCAACCTCTGGAAACAGCAATAGATAGCACAAGTTGAATAGTAGCTGCTTTAACAACAGGACTAAAAGTATCTTCATAGTCAATACCAAATCTCTGCTTGAAACCTTTTGCAACTAATCTTGCCTTATACCTGTCTATGCTTCCATCAGATTTTCTTTTAATTTTGTACACCCACTTACAATCAATGACATTCTTGCCTTTTTCTGGTGGTACTAAACGCCATGTTTTATTTTTCATGAGTGCACTATATTCTATATCCATAGCTTCTTTCCATTCTTTGCTAGCAAGTGCATCATGCAAATGAGTTGGTTCACCCATACTGGTAAGGAAAGCATGTTTAATTCTATCATACTTTATAGTACCATCAGTGTATTCTTTCTCCTTGACAACACCAGACCGAGATCTTGTATGGCGGCGAGGAAGCTTAGGTGCACTCGCTTTTGATACAGAAGACCGTGGCATTGCTGAATCAGCAGTAGAATTCCCGTCCACAGAAGATCCTACTGGATCTGGATCCACTGCACCGGATCGCTCCCGATCCGAGACAACCAGGGAGTCAAGAATCTCCCTCGTAACCCCAGCGCCAGCAGGAGTACGCCATGTGGCGCCTTCGGTGTCCGCACGCTCAGTCAAGTGGGGCGAGGCATCGATGCTGGGCCCCGCGTCTGTCGCTTGGTCGGCCGTGTGCCTTTCTGATGCACGCGTGGCGCTCGGTGACTCGCGTCGGCCCGCGCTGGTTGGGCTGGGGAGGCCCAGACCGCCGGGGCTGTCGGCCACCAGACGGCCTGGCGCTCGCTGCGCACCGAGGTCCTCCTGGGATCGCGCGCCGAGATCTCCCTCGGATCGCTCGCTGCTGCTGCTTGCTGAATCAACCTGGGATTTTGTGACATGTTTGGCTGCTTCTCCTTGCATAAAATCACAACCTGAAGCTGCACACTTATCATCAAAAATTAAACTTTCTTTGGTACTAGTCATATGATCAGCACTATTTAACTCGCCCCCGTGATCTAGACTAGGGATATAATCAGGAAGAAGAGCAATTTCTGCACGAAGTAGGGCTCCGGCATTTGGATGAAGCTTTGCAAAGGGAAATATTGTTTCATCAAATATAACATCATGAGAAATATAAATGCGTCCAGTGGAGATCTCAAGACACTTGTACCCCTTGTGAAGACTACTATAACCAAGGAAGACACATTGAGTGGAGCGAAACTCGAGTTTGTGTCGATTATATGGACGAAGGTTGGGATAACAAGCACACCCAAAAATTCTTAGGGAATTATAGTCTGGTTTTTGATGAAACAATTTTTCCAAGGGAGTAATGTTTCCAATAACTTTGCTAGGAAGACGATTGATAAGATAAGTGGCAGCAATAAAAGCTTCATCCCAATATTTTAGAGGCATTGATGCATGAGCTAGAAGGGATAAGCCTACTTCAACGATATGACGGTGCTTACGTTCGGAGGAGCCATTATGTTGATGAGCATGAGGGCAAGAGACATGATGAGCAATGCCGATGTCACGAAAGAAGGAGTTGAGTTTCTCATACTCACCTCCCCAGTCACTTTGAACCGCAATAATTTTTCTGTCAAAGTGACGTTCAACAAGTTTCTGAAATTCTTGAAAGATGGAGAGAACTTCAGATTTAAACTTAAGCAAATAGATCCAAGTGAACTTGCTAAAATCATCGATGAAGCTAACATAATATTTTTTTTCTTCCAAAAGAATCTCTTGCATGACCCCAAACATCACTAAAAATAAGTTCCAACGGAGCATGAGACACACTATTTGATCTAGGATAAGGGAGTTGGTGACTCTTTGCACATTGACAAGCATCACAAACAGACTCAATACTTTGACTAGATGACAATGGAAGATTGCCTTTATTCACTACTTGCTTAACTATGATCGAAGAAGGATGTCCTAATCTTTGATGCCATCTTGCCAAGGAAGGCTTGACGACGGAGTAAACTTGATGACGATGATTTCGACTAAGTGCTCCGGATGTGATGGGATACAAGCCTCCAATGCATCTACCATGGTGAATGAGCTCCCTCGTTGCCCGATCCTTTATGAAAAAATAAGTAGGATGAGTTTCAAAAAAGACATTGTTATCAACGGTTAAACAAGACATAGATGCAAGATTCTTGTCAGCTTGTGGAACATGAAGGACATCTTTTAGAACTAGATCACGTTTAAGAGTAGGGGAATTAATAGATGCTTGACCAATATGACAAATATCCATACCTCCACCGCTTGTGGTGTGAATTTGATCGCTGTCATAGTACTTCTCCCTCATGGCAAGTTTCTCAAGCTCATTGGTGACGTGGTCAGTAGCCCCTGAATCGGCGTACCAGATAGTGCCATCGCCTCCTTGCTCCCTTATTGCAGCAGCGACATGGCGAGCATCAGGAACATAGTCCTCGTCGAAACGGTGCCAACAATACATTACCTCATGGCCTGGTTTCTTGCATAGCTGACACCGAACACGGCTGTTGGAAGAAGATGATCCAGAGGAGGCGTTATTGTTGCTGTAGCTGCCCCCTCCAGACCTTGCAAAGGTGTTGTTGTTGTTGTAGCCACCACCGCTTGGCCGTCCGCCTTGGCTGCTGCCGCGGCCGCGCCCGTTGTTGTTGCTGCTCCGATTTCGCTGCTGCTGATCAAGCCCACGACCACCTCCGCGGCCACGTGACGCGGAATTTGCTAAAGATTGCCGGATGTTCATCCCGTGAAGAAGATTGAGACGAGAGTCGAAGCTCAACAGCTGTGTATACAACTCCTGGATGGTGACGGGCTCTACCCGTGCAGCAAGGGCGGACACCACTGGATTGTAGTCAAGATCGAGTCCGGCCAGAACTTGAGACACGATCTCACCCCTTGTCAGCGCAGCTCCAGTGCAGGCGATCTCATCAGAGAGGGTCTTGATCTTGGCTAGGTATTCAGTCATAGACATATTCCCCTTCTTCAGGTTTGTGAGCTCTATCCGGGTATTGATGGCTTGAGCTTCGGATTGGGCAGTGAACATGGCATGGATCGCCGCCCATACCTCTGCCGGTGTCTGAAGGGTAACAACCTGTGCAAGTATCTCACGAGACAGAGAACCCATCAGAAAACCCTGGACTTGTTGCTGCTGTGCATACCAGAGAACACGGGCGAAATTGGCGATCTACTCCTCTTTTCCATCCTTGGTGATGGTGAGAGTCTCCGGCGGCGCTTGGCTCTCCGGATCGAGCTGGTGGCCCATTTGTGCGCCCTTGATTTGGGGCAGCACGATGGCCTTCCACATGAGGTAGTTGTTCCTCGTAAGCTTCTCCTGAGGTGGTGGTCCAATGGACATGGCGAAGGATGAATTTGAGGAGGAGGAAGGTGCGAAGGTGGATGATGAAGACAGGGACGTGGAGAGGGCACTCATGGTGTTGTTTTGGGTGGAGGCAGTAGTCATGGCGAAAGGTTGTGGTAGGGCTAGTCTAGATGCGATCCTCTTTTGATCGATAGGAAGAAGATGCTCTGATTACCATGTAAGATTGTTGGGGAAGCGTAGAACCCTTTGCTCGGGCTGCACTTGTATTTATATCAACTAGACGATGCCCCGCACGTTGTTGCGGGAATGTTTGCAATATTTCAATGAGATTCTGATTATATGGAACATGAATTCTTGAAACAATAGTTTCTGAAAGTATATAAGAATTAAATGTAAATAGCATAATAAAATGGAATTTTACATGCATGCATGTTGTAGTAGATTTTTAATATGCATAGTTGCATGTTGAGGCGGGCCTTTTCTTATGCATTTTGAATGATGAGGTGGCATGCTTGCATGTTGAGAAAAATATCTTAGTGGAGGCTAGCTATTTAGATATAGAAGATAATGCCGTGGCTTACAAGATGGTCGATCGAAGAGATCGTTTACAGAACGACGCTACAGAACGGGAAGAAGTTGGACAGAAGAAAGGATAGAGAAAGACTACAAGTTTAAACATGAGAAAGTAGAGTCCTTCCTCTATTCAACTATTCCAACATGCACTACTCTATAGGGAGAAAAATTTGTGGATGCAAATGTCTAGAATTGATTTGTTAAAGGATGGTGGCCTCAACACAAACTTTTTTCAATCCAAAGCAGTGTGAAGAGCTCGCAAAAATAAAATGAAATAACTAGTGGACCTCGATGGTAATTAGTACACTGATCCGATCGATATGGGTGTACCAGCCACTTCGTATTTTTCACTAATCTGCGACAAGATGTTCCAATCAGAAAAAAAAAACAAGATGACGACCTTTCTCAGCACTGTAGTGAGCGATCGTCTGGTTTTTGTCTATTCTTCTCTTCTGTTTTATTAGTTTTCTATCAGTTGTTTTATTTTGTTATTTAAGAAACACGAAATTTTGTTTATTTTAAAATGGGACATTTCAAAAAACATGAACCTTTTAAAAAAAACATTTACAGCTTTTCAAAATTCGTATACATTTTTAAAAAATGTGAGCATTTATTTTAAAACATAAACATTTGTTAAATTCCTGGAACTTTTTTGAGTGAAAATAAAAACTATAAAAGGAAAGAAAGAGAAAAAAATGGTAGATAAAAAATAGGAAAGTGAAAAAAACAAAAAATAGACTGAAACCTTCTACGAGCTTCCTAAAGCCAGGACCATGGTTTTGAAAGGCAATGTGATGCTAATTTGGCCGGCGCAAGTCACCAGGTCCGTGCGAATGCCCGATATTTTGTCGCACTAAGTGACATGCAGATTGATGTGATTTTCCATTAAAAATCTGAACAATTTCATCAATATCATATCAACGGTTTTTCCAACGGATTGAAAGTGAGCCGATATCAAATGGCATGTTTCTTGTGGTAAAACTAGTCTGCCCAGGTTGAAGTCCTATACTTAAGGCATGAGCGCTCACATTTTCCAAATTTTATTTTGGCATTTTTCGACGATGGTACTTCAGCAGGAGAAGACGTTCATGTCGACTGCAAGACATCTATGACGACTTCGTCGGTATCAGTTGTAGTCATGAATGGGAAGTCACTAGACGTTGCTAGAAAACACCAACAACAACCTCAAGAAGACGGCAAAGGTTGAACCAGAAGATCCAATCCCACGTTGATGCAAAAAAGCGCCATCAAAGTTTCTTATTGGCAAGACCATCAACACCAGGACAAACCGAGACAGAAAGTATCGTGGTTGACGACTCCTCCCCACAATCCGACATATTAGATCTAGGAAAATCAACCCTCACGCGCCTCACAAGGACTCAACGGTAGGGACGAAGCCAGAGGTACTTATTTCACCGTGTTGTCACCTCCACCACCTGAACGAGCGATAGGAGGACATGAAAACCTAACAGACTCGATAAAGACTCACCGTGAGCACGAAGATCCATGGTCTTCCTCGTCTCTCGGCACCGAAACCAAACGCAAGAGGCGAGGGAGACTGACAATAATCAGTCGGCGAGGACGAGGCTTGTGCGGTGGCTACGTTTTTTTCACATGGATGCAGGAAGGCTTCTTCTACCCTCTTGGTTTGTAATTGATATATATGTAACCACCATCCATGTAAGATCTCCTATGCTTAAAAAGACTATTTTATTTCTCGAAAGAAGAGTATAAGAGATGGTAACTGTAGAATGCTATGGGGAGAGGAGATTGCACCTTGGGTGCTCTCCGATCTATATACTCGTATATATGGGTTAGGTTACAATAGAGGCGCAGAGCGCCAGGTCGTGGCTACGTGCATGGATCGTGGGCGATCGCATGCAGTACGTGCGCATGGTGGCGAGAGGTGAGAGGGAGAGACTAGCTAACTGTTAACACCCCGCCGCAGTTTGAGCGTCGGGTGGCCTGATGCACAAACTGGACCGAAATTCCTCGAACGCCGGCATCGGCAGCCCTTTGGTGAGAACATCAGCGAACCGTTGGCTCGTTGGCACATGAAGGATGCGCAGCTCGCCGAGGGCCACTTTCTCCCGGACGAAGTGGATGTCAAGCTCGATGTGCTTGGTCCGGCGATTATGCACAGGGTTGGCAACCATGTAGACGGAGGATATGTTGTCACAGAAGACAATGCTGGCCTTGCGAAGAGGAGTCGCGAGCTCGGCGAGGAGTTGTCGTATCCAGCAGCTCTCGGCGACGGCGTTGGCGACGGCGCGATACTCGGCTTCCGCACTCGACCTGGACACGGTGGCCTGGCGTTTGGAGGACCAGGACACCAGAGCATCACCGAGGTAGACGGCGTAGCCGGAGGTGGAGCGTCGCGTGTCCGGACACCCGGCCCAGTCGGCGTCGAAGTAGGCAACAAGGTCGAGGGAAGAAGCTGGTTGTAGGTACAGTCCATGGCTTGTGGTGCCCCGAAGATAGCGCAGGATCCGCTTCGCCAGTGCCATGTGTGGGAGACACGGATCATGCATCACCAGGCAGCATTGCTGGACTGCATAGGCAATGTCGGGGCGCGTCATAGTCATGTACTGGAGAGCGCCAACGAGGCTGCGATACTCCGCGACGTCGGGCACCGGCGTGCCATCTGTCGCAGAGAGCTTCGAGCGGGTGTCGACGGGAGTCAAGATCGGCTTGCAGGCTTGCATGTTGGCGCGCTGGAGTAGCTCGTCGGCGTACTTCCGTTGAGAGAGGAAGAACCCGTCGGCCGTGCGTGTGACGGCGATGCCGAGGAAGTAGTGGAGTGGACCGAGATCTTTCATCGAGAACTCCGTCGAGAGCCGGTGCTAGAGTTGGTGAAGTAGCGCAGTCGACGAAGCAACAAGAATTATGTCGTTGACATATAGGAGGAGGTAGGTCGCGCCGTCGTTGTTGTGGAGCACGAACAGAGACGGGTCCGCCCAAGAGGTGACGAAGCCGATGCTGCGGGCGAACGCGGCGAAGCGCGCGAACCAGGCGCGTGGTGCTTGCTTCAGGCCGTAGAGGGAGCGATCGAGCAGACAGACGTGGTCGGGGTGAGCCTCGTCGACGAAGCCAGCCAGTTGCTGGCAGTACACCTGCTCCGTCAAGTGGTCGTGCAAGAAGGCATTGTTGACATCCATTTGATGCACTGGCCACCGATGAGATGCTGCCACGGTGAGGACGACACGGATCGTGGCCGCCTTGACGACCGGTGAGAAGGTCTCGTCGAAGTCGACGCCGGGGCGTTGGGAGAAGCCGCGAACCACCCATCTGGCCTTGTAGCGTTCGAGCGTGCTGTCGGCCTTGAGCTTGTGCCGGAACAGCCACTTGCCGGTGACGATATTGGCACCGCGCGGCCGCGGTACGAGCCTCCAGGTCTTGTTCTCCATGAGGGCCCCGTACTCCACCTGCATTGCAGCCAACCAACAAGGATCGCGCAAGGCGGCACACACGGTTTTTGGGATCGGAGATATGTCAGGTGTAGTGGAGGTTGTGAGGTTCTGGTGATATTTAGGATTAGGGAGAAACTTGCCGGCTTGCGCGCGCGTCTGCATGGGGTGTGTTGGGAGTGGGCAGGCACGGCAGCGAGGCGGTGGTGAGGATGATGGTGAGGCAGTGGAGGGGTCGGCAACAGGAGTTGTGGTCGACTCCACGTGACCGGATGTGGTGTGAGTGGGGGGAGAGACACAGGTTTGGGTGTCATGGGCGCGGAAAGGGCTGACACAGGTTCAGGTGTGGGAGGGGTCGACGCGGGGACTGCCATGGCAGCGAGCGTCGGTGCTGGTGTGAGCGCGTCCACGGTGGTGGGAGTGGATGAGTGAGATGGACGAACGGTACGGGGTTGTTGGGGAACCATGTCGTCAAGGAGAGATGTATCTGGCCGGGTGTGGATGCTTGCGGTGATGCGAAAAGGGAATGTGCCCTCATCGAAGACGACATGCAGCGAGGTCACCACGCGCCCGGTGGCACGGTTGAGACACCGGTAGCCCTTGTGCTCGTGCGAGTACCCAAGGAAGACGCACGGCGCGGAGCGTGGGGCTAGTTTGTGCGGAGTTGTGGTTGTGAGATTTGGGTAGCACAAACAACCAAACACACGCAGCAAGGTGTAGTCAAGCTGCGCTCCGTAGAGTAGAAAAAATGGCGAGTGATCGTGGCGAGGACGGCATGGCCGCCTGTTGAGGAGAAAAGTGGCAGTTTGAAGTGCTTCGGCCTAGTAGGAGTATGGCATGTGGGCGTGGACGAGGAGCGATCGCGTGATGTCGTTGAGGGTGCGAAGAGCGCGCTCCGCCCGCCCATTCTGCGGTGAGGTGTAAGGGCATGACATGCGTAGCTGGGCACCGAGCAAGGAGAAGAGAGCGCGTGAGGCTGCGTTCTCAAACTCCTTGCCATTGTCCGTTTGGACAGTGAGGATGGGAAGGTTGAATTGAGTGCGTGCAAAGGCGAAGAACGTGCGGATCGTGGGAAGAACATCGGACTTGTGTGCAACGGGAAAGTCCATGCAAAGTGACTATAGTCATCGAGAATAAGTAGATAGTAGTGGCAACCTGAGTTGCTCTGCACGGGAGAGGTCCATACATCACAGTGCACTAACCGAAACGGAAAGAAAGATACATGCCCAGATGAGCCGAACGGGAGCCTAGTCCTTTTCCCTAGTTGACATGCATGACAGACACCGGAGGCAGAGTGGTCGCAGTCGACGCCCGTGAGATGAAGAGTGCGGCCGAGGGCGTCTCCACCTAGATGACCGAGGCGCTGGTGCCACAAATCGCGGCGGGTGGTGGTGAGTGCGTGGTGATCACGAGATGCGGGAGCAGACGACATGGGGTAGAGCTCGTCATCGTCCGAGTTACAGCGGAGGATCACCCTCTTCGTTCTTCGATCCTTGACAGAGAAACCGAGATCGTCAAATTCAACATTTAATGGGTTATCGCAAGCTAAAGCTTTAACAGAGATTAGGTTGCGAATTAGGTGTGGGGAGACAAGAACATTTTTGAGAGAGATAGGCGGGCCGGAGGTTGGAATGGTGGTGTGGCCGGTGTGCATGTTCGCAAGCATGGTCCCGTCGCCGACAACAATGCGAGATGAAGTATGGGGAAAGGAGGAGGAGAGCATACCGGACGAGGAGGCCATGTGCGACGTCGCCCCCGTGTCGAGGTACCAGTCTGCGGTTGGCGGCGACTGCTGCTGCTGTTGCATCGTCATGGAGTTGAGGGCGTGGATGAGCGTGCCCTGGTCCCAAGTAGGAGCGGTCGGGTTGTAGAGACCGGTGTTGGGGGCGCCGTAGAGCGGGTGTGCAGGCACAACACCGTGCTGCCAGACCATGGGAGGTGCCGTCGCAAGGATGCCCGGAGCACTCGGACCAGCAGCGTGGTGCGAGGCAGTGCCAGCGAACGACATGCTCGCGCCAGGACGAGGGCCGAGGATGCCCGCGCCCGGGGCGTGGGCGCGCCACGACATCGGCCAGGTGTGAACCATGCCGGTCCACGGTGCAGCTGCAGGAGCAGGAGGGCGTTGGGCATGCCCACCCCCACCGGAGTGGGATGACTGGCCCCCGCCGGAGTTGTTGGCCTTTCCTTTGCCCTTGTAGCGGCCACCTCCACCGCGAGGAGGGCCGTTTCCTGGACCGCCGCCCTCGCCGCCGCCCGGGGTGTTGTTGTTGTTGTTGGCCGGGACCTGGAAGGCATGCAGGGCAGTCTCAGTGGTGCCGTCGGCAGAGAGACGACTCTCCTCCAACAACGGAAAAGCACGGTAGCGCAGCAGGGTCAGAAATGGGGTCTGCTTCATCAGGATGGGCACGGCATAGCGAAAACGTGGGTGAAGCCCACGGAACATGTTGAGCACCTGATCGCGGTCGGTGACGGGCGTGCCGAGCTCGGCGAGGCGGTCGGCGCAGTCCTTGAGCCGTGCAAAGAAGGAGAGGATGGACGAGGAAACCTGCTCGATGCGGCGAAATTCGATGGAGAGAAACACCACTTGATGTTCCGCGTTCTCGAGGAAGAGAGTACAGATGGACTCCCAGACGGCGGCGGCAGTAGCGCCGCGCTGGTGAATGAGACCGAAGACCTCCGCGCTGACACGGTTGTACGGTCAGGAAAGGACGTGGGCGTCGTCCTGTGCCCAGGCCGGATGACGGGGGCGCGCCGGGCCAGCGATGTGGTCGTTGACGGCGTGCTTGGCGAACGTGACCTCGAAGAGAGTGCGCTAATGGGAGAAGTTGGGGGGTTGAGCGTGAGCATGATGGGAACGTGCTGGTTGATGAAGACGCCAGCGAGAGGAGAGACGAGCGGGTTGTGCGCGGAGGAGGAGGCCGTCGGGTCCGGCGCGAAGAGCGCCCCACGCACAAAGGCATAGTGGGTGAGAATGGTCTGGTGGTAGCTCTGGGTGGAGGGCGGTGTGGCGGGCGAGCCGCCGTCGGCGACAAAGTTGGGCCGCGGTGGTGGAGGGGGAGGGGGAGGTGGAGGAGCGTCCATGATCGCGAGGTGCAGAGGGGAGCGGAAGCGGTTTCAGGGACAAGGAATGAGCCCTGCGCCTGATACCATGTAGAATGCTATGAGGAGAGGAGATTGCACCTTGGGTGCTCTCCGATCTATACACTCGTATATATGGGTTAGGTTACAATAGAGGTGCAGAGCGCCAGGTCGTGGCTACGTGCATGGATCATGGGCGATCGCATGCAGTACGTGCCCACGGTGGAGAGAGGTGAGAGGGAGAGACTAGCTAACTGTTAACAGTAACAATTCGTGGGTGCCCAGTGCCCACATGGTTTATGTTGGAAATATGAGCAATTTACCGAATGATTTTATTAATAGAAATACTAGATAAAGATGACTAATATAGTAGAGATAAAACAAGTCATGCGTTCGGACAGAGAGAAGGTAAAGAGCATCTGCATATATGAACTTGAAATAAACACATGTAGAACATACACTATGAAGTTGCATATATGAAGTAGAACCTAACACATGTAGGACGGAAAGTAGAGCAAAGAACTGTATCATGACATCTAACAGAAAGAGCGAGAACACGTACGGGACAGCAGCAGTGGAAGTTTTGGACTTGGGGTCGGTGTCCTCGCCTGCCATGTCGTCGAGGAGATCGTGGACGTCGGGGAAGAAGTCGTCGTCGGGGAAGTAGTCGTCGGCGACCTGATCGTCCATGATGAAGCAGCCAGTAGTCGCGCTGAGCGCTCCCCAAAAACCTTATCGCCCTTCTCCCGTACAGGACTCAAAAGGTGCGGTTTCGGAGGCCTACTGTCCCAACCTGCAGTGCACGCCGCAAGCCGGGATGGGGAAGATCGTAGCAGCAACGCAGTGCTCAGGAACTTGTGGCGAGAGGAGGAAGAGGTTCTGGTGCGTCTCTCTGGGAGGAGCGACCTCCCTTTTGTAGGCGCAAGAGAAGGAGGCGAGAGGGAAACGACGGGAGGCGAAACGAAGAGACAGAGACGAAGCGAACAGCCAGCAGCCGAAGGGTTGCACCGTTCGCATTCGAACTCCACTTTCGCAAAAATCTTTTCAGCTTCTGTGTGACCTTTCGTATACCCGTAGTGCGTGGCAAAAATTTAGATATCGGCTCAGCTCATTCCTGTAACCCATGGCGCTGCGCGTCGTGACGAGGCGAGGCGAGGCGGGCGGCGGAGGAGGAGCGCGCGTGGATATCCCTCTTGTTCTCATGCTCGTACAAGTGGGGAAAGAACCTCCGTTATAAGGAGGTCCAACTCCCACTAAACTAGCAATGTGGGACTAAACTTTAGTAGTATCCCTTGCCTTGCACAAATGGGCTAAGTGGGCCTCTAGGATTTATTAGGAATTTCTGAAACTGCTATTGGGCTAGGCCCAAAATAGACAAAATTCTAGCAATCCCCCACCAGATCCCAGAGGCACACAGAAATTGCCTTTGGTTCCCAAACACTGTTTTATATACCGGTACTGCAGTGGAGACTCTTAAGTTGAACTTCCACCTAGAACTCTATGTTACACTAGTAAGCAACTTGAACAGTGGACTGGGCCTTGAACTGCAAGTTTTCTACGAATCTAGCTTCACATAAAGCCTTGATCGATACGTGGCTACCGTGGGTCTTCCCCGCGGGTGGAGCTTATACGTCATACTCCGTGACCTTTCATAAGTTTACTAAAGAGAACCCTACTCTCATAGATTGCGACGTTTGACAATCAGACTCATATAGGTGTGTGCTTCAAAAGATGTTCTGCAGGATAACATCTCTGCTTTAATGAGCCATTTAGAACACATTAAGATATATATCAACCTGCCATGCAGATTAGGAGAGTATTGCATCTTCATGGAGTGGTATTGTGAATAGTAAGGATACTCTCCTCTCAGTTGACCAACAACTTGTCTTCCACATCTAATTCACGGGATCTCCGATCACAAAGAATAGGTTACCACTGTGAACAACTCATATTGTGGGTCTCATACCCATCTCCCTCGATGCATTATTTATCACATTACATGATAGACCCTTAGTAAAAGGATCGGCCAGATTTTTAGACGTTTGGATATAATCCAATGCAATAGCTCCGGAGTTTTTCATTTTCCTGACAGACTTTAACCTTCTCTGAACGTGTCTTGATGACTTCATGTTATCCTTTGAGCTGCTCACTTTCGTGATCATAGTTTGATTGTCGCAGTTCATAAGGACACCCGGTACAGGTTTCTCAACAACCGGCAAGTCATTCAAGAGCCGGCAAAGCCAATCTGCTTCAACCGTAGCTGTATCTAGTGCTGTGAGTTCTGGTTCCATTGTTGACCTCATTAAGATGGTCTGCTTGCAAGACTTCCAAGAAACAGCACCACCTCCATGAGTGAATACATAACCGCTTGTGGCCTTTATCTCATCAGCATCTGAGATCCAGTTTGAGTCACAATATCCTTCAAGCACCTTTGGATGCCCGGTGTAGTGAATTCCATAATTTGCAGTGCCTTTCAAATAATGCAAAACTCTCTCTAGAGCTTTCCAATGCACATCTCCTGGTTTTGAGACAAACCGACTCAGTTTGCTAATAGCAAAAAAGATGTCAGGTCTTGTAGCACTTGCTAAGTACATAAGTGAGCCAATAATCTGAGAATATTTCAATTGATCTGTAGCAATTCTTTGATTCTTTTGAAGTAACACACTCGCATCATATGGTGTTGGAGAGGACTTGCAGTCACTATAGCCAAAGCGACTCAAGATCTTTTCCACATAGTGAGATTGAAGCAATGTAATCCCACCATCATCGTCTCTCAACAGCTTGATGTTTAGAATGACATCAGCCACTGCTAAATCCTTCATCTCAAAACAACGAGATAGGAAATCCTTGACCTCCTTAATAACATTCAGATTTGTTCCGAAAATCAGTATGTCATCAACATACAAGCACGGGATAACTCCCTCGCCCCCACCATGGTGATAGTACACACACTTGTCAGCTTTGTTCACAACAAAGCCTGCAGCTGTTAAAGTTCTTTCAAACTTCTCATGCCACGGTTTGGGTGCTTGTTTAAGTCCGTACAAAGACTTCAGCAACTTGCACACTTTCCCTTCCTGACCATCTAGTACAAACCTATCTGGTTGTTTCATATAAATTTCCTCGTCCAACTCTCCATTTAGGAAAGCAGTATTAACATCCATTTGATGAACGAGAAGACCATGCGAGGCAGCTAGTGAAAGTAGAACTCGAATAGTGGTCAGTCGAGCCACAGGTGAGTAAGTATGAAAGAAGTCTTCACCTTCCTTTTGGGTATAACCCTTAGCCACGAGCCGAGCCTTGTACTTTTCAATAGTACCATCAGGCCTAAGCTTCTTCTTGAACACCCATTTGCATCCTATAGGTTTGCACCCATAAGGACGATCAGTTATCTCCCAGGTTTCATTCACCAAGATGGAATCCATCTCGCTACGAACCGCTTCCTTCCAGTAGTCAGCATCTTCAGATGCATAGACCTCTGAAATAGAACTAGGAGTGTCATCTATGAGATACATAAGAAAATCATCACCAAAAGACTTTGCAGTCCTCTGTCTCTTGCTCCTAGTAGGAACTTCATTATTTTCATCCACAGGACTTTCAAAGTGTTCTATCGAAATGGCAGGTTCGGTAATTGTAACTGGTTGCTGATTCGATGAACTAGGCATCTCCTGATTAGATGAGGTAGCCATATCCTTCATGGGAAAGATATCTTCAAAGAAAGTCGCATCATTCGACTCCATGATCGTACCGACATGCATGTCAGGTACCTTAGATTTTACAACCAAGAATCTATAGCCAATGCTATGAAAAGCATATCCCAGGAAAACACAATCCACAGTCTTTGGTCCAAACTTCCACTTCTTTGGAATTGGAGCATTGACTTTCGCCAAACAACCCCATGTTTGTAGATAAGAGAGTTTTAACCATTTCTTCTCCCATTCCTCGAATGGAGTTATCTCTTTGTTCTTTATGGGGACTCGGTTCAGGACATGACATGCTGTCAATATCGCCTCCCCCCACCATGCCTTGGAGAGACCCGATGTGTCTAACATGGCGTTAACCAAATCAGTTAGAGTATGGTTTTTTCTTTCGGCCACCCCATTTGACTGAGGTGAGTAGGGAGGCGTCCTCTCATGGATTATACCATGTTCCGCACAAAAAGCATCAAATTCATTGGAAAAATACTCTCCACCACGGTCGGACCTAAGCCTCTTGATTTTTCGATCAAGTTGGTTTTCCACTTCAGCTTTATAGATCTTGAAAAAGTTCAAAGCCTCATCCTTAGATTTCAGAAGATACACATGGCAGTATCTAGTGGAGTCATCAATTAACGTCATGAAATATTTCTTCCATCTTTTGTCAACACACCATTTATTTCACATAGATCTGAATGTATGAGCTCTAGTGGTGCAAGATTTCTTATTTCCGCAGTCGTGTGAGACTTACGAGGTTGCTTAGCTTGCACACACACTTGACACTTAGATCCCTTGACGGTGCTGAAACTAGGGATTAAGTTCAACTTTGTTAGTCGCCACATGCAACCAAAATTAACATGACAAAGACGTGAATGCCACACATTGGATTCACTATTGTTGCAAATATGATTAACAACTTTATTGCAAACGTCTGATAAGGATAAACGAAACAAGCCTCCTGACTCATAGCCTTTACCAACAAAGGTTCCATACTTGGATATTACAAATTTATTCGACTCAAAGACAAGCTTGTAGCCATCTCTACACAGAAGAGATCCACTAACAAGATTTTTATTGACGGAGGGGACATAATGCACGTTCTTCAGCCGCACGATCTTCCCCGAAGTAAACTTCAGATCGATCGTGCCAACACCACGAACAGAAGCACTTGAACCATTGCCCATCAGCACGGTTGAAGTCCCTGCGGTCTGATAAGATGAAAACATAGAAATATCACCGCATACATGCACATTAGCACCCGTGTCAATCAACCAGTCAGGAGAATGACATACTAAAAGAATAGTGGGAAATATACCATACCCAGCATCCTTCATGTCAGTGTCTCCAATGACAACATTAGCGGTCTTGCCGCCTTTCCCAGGATCACGCTTGTCATAGCGATTAGGGCAACTAGGAGCCCAATGATCAGGATCCCCACACACATGACAAGCACCTTTCTTCTTGCCATTCTTCTTCTTGAAGTTCGTGTGTTGCACAACCTTGTTCTTCTCATCAAACTTTGCTTTTCCATCAAACTTGCCCTTGTTCTTGAACTTGTGGGGCTGGAAGTTCTGCTTCTGTACCACATTGGCACTAGATCCTCCCTCAATACCTCGAGCACGTGTGTCCTTTGCTCTCGCCTTTTCTTCCACATCAAGAATGCCAATGAGATCCGGGACGGAAAACTCCTGCCTCTTATGCTTCAGCAAGGTAGCAAAGTTCCTCCATGAAGGAGGAAGCTTAGTGATGATACCTCCGGCAACAAACTTGTCCGGTAGCATATAACTGAAGTGCTCAAGTTCTCTAGCAAATGACTGTATCTCATGAGCTTGCTCAACCACGAAGCGCTCTTCAGTCATCCTGTAATCATAGAATTGCTTCATGATGTACAGCTCAGTGTCAGCATCCGAGACCCCAAACTTGGCCTCGAGTGCATCCCACATATCTTTTCCATTATCAATTGACGCATAAGCATCAACTATGTTCTCACCAAGAACACTCAAGAGAGCAGCCTTAAACAGAGTATCCATTTTCTGAAAAGCTTGTGCCTGTTGAGCATCAAGCTCTCCTTCAGGTTTGCCGAGAGTGGCATTATAGCAACTCATGGTTTGAAACCATAAGACTGCTCTCACGCGCCACCTCTTATAGTGGATACCCTCAAACATAGGAGGTCTCATGGAAGCAGCAAAACCACCCGGGGTAAATTGCCTATAATAAGGTTTTTGAATTGTTGGAAATATGAGCAATTTACCGAATGATTTTATTAACAAAAATACTAGATAAAGCATGACTAATATAGTAGAGATAAAACAAGTCATGCGTTCGGACAGAGAGAAGGTAAAGAGCATCTGCATATATGAACTTGAACTAAACACATGTAGAATAGACACTAGATGAAGTTGCATATATGAAGTAGAACCTAACACATGTAGGACGGAAAGTAGAGCAAAGAACCGTGTCATGACATCTAACAGAAAGAGCAAGAACACGTACGGGACAGCAGCAGTGGAAGTGCTGGACTTGGGGTCGGTGTCCTTGCCTGCCATGTCGTCGAGGAGATCATGGACGTCAGGGAAGAAGTCATCGTCGGGGAAGTAGTCGTCGACGACCGGATCGTCCGTGATGAAGCAGCCAGTAGTCGCGCTGAGCGCTCCCAAAAACCTTATCACCCTTCTCCCGTACAGGACTCAAAAGGTGCGGTTTCGAAGGCCTACTGTCCCGACCCGTAGTGCACGCCGCAAGCCGGGATGGGGAAGATCGTAGCAGCAGCGCAGTGCTCAGGAACTTGTGGCGAGAGGAGGAAGAGGTTCTGGTGCGTCTCTCTGGGAGGAGCGACCTCCCTTTTGTAGGCGCAAAAGAAGGAGGCGAGAGGGCAACGACGGTCGCGGCAAAAATTTAGATATCGGCTCGGCTCATTCCCGCGTCGTGGCGAGGCGGGCGATGGAGGAGGAGCGCGCGTGGATATCCCTATTGTTCTCATACTCGTACAAGTGGAGAAAGAACCTCCCTTATAAGAAGGTCCAACTCCCACTAAACTAGCAATGTGGGACTAAACTTTAGTAGTATCCCTTGCCTTGCACAAATGGGCTAAGTGAGTCTCTAGGATTTATTAGGAATTTCTGAAACTGCTATTGGGTTAGGCTTAAAATAGACAAAATTCCAGCAGTTTATGGAAGATTGACAAAAAGAGAGATAGGATCATTGCAGCTAGCCCACAATGCGCTTGAGAACTTTAAGCATGGAGCCAGCCAGCGGCCCAGCACGCAGCTAGAGCGTAACTACGCAGGCCGAGCCATTTCTCCTTTCCCATCTTGACAGCCAAAGAGACTCGGCGCAGCAGAAAGGGGATCCATCTGCAAATTGAACTTTTCCACACTTTTGGTCTTTTTGATTGGCAAAGTTGCAAATATTCCTACTTTCTCCCTCAACAAATATTATATATTCCTAGTTTCACTGTCGATGAGCTATAGGAAATGCTGGATGATCATTCAGCCAGACAGAGGCGGACGAGGGATCTTGATCCGTGTCTACTGTTCCGTACCAGCTGGATTCGTGACCTTTTCCACAACAGATGCATACTGTATGCAGCTCAATTCATGCCCATTGTACATGTACTACTACAGAATCCAATAATTGATTACAACCGACAAGTTCTTTATTCCAAGTTGTGTATGCGAAGAACTCCTCTCCGATTAAGATAGAGTAAACCAGAACGAAGTGATCAGTTGCACCACACGTCGGACTCGGACACCTTCTGGAACATGACTCCATGCATCCAAGTTAATTAACCGAATCACACCTGACAGAACCAATCAAGGTGCTTAATCAATATAGCATTTGCTTCTGCTTCGGTTGCAACGACGTGCCTAGTGTTCGTGGTATAATATACTACCTCCTAGACCTAGACGAGAAACGGAAAACCAACGTGTTGACCCAAGCAACCATGACGACCGCAAAGAGCTGCCAATCCAAACCTGGCCGTGCTGCTGCAGATTTTTCAAGAGCGTCTCAGGCTAGACCAACTGGTACATCCCTAGTCTTGAAAATGTACATAAGTTAAACACAAACCTTGCATTTTTTTTATTTCTGAAAATAAGGTTAAAGCCCCCGGCTTCTGCATCACTGTAGTGCACACAACCAACACAAACCTTGCATGGTATCCCTGCAAAAAGAGCTTATCACGGTGGCTCAAAAGATCACAGTAGCTTGAAAGGATGCTGGAGATGTGTACTGCTGGCCAGGAGAGCATCAGAAAGCAGTTCAAAAAAAAGAAAAGACAGCATCAGAAAGCGATCACACATAGATCTCGCCACGATGAGATGCTGGATCCGATGAAGGGGGCATAGTTTTTCCTCGCAAAGGCAGGAGGAGCACATATTTTACTACATGATCCAGCCAGCCAGCACGGGACAGAAGGAACAGAATATGTGCTTTCGGTTAAGAGAATGGGATGACAGAGAGAAGACAAAGCACCAATAATCCTATGCCGTTTCAATAGTACCTTTGTCTTTCCATTTAGAAAATAGCACGGCAGTATCTTTGTCAATTAGGGTTTCATTTCAAAATAGTCTAGTACATGAAGGATGCCATTAGAAATTCAGTTTGAATTATCTAGCAAAGTGATGCCCCTGCAAACAAAGTCAACTGATTTTCTTCTTCAGTGACGCCCCCTCGATTGATCAATGGTGTGTCTGTGACTCTGTGTGGTGGTATATATGATCCCTCCAGCATGTGGCCGGATCCGCGCTGACAGAAGCAGCCGGTCGCCGGTGAGTTCACTGCTGATCGAACAGATCATGGATGCAAATTATTGTTCTAACTTCTAGAACAGCTGCTTCTCAGAGCTCCGGATCTTCAGATAACTCCAGCTACGTGCAGCACAAATTACGCCACTCACCCTGCTGCAGCTGGCGAGTCGCTGGCTATCATGCCTCCATTACAAGGGAAGTTACTAACAAGATAAGTGGTGGACCTTGACACTTGACAACCTGAGCATTTTGATGCCCACATTTTGGGTACTCATAAATTATGCGCTAGCTCAATGAGGCCCACTGATTGCATGCGCTAGGCTTGTCTGAAATCCTTGCCTTGCTTTGCTCTCTCATTGCGTTGCCTTGCAACGGGCCATCTGATTATATATGGCCTGTCCCGGAAAATGCCTGTCACTTTTCAACCGTCATCTTGCATTGGGAAAAGAAAGAGAGTTTGAGAGATTTTTATCCGTTTCCAGTGAGATGCGCACACCACACACCGTGGCCAAAAAGAGATGGACAAAGTGATGAGAAAAGTTGGTATAAAATCGAAGAGAATGATTTAACCAGCTTGGATGGATGGATGCCCTTTGTCTCTGGACCTGCTTCACAATTATTCTTGAGCAATCAACGGCTGGAAGGAACCAGCTGGTGCCGATTTGGGCCAGTGGTATATGGAATAACGGCGCTTTCCAGACATTAAAAGCACAAAGTGCTTGTGACTGGGAAAAAATGGGAGCCGGATCACGTAAACTTTCCATCTTGGTCGACTATGTTTGTCTAGCTACCAAGCTGCTGCATTCTGTATTTCAGCTGATGGAAGTAGGCGGGTAGGGGGGTTAGGGCTGTTGAAGTGTATATGTGAATTGCCTAGCCTTTTTCATTAGTTCGAATTTTTGGTTGCGTTGGCCAGTGCATGAAACTTAACTTGGTATCAAGGCCTAAGGTCTTGGATTCAAATCCTGGCTTTTGCAGGTTATCCACTCCGCCAAAATCAACTTCATTCCATCAAATTCATTTTGAAAGCAGTTTCACCACGGAGTTGCAACTTCATCGAACAACAATTTATCATGTTTGGCTTCCAGCTAGCTCTAGCTTCAAGAATGAAAATTTTGCTGGGGAATTTTTGGTTGGTTGCGTGAGGTAGGAAATAAAACGAATAAGTATCCACTTACTGGTGAAAGTTATGGTAATCTCACCGCAACTCCA
>NC_041392.1:162776148-162808919 GCF_002162155.2 Triticum dicoccoides
TTCACCGAAAACAGGAAGTTGTACCTCAAATTCTCTCTTTTTTTGGAGAGAAACGTCATGGAGCTACCCCGTTTAGCTTGCATTTTTTTTCATAGCAAAGCTGAATTTTGGTGAGTGGGGCAGTCCCAAACAGGCCCTAAACATGCAGATCGTGTAGTCCGGACACTACCCACCAACACCGTGCATCAAAAGTTCATGGGTCAGTCTAAACATCTGAATTCCCATGAGCCCGCATTGCAGTTATTGGAATAAAGAAATGTGATTCTTCAAAATGGACACACAAAATGTTCGCGGACATGTCCGGTTGTGTGCGTGGACAACGTTTAGGCTCTGTTCGGTTCACAGGATTTGTGAAGGAATTTCAAAGGAACACTGTTCACAGAGGTATATTTTCCTTTGCATCGTTCGGGACACAGGAAATGCATACAGTAAACCGGAGAAAAGTTGCTTTTCCAGTGCTGATTCCAAAGGAATCCTAACATCCGGCCGAAGCTCATATTTCTCACGAAGCCCGAGGCGAGCCGTTCTGGCCGTATCATCAGGGGATTAAAAAAATGATGGATATTTGAAGTGGTGAGGTGAGAGGAAGAGATAAAGCTACCTTTCTTCAATTAAAGAATACATGAAGGCCACTGTTTGCACAGTTCTTTTAGATGGTTTTCCTATGGTCACCTGAACACCTGTTTTGATCACTTCCCTGAGTTTTTCATTCCAGTGTTTTACACATGCGTTCCTTTTCTGTTCCTATATTTTTTCTATTTCCTATGTTTTGCTATCCTATGAACCGAACAGGGCCTTAGGGGGCGGTCATCCAACTCTATGCACCAAATGGCCACACCTTTTTTTTCTTCTATATCCGAAGTACTCAAAGTAATTAAAAATAATTAGTATCCTTCATCCATAATCATGTTGCACAAATATTTCAATGCAACAATAATTCAAATATAAATATTACAATTCAAACAAGAAGTTTTGCAATAAATAATTCAAATTTGAATTCAACTTATTTTGACACATTTTTTAGTTCACCTCTTGGAATGCCCACAGATGTCAACCAGATTATCTCCTCAATGGTGAATCTTTTGATGCCATTTGGATAAAATCCTCAAATTTCATCAGATTCTGCTTTGGAAGTTAGATAGGATCACTCGTGTGCTCAAATTTCAGACTATGGCAAACTCTCTCACCCCCATCCTTCACAATCATGTTGTGTAAGACCACACAAGCTGTCATCACCTCCCACAATGTCTATGCATCTTATAGTTTTGCAGGTCCTCGAATAGCCACAGTACAGGCTTGGAACTCTTCAAATGCCCTCTCGACATTCTTTCTAGATCCTTCTTGTCATTGGGAAAAGTGAGATCTTTTCTCACCCATTTGTTTAGAGATGGTCTTGATGAAGATTGCGGTGCAATTCTGGTAACTAGAGAATCCAATGATTCCAACAACACACTTCTTCCACATGAAATAGTCATTAAGGCCCGAACAACATTGTAGAGCCGATCAAACATAGTTTTGCACATCTGGAATCGAAGGTGGAAATATGGTTGAATACTGCATTGGGAACAAAGTAGTCTTCCATCAGCATCATATGCCCTCATGTCTTATTCAGATTCAACACTTGACGTCCCTTGATTGATCTCTTGGAATTGAGAACATGCTCCTCTGCATGTTTCGCATCTTCAATAAACGATTGCATCATCATTATTTCATCCTCATAGTCATCCTCATCTGTTGAGGACAAATCCATAAACTCGGTGTAGAAGAAATTTGTGTTCGAATCCATCATGTTTGCTCCAGACTAAGAAAAAAGTAAAAAGAAATTGTCTATGACATTTGTCCGAGCACTTGTTGGGCATGGTGTCCGCCATGAAAGGCATCTGCAGGGGCAGGCGGTACTTGCGGCGGCTAGACCAAGGAAGAAGGGAGGCGTGAACAAGCTGGGGGTGGGCATCTGTGTGGAGCGGTGGCGGTTCGGCAAGGCTTGGGCGGCGACCTGGGTTGGACGCCATCGGCCTGTCTGGGAGGATGAAGACGGTCGGTCCTAGGAGGCAGGCACTTGGATGTCACATTTTTATAGTTTCCAAGGAATTTGGTTAAATATATCTTAGTATTTTTCCAAAGATTTTTTTCATGAATGTAATAGTGAATGTTTTGGGTTTCTGTTTTTTTAACACAGTACAGACGCAAGCGCTCATACATACGCACATACACTCATAATGAACGCACACACGCACATCTTACCCCTATCAGCACATTTTGAGAGACTGAGCCGACATATCATCTTGAGATTTACGAAGTCACTGTAGCCGCATCGTCGTCGACGGGAACGTCTCCTCCCACTGAAAGCGCATCGCCAGGAATCCTGAAATAAACCCAGAAATAATGCGAGCACCAAGACTTAAGCCTGGTGGGCTGCGATACCACTGTCCCTCTAACCAACCAATCACAGTTGGTTCGCATTTTGGATTTCTGTTGGAAGGTAAAAAGAATTAGTCTAGGGTATTTTTTGGTGGGTTGAATGTTTTAGGCCTTGCTTGGAAAACCTCATATGAGATGTAAATAAAATTTCCGGCTTAAGAATCACCGGTCACCACCAATAGCGCCTCTCCGGTAGAAAGGACGGCGGGCGACAACTCCAGTGGTCGCTATAGCCATCGCAAAAAGCCAACGTATCGTCTGGTCGTCACAAGGAAAAACACCAACACGGCCGAGTCCATGGGCACCGCCCGGCTGCGGTGGAGGCCATTCGCGGCCTCCTCACCGGCGTCCTCCGCGTCCTCGTCGCCGTCCTCATCGTTCACGACCACGGTGGACCCGCCGGCGGAGTTCCTCTGCCCCATCTCCGGCACGCTCATGGCGGACCCCGTCATCGTGCCGCCGGGCCAGACCATCGAGCGCGCCTGCATCCAGGCCTGCGCCGCGCTGGCCTTCTACCCGCCCGCCGTCGCCGGCCTCCCGTCGTCTCCCCTCGTGCTCATCCCCAACGTCGCGCTCCGCTCCGCCATCCTCAACTGGTGCGAGCGCCTCGGCCTGCCCCACCCTTCCCCTCTCTCCCTCGACACCGCCGGCGACATCGTCCGCCGCCTCATGCCGCCGCGCCAGGAGCAGAGGTCGCAGGTGAACTACGAGCCGGCCCCGCAGCCACAGCCCTCCTCCGTCCGGACAAGAAACCGCTACAGCGTCGACTACAGCGCCCGCGACGACTTCGTGCAGGAGCCGAAGCCGCTGGAGGAGGAGATCATGGCCGTGCTCGGCGCGGACGGCGCCAGCCCCGCGGAGCAGAAGGCGACGATGGCCTCTCTGCGGCAGGCGACGCGGGAGAGCAAAGAGATGCGGACGCAGCTCTGCACGCCGCGGCTGCTCGCCGCGCTCCGGCCGATGCTGCTGTCCGCTGACGCCGGCATCCAGGTCAACGCGGCCGCGGTCATGGTGAACCTGTCGCTCGAGGCGGAGAACAAGGTGCGGATCGTGCGGTCCGGAGCGGTGTCGCCGCTCGTCGACGTGCTCCGGGTCGGCCACCCGGAGGCGCGCGACCACGCCGCCGGCGCGATCTACAGCCTCGCGGTGGAGGACGAGAACCGCGCGGCCATCGGCGTGCTGGGCGCGATCCCGCCACTGCTGGAGCTGTTCTCGAGCGGCGGGGCCGGCCACCGCGCGCGCCGCGAGGCCGGCATGGCGCTGTACCACGTCTCGCTCGCCGGGATGAACCGGTCCAAGATCGCGCGCACGCCGGGGGTGGTGCGGACGCTGCTGGCCACGGCGGAGGCGCGGGACCGCGGGAACGAAGCCGACGCCGACGCCGCGGCGCTGCGGAAGCTCGCTGTGATGATCCTGGCGAACCTCGCCGGGTGCCCGGAAGGGAGGGCCGCCCTGATGGACGGCGGCACGGTGGCGGCCATCGTGGGGATCATGCGCAGCGGCTCGGCCGCGCCGGGCAGCGCGGAGGAGGAGTACTGCATATCGGCATTGTACGGGATGAGCCGGGGCAGCCTGAGGTTCCGCGGGCTCGCGCGCGCGGCGGGCGTCGAGGCGGCGCTGATGCCGGTGGCCGAGAGCGACGGCGGGGTCGGGCGGGACATGGCGCGGCGCACGCTCCGGGCGATGCGCGGGGAGGACGACGAGGTGGCGCTGACGGCCTCCGGGATACTCGGGAGGGAGTGGGACGACGCGAGCGTGGTGTCGGAGGGGATGGTGTCGCTCCGGCGGCCGCCGCACCACCGGAGCAACTACGCCGGGCCGTCCGGGTCGAACACGACCCAGTTCTGACAAAGTCAAAAGTCTCCGCTCTACCCACGCTTCTCTCCTCTCTCTCATTTTTTTTTACAGTATACTTCTCTGCTCTTGTTTATTCAAGTGTTTTGGAACAAACTGCATTCGCCATTCGTGTATCTACCTGCTCCGGTGAATTCTTTGGTGGAATTGAAGTGTAATTTGATTGGATCTACGTAGGCGTTGATGATCCCATCTGTGATTGTAATTGTGATTAAAGAAGAAACTAGTATGCAAACAATTTGTGAAACTGTCGTGTGGGTTCGTGACACAAATGTCACATTGGCATTTTTTTCCCGTCAGCCTCCGACGTTCTTTACGGTTGTGTTTCTCTGTCATTGGTGCCTATCTTAGCTTCTGAATTAGTACTTACTACTCCCTCCGTTCGGAATTATTTGTCTCGAATATGGATGTATCTAGAACTAAAATACATCTAAATACATCCATTTCTACGACAAGTAATTCCGAACAGAAGAAGTACATTTAATCACTCCCTAATTCACTCTCCATGAGCTGATTTCGGCTGCTTTTCCTGGGACAAAGATTGCTTGAGCGTTTGGCTCATGTTACCGCCTGATGCTTTGCTGACCAAACACACTTGTGTTATAAGATCCAGAACACCATCACTTTACTTTCAAACTGTGTAACGAAATTCGCATTTGCTGCTCAGCGATCAAGCTGCGTTCAAGTCGGACTCGCAACCTTTTTTTCTCGCAAACAAAAAATCCTTTTGAATTGAGAAAAGCATTTTTTGAACACAAGTTGCAGGTCGTACAGCAGAGAAAAATCTGGTTTAGTTCTGGCAATAAACAGCGCCTAGTTGCAAGAAAGAACAACAGAAACCGGTCCAAGGTCAACTAAAGGTATTCTATTTCAGCAGTACTCCCTCCGTCCGAAAATACTTGTCATCAAAATGAACAAAAAGTCCTCTTTTATTCATTTTGATGACAAGTATTTCTGGACGGAGGGAGTACAACTCAGCTCGAACAATTCAACACGTTGGCGCGTGCCAGAAGGATCGGAACGAAGACTTTGTGTAAATTACCTCTTCCATAGAACGATGCGCTATTATTCTAGTAAAAGAATCTAATAGAGTACGAACTAACGTCGCAATACATGCTTCCATCAGCAAGAATGGGACTTGATTACCTCATCAAAACTCCATTTCATACACCATCTCTTGGTGGTTGGTGCAACATGTGACAATACTATTTACTATATTGCGGAATAAATGTTGCTTTACAGTGCCACAACAAAATACCACCAGTGCACCGTAACCCTGCCCCATTTGGTACCCTTGAGAATACCTACTACAACGACGCTTTCAAACGGTCACGGTACGGCATCCTGTGCCACTATGCCCAAACCATAAGCCGGCTGTGGCAAGAGCAGCGGTTCTTGGGCTCCGCGGTGAGGACATAAATGCCAACAAAGGCGATATTATGTGTTTATTTAATCCCGTATGTCATTACAGTATGTACAGTTTTGACGTCTTTCAGAAAGCATACCCAAACATGCTAAGGATATGGATTTCAGCAGCATTCCGCACTCACAAGAACATCACAGAGCCCTGGTCCCTGCATAAATCAAATGTATGTTAAGGAACTGTTCAAAATGGGGATCTACATATAGATTGGCACTACAACATACTATGTGTATATATGTCGTGAAACTCAGATTTGAAAGGTTTCGTGTAACTCACCTTCCATAATCAAGATACTGTGAAGGAGATATAGGTTTAGGACCCCCAAACCAGTCGATCAAGAATATGTTTTCGATTTCCAGTTTAAAGATCTCGAAGTGGTGGTTCTTTGGCCAACCTGCCAAACAACAATACATGTATGTTTAGATAGTAAAAACACCTTACTAACTTATATTGGCCATATATACAAGGAAACGGTAAATATATCTTTACCCTCCATTTCAGGGTGTTTGCTGAAAAGCGCAGCTTTGGCCAAAGCCGCTTCAGGTGACTTATGGTCAACCACCTTCAACTGCAAGAACAGTAAATGTTACTTCAGGTTGCAATTACAATTATTTTTAAGAATTGCACATCATAGTGGTATCTGGTCTCCCAAACATACAGTCACATTCTATAGATGTGCATTTTAGGAGGGATTACAGAAAGCTGTACATCTCTTGTGCTTCAGTGCTTGATCTCACATCATGATGAACTTGTCTTTTTTTTTCTCATCATGACAGATATTTTAAGAGGCATAGCTTGCCAGGCTCAAGAAAAAATGTTTAGGCATTAGAACAGATAGACCCAATACAATTTTTTGTTTGTCACAACTATGGAGGCTAACAGCACCAAGTTGTCACTACGATGCTTCGAGGTTGCTACTTCCAAATATGGTCAAGTTCCCCACTATACCCCTTCTTTCTACCAAACCATGAGAAAAATACAAAAGCATTAGAATCACTAACTGGCAGTGGCAACAAAGAAGTGTCTATGGATATACTTATGAGGAGTAAAATTAGGACCCGGGACTGTAAACGTGAGAAAGCACAAGGATAATGATGATTCCATAGTTACAACAAGCCTAGTACTAGATTTGAAGATAGAAACCAGAAATAGAGCATTGAAATTCATGCCAAAGTTAAGCAAATATATGCAGCAGGGAAATAAAGAAAGTGAACAATCATCTTATGATGGATGTATGTTGTTATTACCTTTCCAGTAAGAGTAAGTTTTGCACATGTTGGGTTTTCAGGATCAACCTTCCCACAAGTGCCAAGAGGGAACTCACTAAGGGTAAAGGACGTCCTTTCATCCTCCAATGCATCTCTTGCAGTGGGATCCAGAGTAGTCAGATAAAAGTAGGGAATTCCATGGCTCTCACCTGGTACCCCATCACTATATGAAACTACATTGCTGTGTGCAGAATAAGCATGGAACTGAATCAGCAATCAGTAAAGACTCTAAGACAAAGCATTGGTGATTAGCCAAAGTGCAAGAATTAGGAATTACCCAAATGGAGCGCCACTTAGATCACTTGATATTGTGCTGAAAAGAAAACGACAAAGCATTAGTGAGTGCCCCAGTCAAATAGACACTAATAATGCGAGATTGAAGTATCATAATCATAGCAAGAACCAAACAAGTCTGCTAAATTCCAGTTCTAAGATCTCTTTCCCTCTACACATACTGGAGATGGCGGTGATGTTCCGGTTGCAATCCGCCTTCCCCTCCACCGAAAATAACCTATGAGCAAGTGGAATTATCTTGCCATGATCTCCAGCTTTGGGTTGTTCTAAACATGTAATGTGATTCTACACTTACAGTTGCACTGTTTGTTAGCTACTTATTTGTCCGTGGTTTTCTTATTTCAGAGTCGATTCACTGTGAGTTATGACCATCAGTTTATTGTATGGACTATGGAGATTGAGTTCTCACATGATTGGAGCTATTTTCATTACTTCCCAGCAGAGCATGTGGTTCAAGCTAGTTGTTTGTAAAAACTAAAAACCAAGAGATGGACAGTTATATATACTGAACTCAGCATAACAAACATCGAAACCTAGCTGGTATGTTGCAACTTAGCATAGTCTCGGTGAACTCCGAGTCATTATTTTATTTAGCCAAATTCTACTCTGAAGTAATTGAGTTAGTTGGGCACTCGGGTGTGTGATACCTGACTGCTAAATCATTATCGCAGACGTGTACAAAGGACTCGCAGAAAAACAAAGGACTCCAATTCTCCAAAGTACCGCAACAATTTCGCAAACTAGTCTTCGAGCAAATTACTAACTAATACTCGTACTTCAATTGCGGTTCAGCGGATATGCTACCCAAGAACAATTCTGAACTAGCGATAACCAATTCGATTAAACCGCGTGCTGCTAAAGAACCCGGTTACCAAACAGGGATCAGAGAGAGAAGGGGGGTGGTATTTGGCGGGGAAACCTGAGGACGCCCCAGGTGTTCTGCGCGGCGAGCCACCTGGCGGTGGCCGCGGCCTCGGACGGGGCGGGCTTGCGGTCGCGGGCGACGAGGGGGCGGCCGGCGACGGCGGGGGCCGGCAGCCGGAGCGCGAGCAGGAGGAGGGCGGCGGCGAGGCAGGCAGGGGAACGCATGATTCTCTCCTGGTGGCTCCTTGCTTTTGCGGTTGTCCTGTCGTGCGGGAGTGGGACTCGCTGCCCTGCCTGACGGCGACGTTTTGTAGGCCCTTTTCCCGTTGCAGATAGGGAGGACGAACAGAATGCAGGATGGGGATGGATGGGCCGCATTTACTCATGCGTACGAGTGTGGAACTTCTTGTTTGTCTGTTTTTTATGCAGCATGGGAGCCTGGAAAAGGGATTGAGATAGCGAATATTCATTTCCGAGCCCGACCTCATCTACACCCTATGAATAGTAAAAAAAACTAGAAAGTTTCTTTTTTGAATTTTATTGGTGTGGAAGATGTTTCAGTGCGAAATTTCACTTCGTTTGAACATCCGAATAGCTCTCAGCAAAAAAAAAACTAAATCGATCCAAACAGTCTTTTCTGCATAGAGCTACATAGATATCCAAATGAGCTGAAATTTTCCTCAAACTTTACACACTGAATCATCTTCCAAGCAAAAAAAATCAGAATGTTTCGAAATTTTCTAGTATCTTTTTCATTTTACTGTTCATGGCGAGTGTAGATGAGCTCAGGAGCAAAGTTGCCCCTCCCTTGAGATAGTGTCTATCTCGTCCAGATTTTGACTTGAAAACTACGAGAAAATGAATTGAGAATTTGTCTTTAATTTTGGAGGGATTTTGCATAAATAGTTCAACACAATTGATTTGCTATATTCTTAGCAGAAGTTGAAGAAAAAGACTAAAATAGATATGCTTCCTACCCTCGCGAGACAACTCCTCATTGTTTGTCTCCAATTTGGTTTCTCTGCCTCTCGCTGGGCCGCCAGCGGTCCGCCTCGTCTCCTATGGTCCTTGGACCACGGAGGCGCAGTGGATCCCGGCCCTTGTCGGCAGAAGGGCTCCGTTTTTAGGTGTTTTTCTGAGTTTTGTTAGGGTTTGTGCCATGATCAATAAGATGAGGCACCGACGGCTTCTTGAAGATGAAATATGGTTCTCCCGCCTAGCCCCCGTCCTGGTGATGCTTCAAGCATCGTCGGAGGGTGTGTGGAGATGTGTCTCTGACGGATCTCGTAGGATCCGGTCGGAGTTTGCCTTCACTGGATCCTTCTAGATCCGGTCTTCATTCATCTACGTCTATATGTCTGCAGATTGAATCCTTTCGATCTATGCCTCTCTTCATCGGCGGTGGTTGCTATTCTGGTGTGCTGGTCCTATGGGGCCTTAGCACGACGACTTCCCGACTGTCTACTACAACAATGTTTGCCCGACTCCGACGAGGGAGGGGCGATGATGGCGGCGCGCCTTCGGCTCGCTCCAGTTCTTGTAGTCGTCGATAGGTGATTTACGGACCTAGATGTAAATTTTACTTCTAGTGTTTTTGTACTACCTTGACAGTTGATGAATAGATCAGAAGTTTTCTTGCCAAAAAAAAGAAGTTGAAGAAAAAGACTAGAGAAGGCAAGAGCGAAGGTATGTGTCGTTGGGCCGTTTTGCGTGTGTTAAATTACAGTGGGCCTTTGGCCAGTGTGGGCTGAGCCTAGCTTAGCTAGGTCACGAAGGAAATATGCCCTAGAGGCAATAACAAAGTTGTTATTTATATTTTCTTATATCATGATAAATGTTTATTATTCATGCTAGAATTGTATTAATCGGAAACATAGTACATGTGTGAATACATAGACAAAACAGAGTGTCCCTAGTATGCCTCTACTTGACTATCTCGTTAATCAAAGATGGTTAAGTTTCCTAACCATATACATGTGTTGTCATTTGATGAACGGGATCACATCATTAGAGAATAATGTGATGGACAAGACCCATCCGCTAGCTTAGACAAATGATCGTTAAGTTTTATTGCTATTGCTTTCTTCATGACTTATACATATTCCTCTGACTATGAGATTATGCAACTCCCGAATACCGGAGGAACACCTTATGTGCTATCAAACGTCACAACGTAACTGGGTGATTATAAAGATGCTCTACAGGTGTCTCCGAAGGTGTTTGTTGGGTTGGCATATATCGAGATTAGGATTTGTCACTCCAAGTATCGGGGAGGTATCTGTGGGCCCTCTCGGTAATGCACATCACTATAAGCCATGCAAGCAATGTGACTAATGAGTTAGTCGCGGCATGATGCATTATGGAACGAGTAAAGAGACTTGGCAGTAACGAGATTGAACTAGGTATGATGATACCGACGATCGAATCTCGGGCAAGTAACATACCGATGATAAAGGGAATAACGTATGTTGTTATTGCGGTTTGACCGATAAAGATCTTCGTAGAATATGTAGGAACCAATATGAGCATTCGGGTTCCGCTGTTGGTTATTGACCAGAGATGTGTCTCGGTCATGTCTACATAGTTCTCGAACCCGTAGGGTCCGCACGCTTAACGTTCGATGACGATTTGTATTATGAGTTATATATTTTGGTGAACGAAGTTTGTTCGGAGTCCCGAATGAGATCACAGACATGACGAGGAGTCTCGAAATGGTCGAGAGGTAAAGATTCATATATTGGAAGGTAGTATTCGGACATCGGAATGCTTTCGAGTGGTTCGAGTATTTTACCAGAGTACCGAGGGGTTACCGAAACCCCGCGGGGAAGTATTGGGCCTACATGGGCCTTAGTGGAGAGAGAAGAGGGCCGCAAGGGGTGGCCGTGCCCCCCCATCGTAGTCCGAATTGGACTAGGGGAGGGGGCGGCGCCCCCCTTTCCCTCTCCCTCTCCCTCTCCTTCCTTTTCCCCTTCGATAACAAAGGAAGGGGGGGGGGGCGAATCCTACTAGGAGTGGAGTCCTAGTAGGACTCCCCCCCATGGCGCGCCCCTCCTGGCCGGCCACCTCCTCCTCCCCTCCTTTATATACAGGGAAGGGGGCACCCCGTAGCACATCAATTGTTCTCTTAGCCGTATGCGGTGCCCCCCACCACAGTTTACTCCTCCGGCCATAGCTGTTGGGAAACGCAGTAATTTCAAAAAAAATCCTACGCACACGCAAGATCTATCATGGTGATTGCTACCTCTTGAGCACTGCGTTAGATTTCCCCGAAGAGGAGAGGATGATGCAGCAAAGTAGCGTAAGTATTTCCCTCAGTTTTTGAGAACCAAGGTATCAATCTAGTAGGAGGCTACACGCAAGTCCCTTGTACCTACACAAAAACAATAGCTCCTCGTAACCAACGCGATTAGGGGTTGTCAATCCCTTCACGGTCACTTACGAGAGTGAGATCTGATAGAGATGATAGATAATATTTTTGGTATTTTTGATATAGAGATGCAAAGTGAAAAGTAAAAGGCAAAGTAGAAAGCAAGACAATAATAAAGTGATGGAGATTGATATGATGAGAATAGACCCGGGGGCCATAGGTTTCACTAGTGGCTTCTCTCAAGAGCATAAGTATTCTACGGTGGGTGAACAAATTACTGTTGATCAGTTGACAGAATTGAGCATAGTTATGAGAATATCTAGGTATGATCATGTATATAGGCATCACGTCCGAGACAAGTAGACCGACTCCTGCCTGCATCTACTACTATTACTCTACTCATCGACCGCTATCCAGCATGCATCTAGAGTATTAAGTTAAAAATAGAGTAACGCCTTAAGCAAGATGACATGATGTAGAGGGATAGTTTCATGCAATATGATAAAAACCCCATCTTGTTATCCTCGATGGCAACAATACAATACGTGCCTTGCTGCCCCTTCTGTCACTAGGAAAGGACACCACAAGATTGAACCCAAAGCTAAGCACTTCTCCCATGGCAAGAAAAACCAATCTAGTAGGCCAAACCAAACTGATAATTTGAAGAGACTTGCAAAGATAACCAATCATACATAAAAGAATTCAGAGAATATTCAAATATTATTCATAGATAGACTTGATCATAAACCCACAATTCATCGGTCTCAACAAACACACCGCAAAAAGAAGATTGCATCGAATAGATCTCCACGAGAGAGGGGGAGAACATTGTATTGAGATCCAAAAAGAGAGAAGAAGCCATCTAGCTACTAACTATGGACCCGAAGGTCTGAGGTAAACTACTCACACTTCATCGGAGAGGCTATGATGATGTAGAAGCCCTCCGTGATGACGGCCCTCTCCGGCAGAGCTCCGGAACAGGCCCCAAGATGGATGTCGTGGATACAGAAAGTTGCGGCGGTGGAATTAGGTTTTTGGCTCCGTTTCTAATCGTTTGGGGGTACGTAGGTATATATAGGAGGAAGGAGTACGTCGGTGGAGCACCGAGGGGCCCACGAGGCAGGGGGCGTGCCCTAGGGGGGGGGAGCCCCCACCCTCGTGACCGCCTCTTTGACTCCTTGGAGTAGGGTCCAAGTCTCCTGGATCACGTTCGGTGAGAAAATCACGTTTCCGAAGGTTTTATTCCGTTTGGACTCCGTTTGATATTCTGTTTCTTCAAAACACTGAAATAGGCAAAAACAGCAATTCTGGGCTGGGCCTCCGGTTAATAGGTTAGTCCCAAAAATAATATAAAAGTGGAAAATAAAGCCCGATATAGTCCAAAACAGTAGATAATATAGCATGGAGCAATAAAAAATTATAGATACGTTGGAGACGTATCAGGCATCCCCAAGCTTAATTCCTGCTCGTCCTCGAGTAGGTAAATGATAAAAATAGAATTTTTGATGCGGAGTGCTACTTGGCATAATTTCAATGCAAATCTTCTTAATTGTGGTATGAATATTCAGATTCGAAAGATTCAAGACAAAAGTTCGTATTGACATAAAAATAATAATACTTCAAGCATACTAACTAAGAAATTATGTCTTCTCAAAATAACATGGACAAAGAAAGTTTATCCCTACAAAATCATATAGTTTAGTCATGCTCCATTTTCGTCACACAAGAATGCTCTCATCATGCACAACCCCGATGACAAGCCAAGCAATTGTTTCATACTTTAATAATCTCAAACTTATAAACCTTCACGCAATACATGAGCGTAAGCCATGGATATAGCACTATGGGTGGAATAGAATATAATGATGGGGGTCATGTGGAGAAGACAAAAAACGAGAAGATCTCACATCAATGAGGCTAATCAATGGGCTATGGAGATGCCCATTGATTGATGTTAATGCAAGGAGTAGGGATTACCATGCAACGAATGCACTAGAGCTATAAATGTATGAAATCTCAACAAAAGAAACTAAATGGGTGTGCATCCAACTTGCTTGCTCATGAAGACCTAGGGCACTTGAGGAGGCCCATTGTTGGAATATACAAGCCAAGTTCCATAATGAAAGATTCCCACTAGTATATGAGAATGACTAAACAAGAGACTCTCTATCATGAAGATTATGGTGCTACTTTGAAGCACAAGTGTGGAAAAAAGGATAGTAGCATTGCCCCCTTTTATTTCTTTTTTTGGGCCTTCTTTTTTTTGGCCTTTTTTTGGGACAATACTCTACTGAATGATGATCATCACACTTCTATTTATTTACAACTCAATGATTACAACTCAATACTAGAACAAAGTATGACTCTATATGAATGCCTCCGGCGGTGTACCGGGATATGCAATGAATCAAGAGTGACATGTATGAAAGAATTATGAACGGTGGCTTTGCCACAAATACTATGTCAACTACATGATCATGCTAAAGCAATATGACAATGATGAATGTGTCATGAGGAAGGATATGGTGGAAAGTTGCATGTCAATATATCTCGAAATGGCTATGGAAATGCCATAATAGGTAGGTATGGTGGCTGTTTTGAGGAAGATATAAGGAGGTTTATGTGTGAAAGAGCGTATCATATCACGGGGTTTGTATGCACCGGTGAAGTTTGCACCAACTCTCAATGCGAGAAAGGGCAATGCACAGTACCGAAGAGGCTAGCAATGATGGAAGGGTGAGAGTGCGTATAATCCATGGACTCAACATTAGTCATAAAGAACTCATATACTTATTGCAAAAAATCTACAAGCCATCAAAAACCAAAGTACTACACGCATGCTCCTAGGGGGATAGATTGGTAGGAAAAGACCATCGCTCGTCCCCGACCGCCACTCATAAGGAGGACAATCAAATAACACCTCATGTTTCAAATTTGTTACGTAACGTTTACCATACGTGCATGCTACAGGACTTGCAAACTTCAACACAAGTATTTCTCAAATTCACAACTACTCAACTAGCAATACTTTGATATTATCACCTCCATATCTCAAAACAATTATCAAGCATCAAACTTTTCTTAGTATTCAACGCACTCAAAAGAAAGTTTCACAAATCTTGAATACCAAGCATATTATTATTATTAAACAATTTACCATGCTATTAAAGACTCTCAAAATAATCTAAGTGAAGCATGAGAGATCAATAGTTTCTATAAAAAAAATCCACCACCGTGCTCTAAAAGGTCTAAGTGAAGCACACAGAGCAAAATTATAAAGCTCGAAAGATATAAGTGAAGCACATAGAGCAAAATTACATAGCTCAAAAGATATAAGTGAAGCACATAGAATATTCTATCAAATTCCAATTTATGTATGGCTCTCTCAAAAGGTGTGTACAGCAAGGATGATTGTGGCACACTAACAAACAAAGACACAAATAATACAAGACGCTCCAAGCAAAACACATATCCTGTGGTGAATAAAAATATAGCTCTAAGTAAAATTACCGATGGAAGTAGACGAAAGAGGGGATGCCTTCCGGGGCATCCCCAAGCTTTGACTTTTTGGTGTCCTTGTATTATCTTGGGGGTGCCATGGGCATCCCCAAGCTTAGGCTCTTTCCACTCCTTGTTCCATAATCCATCAAAAGATTTCACCCAAAATTTGAAAACTTCACAACACAAAACTCAACAGAAATCTCGTGAGCCCCGTTAGAGAAAGAAAACAAAAGACCACTTCAAGGTACTGTAATGAACTCATTCTTTATTTATATTGGTGTTAAACCTACTGTATTCCAACTTCTCTATGGATTATAAACTATTTTACTAGCCATAGATTCATCAAAATAAGCAAACAACACACGAAAAACAGAATCTGTCAAAAACAGAACAGTCTGTAGTAATCTGTAACTAACGTAAACTTATGGAACTCCAAAATGCAGAAAAATTAGGAAAACCTAGGCAATTTGTTTATTGACCAGAAGCAATTGGAATCAGTATTTTATCACGTTCTGGTGTATTTTAATAATTGTTTTCGTGAACCGAAAGTTTCTGGAAATTACAGCAAGATCAAATAACTATCATCCAAGAAGTTCCTATAGGTTTAACTTGGCACAAACACTAATTAAAACATAAAACCACATATAAACAGAAGGTAGATGGATTATTTATTCCTAAACAGAAGAAAAACAAAAAACAAAAAACAAAATTGGGTTGCCTCCCAACAAGCGCTATCGTTTAACGCCCCTAGCTAGGCATAAAAGCGAGAATAGATCTAGGTATTGCCATGTTTGGTAGGCAATCCATAGTTGGCTCTCATGATAGTTTCATATGACAATTTTATTTTCTTTCTAGGGAAGTGTTCCATGCCCTTTTTTAATGGAAATTGAAATCTGATATTCCCTTCCTTCATATCAATAATCGCACCAATCGTTCTAAGGAAAGGTCTACCGAGAATAATAGGGCAAGAAGGATTGCAATCTATATCAAGAACGATAAAATCTACGGGCACATAATTCCTATTTGCAACAATAATAACATCATTAATTCTTACCATAGGTTTCTTAATAGTGTAATCCGCAAGATGCAAGTTTATAGAGCAATGATCAAAATCACGGAAATCTAGCAAATCACACAAAATTTTGGGAATAGTGGAGACACTAGCACCCAAATCACACAAAGCATAAAACTCATGATCTTTAATTTTAATTTTAATAGTTGGTTCCCACTCATCATAGAGTTTTCTAGGGATAGAAACTTTCAACTCAAGTTTTTCTTCATAAGATTGCATCAAGGCATCAATGATATGTTCGGTAAAGGCTTTATTTTGACTATAAGCATGAGGAGAATTTAGCACGGGTTGCAACAAGGAAATACAATCACTTAAAGAGAAACTTTCGTAATTAAATTCCTTTAAATCCAATATAGTGGGTTTAGCAACATCTAGGGTTTTATTTCTTTCAATCCCACTTTTATCAATTTCATCATCAAGATCTAAATACTCTGACTTTTTGGAATGCCTTCTAGGTATAGGAAGGTCGTATTCAGTTTCATCAAGATTCATATTGCAAAACAAAGATTTAATAGGGGACACATCAATAACTTTTAGATCTTCATCTTGATTTTCATAGGAATTCGGTTTAGCGGCCATCTTATTGACTAAGGTAGCTTGCATATCCGAAATTTCAGCAGTCATCTTTTCGAGGCGAGCAATTTGGGATCTTTTACCATCAAACTCTTTAGACATATCATCGAGCTCTTTATTCATATAACTCATAAAACTTTTTTGTTCCTTAAGCTCGTTTCTAAAGAAATTATTATGCTCAAATTGCAAAACCATAAACTTCCTGACATTGTTTTCGATCTCCTCTAACCTCTTAAGGTGAAGATCACCAAATCTTGGAAGAGCCATTGCGACAAACAAGCAATCCAACACACGAGCAAACAAAAGGCAAGAGAGAAAAGGGCAAACGGAAAAGGAGAAGGAGATTGGGAGAGAGAGGGCAAATAAAACGACAAGGGTGAAGTGGTGGAGAGGAACACGAGAGGCAAATGGCAACTAATGTAATGCGGGAGATAGGGATTGTGATGGGTACTTGGTATGTTGACTTTTGCGCAGACTCCCCGGCAACGGCGCCAGAAATTCTTCTTGCTACCTCTTGAGCACTGCGTTGGATTTACCCGAAGAGGAGAGGATGATGTAGCAAAGTAGCGTAAGTATTTCCCTCAGTTTTTGAGAACCAAGGTATCAATCCAGTAGGAGACTACACGCAAGTACCTTGTACCTACACAAAAACAATAGCTCCTCGCAACCAACGCGATTAGGGGTTGTCAATCCCTTCACGGTCACTTACGAGAGTGAGATCTAATAGAGATGATAGATAATATTTTTGGTATTTTTGATATAGAGATGCAAAGTGAAAAGTAAAAGGCAAAGTAGAAAGCAAGACAATAATAAAGTGATGGAGATTGATATGATGAGAATAGACCCGGGGGCCATAGGTTTCACTAGTGGCTTCTCTCAAGAGCATAAGTATTCTACGGTGGGTGAACAAATTACTGTTGAGCAATTGACATAATTGAGCATAGTTATGAGAATATCTAGGTATGATCATGTATATAGGCATGACGTCCGAGACAAGTAGACCGGCTCCTGCCTGCATCTACTACTATTACTCCACTCATCGACCGCTATCCAGCATGCATCTAGAGTATTAAGTTAAAAACAGAGTAACACCTTAAGCAAGATGACATGATGTAGAGGGATAGTTTCATGCAATATGATAAAAAACCCATCTTGTTATCCTCGATGGCAACAATACAATACGTGCCTTGCTGCCCCTTCTGTCACTGGGAAAGGACAGCGCAAGATTGAACCCAAAGCTAACCCATGGCAAGAAAAACCAATCTAGTAGGCCAAACCAAACTGATAATTAGAAGAGACTTGCAAAGATAACCAATCATACATAAAAAATTCAGAGAAGATTCAAATATTATTCATAGATAGACTTGATCATAAACCCATAATTCATCAGTCTTAACAAACACACCGCAAAAAGAAGATTACATCAAATAGATCTCCACGAGAGAGGGGGAGAACATTGTATTGAGATCCAAAAAGAGAGAAGAAGCCATCTAGCTACTAACTATGGACCCGAAGGTCTGAGGTAAACTACTCACACTTCATAGGAGAGGCTATGATGATGTAGAAGCCCTCCGTGATGACGGCCCTCTCCGGCGGAGCTCCGGAACAGGCCCCAAGATGGGATCTCATGGATACAGAAAGTTGCGGTGGTGGAATTAGGGTTTTGGCTCCATTTCTAATCGTTTGGGGGTATGTAGGTATATATAGGAGGAAGGAGTACGTTGGTGGAGCACCGAGGCGCCGTAGGGGGGGGGGGCGCCCCCCACCCTCATAACCGCCTCTTTGACTCCTTGGAGTAGGGTCCAAGTCTCCTGGATCACGTTCGGTGAGAAGATCACGTTCCCAAAGGTTTTATTCCATTTGGACTCCGTTTGATATTCTGTTTCTTCAAAACACTGAAATAGGCAAAAAACAGCAATTCTGGGCTGGGCCTCCGGTTAATAGGTTAGTCCCAAAAATAACATAAAAGTGGAAAATAAAGCCAAATATAGTCCAAAACAGTAGATAATATAGCATGGAGTAATCAAAAATTATAGATACGTTGGAGACATATCAGTGATGCATAGCAACAAGAGGGGAGAGTGTAGTCCACGTACCCTCGTAGACCATAAGAGGAAGCGTTATGACAACGCGGTTGATGTAGTCGTACATCTTCACGATCCGACCAATCCTAGTACCGAAAGTACGGCACCTCCGCGATCTGCACACGTTCGGCTCGGTGACGTCCCACGAACTCTCGATCCAGCTGAGTGTCGAGGGAGAGCTTCGTCAGCACGACGGCGTGATGACAGTGATGATCAAGCTACCGGCGCAGGGCTTCGCCTAAGCACTGCAACGATATGACCGAGGTGGATTATGGTGGAGGGGGGCACCGCACACGGCTAAGAGATCAATGATCAACTTGTGTATCTATGGGGTGCCCCCTCCCCCGTATATAAAGTGGAGGAGGGAGGAGGGCCGACCCTCTATGGCGCGCCCTGGAAGAGTCCTACTCCCACCGGGAGTAGGATTGCCCCCCCTTCCCTAGTTGGACTAGGAGAGAAGGAAGGGAGAGAGAGGGAGGAAGGAAAGGGGGGCGCCGCCCCCCCTTCCTAGTCCAATTCGGACTAGAGGGGGAGGGGGCATGCGGCCTGCCCTGGCTGCCCCCCTCTCTCTCCACTAAAGCCCATCAGGGCCCATATAATCCTCTGGGGGGGGGTCCGGTAACCCCCCGGTACTCCGGTATATGCCCAAACTCACCCAGAACCATTCTGATGTCCAAACATAGTCATCCAACATATCGATCTTTATGTCTTGACCATTTCAAGACTCCTCGTCATGTCCGTGATCATATCCGGGACTCTAAACTACCTTCGGTACATCAAATCACATAAACTCATAATACCGATCGTCACCAAACATTAAGCGTGCAGACCCTACGGGTTCGAGAACTATGTAGACATGACCGAGACTCATCTCCGGTCAATAACCAATAGCGGAACCTGGATGCTCATATTGGTTCCTACATATTCTACGAAGATCTTTATCGGTTAAACCGCATAACAACATACGTTGTTCCCTTTGTCATCGGTATGTTACTTGCCCGAGATTCGATCGTCGGTATCTCAATACCTAGTTCAATCTCGTTACCGGCAACTCTCTTTACTCGTTCTGTAATGCATCATCCTGTAACTAACTCATTAGTCACATTGCTTGCAAGGCTTATAGTGATGTGAATTACCGAGAGGGCCCAGAGATACCTCTCTGACAATCGAAGTGACAAATCCTAATCTCGATCTATGCCAACTCAACAAACACCATCGGAGACACCTGTAGAGCATCTTTATAGTCACCTAGTTACGTTGTGACGTTTGATAGCTGCTACCTCTTGAGCATCCGTTGGTTTTCCCTTGAAGAGGAAAGGGTGATGCAGCAAAGTAGCATAAGTATTTCCCTCAGTTTTTGAGAACCAAGGTATCAATCCAGTAGGAGGCCACACGCAAGTCCCTCGTACCTACACAAACAAATAAGAACCTTGCAACCAACGCGATAAATGGGTTGTCAATCCCTTCACGACCACTTGCAAAAGTGAGATCATAGAGATGATAATACTTCTGGTTTTTTTATGATAAAGATTGAAAGTAAATATTGCAAAGTAAAATAGAATGGAGACTTATATGATGGAAAATAGACCCGGGGGCCATAGGTTTCACTAGTGGCTTCTCTCAAGATAGCATAAGTATTACGGTGGGTGAACAAATTACTGTCAAGCAATTGATAGAAAAGTGCATAATTATGAGAATATCTAGGCATGATCATGTATATAGGCATCACGACCGTGACAAGTAGACCGACTCCTGCCTGCATCTACTACTATTACTCCACACATCGACCGCTATCCAGCATGCATCTAGAGTATTAAGTTCATAAGAATAGAGTAACACATTAGGCAAGATGACATGATGTAGAGGGATAAACTCAAGCAATATGATATAAACCCCATCTTTTTATCCTCGACGGCAACAATACAATACGTGTCGTTTCCCCATCTGTCACTAGGATCGAGCAATGTAAGATTGAACCCAAAGCTAAGCACTTCTCCCATTGCAAGAAAGATCAATCTAGTAGGCCAAACCAAACTGATAATTCAAAGAGACTTGCAAAGATAACCAATCATACATAAAATAATTCAGAGAAGATTCAAATATTTTTCATAGATAATCTTGACCATAAACCCACAATTCATCAGATCTCGACAAACACACCGCAAAAAGAGTTACATCAAATAGATCTCTAAGAAGATCGAGGAGAACTTTGTATTGAGATCCAAAGAGAGAGAAGAAGCCATCTAGCTAATAACTATGGACCCAAAGGTCTGTGGTAAACTACTCACACATCATCGGAGAGGCTATGGTGTTGATGTAGAAGCCCTCTGTGATTGATGCCCCCTCCGGTGGAGCACCGGAAAAGGCCCCAAGATGGGATCTCACAGGTACAGAAGGTTGCGGTGGTGGAAATAGCGTTTCATGGTGCTCCTGGATGGTTTCGGGGCACGTAGGTTTATATAGGAGGAAGAAGTAGGTAAGTGGAGCCACGAGGGGCCCACGAGGGTGGGGGGCGTGCCCAGGGGGGCAGGCATACCTCCCTGCCTCGTGGCCTCCTCGGTTGTTTCTTTACGTCCACTCCAAGTCCTCTGGATCACGTTTGTTCCAAAAATCACGTTCCCGAAGGTTTCATTCCGTTTGGATTCCGTTTGATATTCCTTTTCTGCGAAACACTGAAATAGGCAGAAAAATAGCAATTTGCACTAGGCCTTGGGTAAGTAGGTTAGTCCCAAAAATAATATAAAAGTGTATAATAAAGCCCATTAAACATCCAAAATAGAATATATAATAGCTTGGAACAATAAAAAATTATAGATACATTGGAGATGTATCAAGCATCCCCAAGCTTAATTCCTGCTCGTCCTCGAGTAGGTAAATGATAAAAACAGAATTTTTGATGTGGAATGCTTTCTAGCATATTCTTCAATGTAATTTTATTTATTGTGGCATGAATGTTCAGATCCGAAAGAGTCAAGATAAAAGTTTAATGTTGACATAAAAATAATAATACTTCAAGCATGCTAACCAAGCAATTATGTCTTATCAAAATAACATAGCCAAAGAAATCTTATCCCTACAAAATCATATAGTTTGGCCATGCTTCATTTTCATCACACAAAATGCTCTCATCATGCACAACCCCGATGACAAGCCAAGCAATTGTTTCATACTTAGCCTTTTCAAACTCTTTCATCTTTTACGCAATATATGAGCGCGAGCCATGGACATAGCACTATGGGTGGAATAGAATATAATGATTGAGGTTGTGTGAGAAGACAAAAAAGGAGCAAGTCTCACATTGACGCGGCTAATCAACGGGCTATGGAGATGCCCACCGATTGATGTCAATGCAAGGAGTAGGGATTGCCATGCAACGGATGCACTAGGGCTATAAATATATGAAAGCTCAACAAAAGAAACTAAGTGGGTGTGCATCCAACTTGCTTGCTCACGAAGACCTAGGGAATTTGAGGAAGCCCATCATTGGAATATACAAGCCAAGTTCTATAATTAAAATTTCCCACTAGTATATGAAAGGGACAAAATAAGAGACTCTCTATCATGAAGATCATGGTGCTACTTTGAAGCACAAGTGTGGAAAAAGGATAGTAACATTGTCCCTTAAGGACGCCGCCTTCCCCACCGATCCTGAGACCACTGATGGTACCGCCGAGGATGACCCCACTGATGCCACCACTGATGGTGCCGCCGAGGATGCCACCACTGATGATGGCGGTGCACGCACAGATGGCAGCCAACCGAAGAGGCAACGGAAGGACCGGCGCCCGACCGTGCTCCGCACCCTCAAGGAGGAAGTTACTGAAGTGGACTCCGACAGGAATCCAACGGCGCCCGAACGAATAGTCAAGGGGTACTCGCTTCAGCTCGGGTGCATTCTCCGGAGCACCGTCTCGATCAACACCGAGAACCTGAGGCATCCTGACCGAGGGAATTTGCGCAACCTCCTCTTCACGAAGCTGCACGAACGATACAAGTTCCCCGCTGAATTTGAAAACACAAGCCTCAAAGGGAATAAAGTGAACAATGCTGCCCTCACGAAGATGAGCAAGGCCCTGTCTACTTGTAAAAGCAATGTGAAGAGAATGATCAAGAAAGGTGAGAGTTATGAGAAGATCAAGGAGAAAAATCCTTCGATCAGCGAAGATGACTACAACGACTTCAAGATCAATTGCTCGAGCACCGCAAACTCCGAATCAAGTAAGTGGGGGAAAGAAATGTGGGAGCTGAACTTAGGGGAACACACACTCGGTCCCGGCGGTTACAGAGTGGCGGAGCCTATATGGGACAAGGAGGAGGCGGACCGTGCCGAGCAAGGCCTACCACCCCTCTTCGATAAATACGATGACAAGCAGACCAGGAACTTTGTCAGGGCCCGGTACAAGAAGGACCCGAAAACAAAGGAGCTTACCACGGATCCGAAGACCAGGGCGCTTGAGCTTGTTCTAGTAAGGAATACACCCCCGCGTAATTAGCTCCATATGGTTGCATTCTAATTAATGAAGCCAAATTTCTAAATGGTTCACATTCCTTCCGCAGGCGACTGAAAGCAGTAGCGCGGGGTCGACTAAGAGCAACCCTTGGGACACCACTCTAAATAGGGCGTTGAATGTAATGAAGAACAAGGATAAGCTCAGTAAGCCGACGTCAGCTGGTCGTGTGGCCGGCAAAGGCTTGTCGACAAAATGGTCGTCATACTATAACACTGGTGGGCGAAAGGAGAAAAAGACCAGCTCGGAAAGCAAGGCGCGCGAGGTTCAAGAACTCAGGGCACAGGTGGCGCGGATTCCGGAGATTGTCCAAGAGCAAGTGCAACAACAACTCGGAGCGACGATCACCGCCATTGTGCCTACCTTGATCCAGATGATTAGTGCGTGGATTGCGGGCGGCCAATAGGGGCCGCCCCCGATTCCTAGCTTCACGGCCAGCAACTCGCAGAACACGATGGCGGGGCCATTGGTGTCTCCGGCGGAGGCGGCATTGGTGTCTCCGACGCCGGCACGGGATCTTAATGCACCCGGGTGTACGTCGGCCGGCACCTCTGCAGCAAGCGCCCCTCCGTCAACTGCACGCCCGCCGTTGGCGGTGCCTCGACATTAGCCGAGCTCGACGCCATCATCACGGTAACTAATTAAGCCTCTCTCGGCCGAGGACTTCATATCCTTGCCTTTGACTGGGCATCCCTGACGCCCTACATGTTTTCGGAGGGCGCCGCCGATGTTCCGTGCACTCTCTTGCACTTCGTGAACAACGAGTTGGTCGATGTCGCTAAGGGCAAAATCGTTCAACCGGGCAACCCCTTGTTCCACGGTACCCAGATGCCACCCAACTTGTTTAGGGTTCAACTGGTTCGGGTGCTGCCAGGCTGCGACGAGTTGTTACCTCCGATTCGACCCGTCGGGGCCGACGATGATGACATGATGACCCTCAGCGCCTGCCTGAGCTGGCCCCTGCTTTGGCCGAAGAGCCAGATTCGTTTGGGGGCGGGGGACACCACCCCAAAGACAACACCGCCAGTCGTGCCGGTGCCAAGTCGGCCCCATGGCAAGACCGCCGCAACGGTGCCGGACATCCCTATGCCACTGGATCCAAACATGCATATGGCACAGGATCAGAACAACGACGACGACAATACATTTGCCAATGTCGATCAGTACTTTGCCGATCATGGGTACGGTGGCAACTTCATGGGGCCTCCTTCTCAAGAACCCAACCCAACAAAAGACGTGCGCGATCTAGCTGGTACCGCGGAGAAGCCAAGTTGCAACAGGCGTTATCTGCAGTTCAGCTCTCAGGAGACGCCTCCAGCTGCCGACTTCACCGAGCCTCAGATAGGCGAGGTGCGAAATATGATCAGCCCCAACACACTCAAGAAGGCGGTCTATGAGCAGAACTCGGTCCCATTACAGGAGAAGAAGAAGGCACGCAAAAGAAAGACTAACAAGGGTGCGGGCCAGCCGGCACCGAGTACGATCCGTGCTCAGGACGGGCCACCTTCACCTGAGGATATCTCGAGGAGGGTGCATGTGGCGGGTAGGCCGATTCTACCGAGTAATATGCTCGATGCTGCAACCGGTGCTATGCGGAGTCTGCATGAGAGTGTTCTTTCTTTGGAGAAGCGGCGTCTCGGAGAGAAGGATGTGGCATACCCGGTTTTCGCGGCCAAGGTGCCAGAGGGCAAGGGCTTTGTGGATAACTCCATCGGGGGTACGATGGTCCTGCGGTTTGATGACATCCACGCTATTTTCAACCTTCATCCGCTGCACTACACCTTCGTTCGGCTATTTTCGCTGAGTATGGAGATGCGGATCATTCGCGACAAGACCCGGACATTGTGATAGTCGACCCCTTCTACATGCGTGCCAAGATCTTGGGCAGCGCTGCGGACCGGCAAGTCGCGAGTTCTTACCTCGAAGGCGTCATTCTGGCAAACCAAGATAAGGATAACTTCCTCGTGCCTTACTTTCCCGAGTAAGTCCTCCCCTCAACCGCCCCGTAACATATGAATTCTTAGATTTCGATCGTTTTTCTTTTAACATTCCGGGTTTTCTGCAGTGACACACATTGCACGCTCATCCTCCTAAGCCCCAAATATTCCATGGCCACGTATTTCGACCCGGACCGCCAGTCGAACGTAGACTACAGAAATGTCAAGAAGGTTCTTGATGATGTTCTCCCCGGCTACGTCAAATCTGGAGGCACCTTCACCATGCCTATTCGTAAGTATGACAAGCACGTGTTCTCCCACAATACGACGTTCTGCTGCGTCAAGCAGCCGCCTGGCGGTCAGAAGGGTGCCTACTATGCCATCCATCACATGCGGGCGATCGTACGGGACCATCATCAACTTCTGCTACCGAGTAGACTCAAAGATTGGGCCGCGAGCGTGTCGGCAATCCAGGACGCGGACATCAGACAAGAATTCTTTCGCATCCAGTCGGAGTTTGCAGAAATCATCCATCAAGATGTCCTTCGTACCTCGGGGTAGTTCTACCTCAGAAATCAACCGTCCAACAGTGACATCGACACAATCCTACAAATGCAGGCTGACAACGCCCGTTGTTTCATGACTCCCACGATAGACGACGGCTTCATCCACGCTCCGGTCCCTTGAGTCGAGTCAAAAGCAGTGATGCTGTGTCTAGTTCTGAAACATCGATTGGCTCATGTTGTAATTAAACTTTAATGAACTTGTAGTATGTCTCTTTGGTTTCGAGAGTCGTTCAACTTAGATGTAATCGATGCTATTAATGTCTTGCTTTTCTCTTCCGATCGTTCTGTTGCATACTTATATATTGCTTATGTATTGTCTGTGAATTGGTACTAACGTTTCATTTGGCTACTGCATAGCGATGCCGTGGTATGTCGTGTACAAGGGTATGGTTCCCGGAGTCTACGACGACTGGGAGGAGTGTCGGAGACAGGTTCATCGATTCAGCGGTAACAGTTACAAAGGGTACGCCACTAGGGCCGAGGCCGAATCTAGATACGCCCGCTATCTAGCAGGAGAGGGGAGGGAGCGTTGGAGGAACCGGATGAAGACGAGTTTCATCGTGATGACCACAACTCTCTTCTATGTGATGGTAGTTTAGATGATCGATATCGACTTGTAATGTGAAGACAAACTCGCGGTATCGAGACTTGTAATATAATGTTCTATCTTTGTTCGATCTTTTCAATTCGGAGACTAATATGATGAATTGTATTCGGAGACTAAAATGATGAATTGTATTCAGAGACTAATCTTCTATTGTATTCGATGAATCTGTTGTTGATGTGTGTTGTCTATATTTTGTCCAATTATACATTTTGTAACCTGTGCCAAAAACAGAAAATAAAAAAATAAAAAAACCCTAATATTCATACTAATGGCGCATCACATCATAGTGCGCCATTAGTATGCCAAAGGATACTAATGGCGCATCATTAAACAGTGCGCCATTAGTATGCCGAAGTTACTAATGGCGCATCCTGTTGTCGTGCGCCATTAGTATGCCAAAGCACCTGGGTATACATGGCCCCCTGGGAGGCATACTAATGGCGCACTATTGTATATACTAATGGCGCATCTGAGGTGCGCCATTAGTATACCAGATACTAATGGCGCACCAGTGGTGTGCCATTAGTAAAATATACTAATGGCGTGCTACTAATGGCGCACCACTAATGCGCCATTAATGGCCAAATTAGGTGCGCCATTAGTAGGCCTTTTCCTAGTAGTGCTTCTCTCTTTTTCTCTCATTTTTTATTTGGGCCTTCTCTTTTTTTGGCCTCTTTTTTTTCTTTTCTTTCATCCGGAGTCTCATCCCAACTTATGGGGGAATCATAGTCTCCATCATCCTTTCCTCACATGGGACAATGCTCTAATGATGATCATCACACTTTTATTTATTTACAACTCAAGAATTACAACTCGATACTTAGAACAAAATATGACTCTATGTGAATGCCTCCGGCGATGTACCAGGATATGCAATGAATCAAGAGTGACATGTATGAAAAATTAAGCATGGTGGCTTTGCCACAAATACGATGTCAACTATATGATCATGCAAGGCAATATGACAATGATGCTGCGTGTCATAATAAACGGAACGGTGGAAAGTTGCATGACAATATATCTCGGAATGGCTATGGAAATGCCATAATAGGTAGGTATGGTGGCTGTTTTGAGGAAGAAATAAGGAGGATTATGTGTGATAGAGCATATCATATCATGGGGTTTGGATGCACCGGCGAAGTTTGCACCAACTCTCAAGGTGAGAAAGGGCAATGCACGGTACCGAAGAGGCTAGCAATGATGAAGGGTGAGAGTGCGTATAATCCATGGACTCAACATTAGTCATAAAGAACTCACATACTTATTGCAAAAATCTACAAGTTATCAAAACCAAGCACTACGCGCATGCTCCTAGGGGGATATATTGGTAGGAAAAGACCATCGCTCGTCCCTGACCGCCACTCATAAGGAAAGCAATCAAAGAACACCTCATGCTTCAAATTTGTCACACAACGTTTACCATACGTGCATGCTACGGGACTTGCAAACTTCAACACAAGTATTTCTCAATTTCATAATTACTCAACTAGCACACCTCTAATATTACCACCTTTATATCTCAAAACAACTATCAAGTATCAAACTTCTCTTAGTATTCAATGCACTTTAAAGTTTTTATCTTGGATGCCTATCATATTAGGACTAATTTTGTAACCAAAGCAAATTACCATGCTGTTCTAAAGGACTCTCAAAATAATATAAGTGAAGCATGAGAGATCAATTATTTCTATAAAATAAAACCACCACCGTGCTCTAAAAAGATATAAGCGAAGCACTAGAGCAAAATTATCTAACTCAAAAGATATAAGTGAAGCACATAGAGTATTCTAATGAATTCCGATTCATGTGTGTCTCTCTCAAAAGGTGTGTACAACAAGGATGATTGAGGTAAACTAAAAATCAAATACTCAAATCATACAAGACGCTCCAAGCAAAACACATATCATGTGGTGAATAAAAATATAGCTTCAAGTAACGTTACCGATGGACGAAGACAAAAGAGGGGATGCCTTACGGGGCATCCCCAAGCTTAGGCTTTTTGGTTGTCCTTGGATTTTAACTTGGGGTGCCTTGGGAATCCCTAAGCTTAGGCTCTTGCCACTCCTTGTTCCATAATCCATCAAATTTTTACCCAAAACTTGAAAACTTCACAACACAAAACTTAACAGAAAATCTCGTGAGCTCCGTTAGCGAAAGAAAACAAAACACCACTTTAAGGTACTGTAATGAACTCATTATTTATTTATATTGGTGTTAAACCTACTGTATTCAAACTTCTCTATGGTTCATAAACTCCATTACTAGCCATAGATTCATCAAAATAAGCAAACAACACACGAAAAACAGAATCTGTCAAAAACAGAACAGTCTGTAGTAATCTGTATCTAACGCAAACTTCTGGAACTCAAAAAATTCTAAAATAAATTGTTGGACGTGAGGACTTTATCTATTAATCATCTGCAAAAAGAATCAACTAAATAGAACTCTCCAGCAAAAAGTTGTTGCTAATATCGTGAGCGCTAAAGTTTCTGTTTTTTACAGCAAGATCAAAAAAACTTCACCCAAGTCTTCCCAAAGGTTCTACTTGGCACAAACACTAATTAAAACACAAAAACACATCTAACCAGAGGCTAGATCAAAAATTTATTCCTAAACATAACCAAAAAGCAAGAAACAAAAATAAAATTGGGTTGCCTCCCAACAAGCGCTATCGTTTAACGCCCCTAGCTAGGCATAAAGGCAAGGATAGATCTAGGTATTGCCATCTCTTGCATGCAATCCATAAGTGGCTCTCATAATAGATTCATAAGGTAATTTAATTTTTTTTTCCAGGGAAGTGTTCCATGCCTTTCCTTAATGGAAATTGGAATCTAATATTCTCTTCTTTCATATCAATAATTGCACCAATCGTTCTAAGGAAAGGTCTACCGAGAATAATAGGACATGAAGGATTGCAATCTATATCAAGGACAATAAAATCTACGGGCACATAGTTCCTATTTGCAACAATAAGAACATCATTAATTCTTTCCATAGGTTTATTAATGGTGGAATCCGCAAGGTGCAAGTTTAAAGAACAATCATCAAATTCACGGAAACCTAGCAAATCACACAAAGTTTTTGGGATCATGGAAACACTAGCGCCCAAATCACACAAAGCATAGCATCCATGATCTTTAATTTTAATTTTAATAGTAGGTTCCCACTCATTATAAAGTTTTCTAGGGATATAAACTTCCAATTCAAGCTTTTCTTCATAAATTGCATTAAAGCATCAACGATATGTTTAGTAAAAGCCTTATTTTGACTATAAGCATGCAGAGAATTTAGCACGGATTGCAACTCCAAGATAGTGGGTTCATTGCTATCTAAAATTTTGACCTCTTCCATCCCACTTTTACCAAATTTTGCATCAAGATGTAAAAACTCTGAATCATTGGGACACCTTTTAACTAAAGTTGACTCATCTCCAGTCCCATCATTATCAAGATGCATATTGCAAAATAAAGATTTAATAGGGGACACATCAATCACTTTTAGATCTTCATCTTTATTATCATGAAAACTAGAAGAACGCGCTTTCACAAAGCAATCTTTTTTAGCACGCATCCTAGCAGTTATTTCTTTGCACTCATCAATGGAAATTCTCATAGCTTTGAGAGACTCATTGATATCATGCTTAGGTGGAATAGATCTGAGTTTCAAAGAATCAACATCAAGAGAAATTCTATCCACGTTCCTAGCCAACTCATCAATCTTGGGCAATTTTTCTTCAAGCAAAGCATTGAAATTCTTTTGAGAAATCATAAATTCTTTAACACTAGTCTCAAAATTAGAGGGCATCTTATTAAAATTTCCATAAGAGTTGTTGTAGGAATTACCATAATTATTAGAGAAATTACTAGGAGACGGCCTAGGATTAAAATTTCCTTTATAAGCGTTGTTACCAAAATTGTTCCTACCAACAAAATTCACATCCATAAATTCATTATTGTTCTCAATCAAAGTAGACAAAGGCATATCATTGGGATCAGAAGAAACACTCTTATTAGCAAACAATTTCATAAGTTCATCCATCTTTCCACTCAAAACATTAATCTCTTCAACTGCATGCACCTTTTTACTAGTAGATCTTTCAGTGTGCCATTGGGAATAATTAACCATAATATTATCTAGGAGTTTTGTAGCTTCTCCTAAAGTGATTTCCATAAAAGTGCCTCCCGTGGCGGAATCTAAAAGATTTCTAGAAGCAAAATTCAACCCGGCATAAATTTTTTGTATAATCATCCATAAATTCAAACCATGTGTCGGGCAATTACGTATCATTAATTTCATCCTCTCCCAAGCTTGTGCAACATGTTCATGATCAAGTTGCTTAAAATTCAAAATATCGTTTCTAAGAGAGATGATTTTAGCGGGAGGAAAATACTTAGAGATAAAAGCATCTTTGCACTTATTCCAAGAATCAATACTATTTTTAGGCAAAGACAAAAACCAAGTTTTAGCACGATCTCTAAGCGAAAATGGAAATAGCTTCAGTTTAACAATATCATTCTCCACATCTTTCTTCTTTTGCATATCACACAAATCAACAAAGCTATTTAGATGAGTAGCGACATCTTCACTAGGAAGGACAGCGAATTGATCTTTCATGACAAGATTCAACAAAGCAGCATTAATTTCACAAGATTCAGCATTGGTAAGAGGAGCAATCGGAGTGCTAAGAAATCATTGTTGTTGGTATTGGCAAAGTCACACAATTTAGTATTATCTTGAGCCATCGTGACAAGCAAGCAATCCAACACACAAGCAAAAAGAAGCAAGCGAAAAAGAGGCGAACGGGAAAAGAGGGCGAATAAAACGGCAAGGGTGAAGTGGGGGAGAGGAAAACGAGAGGAAAATGGCAAATAATGTATTGTGAGGGATAAGAATTTGTGATGGGTACTTGGTATGTCTTGACTTGTGCGTAGACTCCCCAACAGCGACGCCAGAAATCCTTCTTGCTACCTCTTGAGCATGTGTTGGTTTTCCCTTGAAGAGGAAAGGGTGATGCAACAAAGTAGCGTAAGTATTTCCCTCAGTTTTTGAGAACCAAGGTATCAATCCAGTAGGAGGCCACACGCAAGTCCCTCGTACCTACACAAACAAATAAGAACCTTGCAACCAACACGATAAAGGGGTTGTCAATCCCTTCACGGCCACTTGCAAAAGTGAGATCTAATAGAGATGATAATATTTTTGGTATTTCTAAGATTGAAAGTAAATATTGCAAAGTAAAAATAGATTGGAAACTTATATGATGGAAAATAGACCCGGGGGCCATAGGTTTCACTAGTGGCTTCTCTCAAGATAGCATAAGTATTACGGTGGGTGAACAAATTACTGTCGAGCAATTGATAAAAAAAGTGCATAATTATGAGAATATCTAGGCATGATCATGTATATAGGCATCACGTCTGTGACAAGTAGACCGACTCCTGCCTGCATCTACTACTATTACTCCACACATCGACCGCTATCCAGCATGCATCTAGAGTATTAAGTTCATAAGAACAGAGTAACGCATTAGGCAAGATGACATGATGTAGAGGGATAAACTCAAGCAATATGATATAAACCCCATCTTTTTATCCTCGATGGCAACAATACAATAAGTGTCGTTTCCCCTTCTGTCACTTGGATCGAGCAATGAAAGATTGAACCCAAAGTTAAGCACTTCTCCCATTGCAAGAAAGATCAATTGTAACACCCCGGATGTAACTTTCCCAATTTGTACTCCAACTCTTGCCGTTTCGGCGTTAAGTTATTTTATTTTCTCGGGTTCGGGTCTTTGTCTCCGTGTGTTTTATCGTTGTCATGCATCTCATGTCATGTCATCATGTGCATTGCATTTGCATACGTGTTCATCTCATGCATTCGAGCATTTTCCCCGTTGTCCGTTTTGCATTCCGACGCTTCGTTCTCCTCCGGTGGTCGTTTCTTGCTTTCTTTCGTGTGTGGGGATTAAACATTTCCGGATTGGACCAAGACTTACCAAGCGGCCTTGGTTTACTACCGGTAGACCGCCTGTCAAGTTTCGTATCATTTGGACTTCGTTTGATACTCCAACGGTTAACCAAGGGACTGAAAAGGCCTCGTGAGTGTTGCAGCCCAACACCCCTCCAATTTGGCCCAAAACCCACCTAAACCTGCTCCATCATCTAGAGCGTTCGATCACGATCGCGTGGCCGAAAACCGCACCTCATTTGGACTCTCCTAGCTCCCTCTATGTCTATAAGTAGAACCCCCCCCCCATTTCAATTCGCGGTGCAATCCTACCCTAACTCTCTCCGCCGCCGCCGGACATCTTATCCTGCCGACGGACATTGTCCGCCCGTCATTCCGCCGCCGCGCCCAGCCACTCCAGGGCTGCCACGTCACCCCCGCGGCCGCCTCCTCCACGCCGGCCCGCGCGGCCCAGGAAGGGCCCTC